>NC_134869.1:51513880-51813880 GCF_049852395.1 Peromyscus maniculatus bairdii
TGTAAGGCAGCTTCTTCCCCTCCATCTATGACCAGTGTCTTAGTTTGGCTTTTCAATGCTGTGAAGAGACACCATGACCACGATAACGCTTATGAAGAAAACATTTAATTGAAGGAGCTCACTTACAGTTTCAGAGGATCAGTCAATTATGGTCATGGCGGGGAGCATGGCGGCGTGCAGGCAGACATGGTGCTGGAACTCAGGGTGCTACATCTCACAGGCAACAGGAGATCAACTGACACACTGGGCGATATCCTGAGTATATGAAACGTCAAAGCCCACCCCCGCAGTGACACACTTCCGACAGAAGGCGTGGCCCAGATGAAAGGTGTGCCTTCCTCCCCACCCCCAGCCTCAAGGTCTGGATTAAAGACATGCCATCCAGCCTCCTCCAGCAGGACCACACTTCCCCCAACAAGGCCACACCTCCTAATAGTGCCACTCCCTAGGAGCCAAACACATTCAAACTACCACAACCAGGAAGTAGAAAGGGCTGAATGCTGGTATTCCGTGTGCTTTATCCCACCCTTTTATTCCGTCAAGGACAAAACAGTGTATGTAGTACATGGCATGGTGCCACTCACGTTCAGGGTCAGCTAAGCCTCTCTGGGCACAGCCTCTGAAGTGTCTGTCTCCTATGTGACTCCCAATCCAGCCCTCTTGTGCAGGAAGAGCAAACATCACAGGAACCTTTCACCGTCTGTCATTGAGAAGTCCAGGACAGCAGGCCTTGGGTACACTGGGATTCGGGCTTAGAGGTTTTGTTAAAACTCTTCAGGGCTCGCCTGTTCTTTATTTTCCAGCCTCATCCTTTTCCATGGGAGATGGTCTTTCCCTAGTTTTGTGGACTGCACCCATCACAGGGATGTGCAGGGTCCACACCCACAAGGAGGTCCTGACATGGAGGAGGGTCCAAAGCACAGGCCCTGGAACATGCCCAACCAGAGTATTCGAGCCAGGCTGTGATTAGCAGGACCTCTCAAATGATTTCCAAACAGCAATCAATCCTTTTTGTGCCTGAGAGTCAGGACTGCTTGCTACGGAGCATCAGTAGATAATGGACTCATGGCCCATTACTAACTTCCCTGGGCTCTCCTGTATTTTGGGAACCCTTCAGAAGCATGCAATGCATAGAATTTACTTTTCTACTCGTTGGTGGTCTTTACTACTTGGTCAGTAAGTACTTTGGGGAAGAATAATTACCCTCCAGTTCTCTCTTGATCTCTCCGTTTCTTGCTTCAGAGAAATATCTTAAGTGATTGCTCCTGGTGTCACGCCCATTTTATTTAACTCTGGACTCTTCCCTCTCTACTGAGATTTGTCCTGAAACTGTCACCACCAATACCTGTGACAGTCCACACCTCCCCTTTCCTCCTGGGGCATCCCTTCATCGATAGGTAAGGGCGCCTATTCTCGGTCCCCTTTCTCTTCTGGCTTGGTTTTTTTTGCTGTCTCTCCAGCTGCTTCTGGAAGTCTGGCTCAGCTGGTCCTCTGCCCTGTTCTCATGATAAACAATGGAAGGCTGTGAGCTTAAACTTTTTCTACACCTCCCTGCTTGTCCCCATATTCCTTGCTGGCCCCCTTTACTCTTACTGTCTCAAATACCGTTTGTGTATTTGTAACGCCACACACACACACACACACACACACACACACACACACACACACACACACACACACACACCCCTTTTTTTTCCAGCATAGGATTCAGTCTGGCTACCTGATATTTCCCATGAATGTCCAAACAGTATTTCAAACCGAACATACTCGAAGCAACTTCTTTTCTATGTCCACTTTCCACTCTGGTTGGGGTCGGTAGACCATATGTCAGGTAAGTGACCCCACCGTCCCCATCAAGGCGTTCAGGACAAGGATGGAAGCACTGGTCACATCTTCCATTTCCTCTACTCCTACACCAGCCCCTTCGTGAGTGTGAACAATTTCTACCTTCCAAGGGGCTTACTCTTCATCTCTGCCTCTCACTGTCCAGGTCTATGCGGACTTCTTCCTGTTCCTCCATCCACACGACCACCCTAATCTAAGGCACCACCACCTCTTGCCGGGAAGGCCATGATAAGTTCTGTATGGCTTTCCTTTCTCATCTCCTGATTATCTTTTCTCTCCAGAGAAGACAATGGTTAAAGTACAGACCCGGCTGTGGTTGTGATGCACTCCTGAGTTAATTCCTATGCCAGTTTGGATCTGAAATGTCCCCTAACGCATTCAAGGCTTGGTCCTCAGCCTCTTGCATTCTGTTGGAAAACCACGGAGGGGGAGAGGAAGGGGTGAGATCCCTGAGGGTGTGCCCTTGCAGGGGAAATCAGGACACCCCATGCTCCCTCCCCTTCTATTTCTTTGGCACCCAGCCTCTGTGAGGTGAGCCCCTTCTTTTGCTACGCATTCTCACCGAGATGTACTGCCTCGGGAGAGGTCCCCAGACAGGTGGCCAACTTACCACTGAGCGGAAACAAACCTTTCTCATGTGTAAGGTGATTTATCAGTATTTTTTGATTATTAGATTATGGTGATTACTGATTATGATTATCAGATATTATCAGAATGACAGTATGCCAGTTAACACAAGCCTCCACTGTCTGTCTTTCTGTCAAACTCATAATCCCGTCCACAGCCCTCGTTCTTTTCTGGTGAATATTCACTCTGCACCCCCATCGCTTACCTTGTTTAATCATCTTCACTGTGAAGGCTCCGGATACCTTAAGCTTCTCTGCACTGCTCAGCACTTGTTTTTAACCACAGGCCCTGTCCCCAGACACTTTGCTCTGTGCGAAATGGGCTTCCTAGTCGTCTGCATGGCGCTTTCTCTTCATCTCTGTCCATCCCGATTCGCCTCGCCAGGCAGGCTAATCCTAGACCACTTGGTGTCGGTCCGTTTACACCTCTCGCTCCCTCTTTTCACCTTTGATAATGTTTTCACCTGATGGTCTGGATACAGCAGATAGGAACGAAGAGCTGAGCCAGTCTCTTTTTTCCTGTGGAACCCTAGTCCACATTTTTCATTTGAAGTGGTTGAGTTAACCATAGTTGTTAACTCAAAACCAGAGGAGAAATGTTGAATGAATGCGGTAGGGGGGTGAACACGACATCTTTTAAAAATAGTGCTCACAGGGGCTGAAGCAATGGCTCGGCGGTTAAGAGCCCTGGCTGCTCTTCCAGAGAAGTGGGTCACAGTCTAAGCACCCACATGGCAGCTCACCACCATCTGTAACTCCAGTTCCAGGGAGGTCAACGCCCTCTTGTGGCCTCTGTGGGCACCAGGCACGCACAGGGCACACAAGACATACATGCAGGTTAAACACCCACGTAACATTTAAAGAAAAGTAAAAAGAGCACTTTCAGTTCAAACCCGGAAATGAAACTTTAATAATCTTCTATATAACCCATGTCTTTGAAGATAAAACACGATCAAGAGAGTCTTCTTTTGAGAAATAACACAAACAAGCCTTGGACTCCCACCCCGCCCCAGCCTCCTTAGTACTAAATGCTGGATTGCACGTGTCTCCATTGTACTAGGGAAAGTCTTGTTCTGAACATCCACAAGGATGAAGAGGAGGCGTGCAGATTCTCATTAACCTCCCCACTAGCTTTAGATGAAGAATTGATAGCACATAGATGCGAAATTCTCAAAAACAAATAGTGAGGTCCGCCATCAATTCCATAGTCAGTCACGGTCTTCTTGCTTTTTCTCTCCATAATCCTTTTGGAATGGCTGCAATGGAATGTTTGGATTGTTCAAGCAAATGTGATATGAATGAAACCTCACTGGGAACTGTTCAGAGTAGTGATAGTCACATTGTCCATCCTCTTAGGAGCAGCCATCGGGTGGAGAAGAAAATTCCTTGTGCTCAAAAGGGAAGTTGTTGGGGATCAATTCAGACCTGGATTAAATATAATTTACTTCTTAAGCAAGTTGGAAATGAGGAAGTCATGGAGTAACTAACACATGCTGGAAAGTGGGGGTTGAAGTAGCCAAGCCACGTCACGTCCACACTGTGGAATCCTTGACAGCAACAGAAGGCAATGCTGTTGATTTAGAGATTATGGCTCTGAAAATAGAGTTAAAAGCCAACTAAATTATCTTGCGTTTCTTCAATGAAAGCATTTCATAGCACTGGCTATGCCTACTTAAAATGGAGGGTCAGTAAGCAAGTCCACTTCAACCCTCCTGACTTATCCCTGCAACATGCGCCATGGCCTTATTAACTGGAGTAAGAGAAATTGCGGGTCCCATTGAACTTCAGCAGGCAGTGACCCAAGAGCTGACAGAGCTGGCCAGTGCTACTCATAATTAGGCATCGGCTCTATCCTAGCAAAGTCACACACAGGCTCGCCAGTGACATCCTGCTCTGCTTTTTCCCCATGTTGATAACCTTTGGAAGCCTTCTTTTCCTGCTGGAGAATTAAATTCATCTCCCTGGGCATGCGCCCATTAGTGACAGTAGGCATCAGTTAGTCACGATATTTTTCCGAAGGACAGATGCACCCCAGTCATCCTCTATAATTAAGTACCTGTTAGGGACAGTTGGAGAAACTGGCTGTGACAGATGAGCCAGTGACGTGGACACGACTGAGCAGCCCTCTTGGCAAACTGCTTATGTCAAGAGTTTGCCAAAAGGGATGGAGATGGATGATAGCATCATTTGTTTTTCCATTACATACAGGGGGAAAAAAAATCCCTGGCTCTATGTCTGGGTATGTAACCACGGTTTCCAAAAAGCAAATGCGTTTTAATAAAAACATTAACTATTTTCTTCTCCTGGCAAAGATGACTTTTCTGCATATTCTGAGGGAATAAATACATCTATCCGTGTTCATTTCAGAAAAGAAACACCATCTCAACCAAGAATTTAGTCCGGGCTTTCTGGATTGAAGTTTCTATCTGCTTCTCTGCCAGCTTGGGCTCCTCTGATTGGAAGCTTGCTATGGGGAAAGGTAGGATGACCACTGCTTCTTTCCATCTTGGTCTATCCCAGTTTGTTGGGATTCTAACCTTTGCAGGGCAGGGTTTGGGGGTGGGGGTGAGGGGAAGGGAGTGGAGGAAGGCGCTAGGTGAGTTAGCATCAGCTCAAGCTGTCTCTGCACTCTGCAGGCACTGGGGGAAGTGAAAGGGGACTTAGCCTTTGTGGGCTCGACTTTGCCGGCGTCTCCTGCTTCGTTCTGGGCTGGTGCATCCAGACAGAGCACAGTTTAATAAAGTACAACCTGTACCAGGCTTTTTCTTTTGGGCCACCAACCAGCTCTGAAATCATGACATGGAGATTTCTTATCAGTTATGAATGCTTGGCTTTGTTTTAGCTCTTATTTTAATTTGTTTCTCTTTATCTGTGTTTCGTCTTGGGGATTTTTACCTATCTTTCTGTATAGCTTGCTGTCTCCACATCTGGCTGGCAGCTGCCTGGCTTCTGGCCCCAAGCCTGTCCCCTCTTTCTCCTCATTCTCTTCTCCTTCCTCTCTCAAGCTTAGATTTCTCCTCCTACTTATTCTCTCTGCCCGCCAGCCCCGCCTATCCCTGTCCTGCCTAGCTATTGGCCGTTCAGCGTTTTATTAGACCAATCAGGTGCCTTAGGCAGGCAAGGTGAAACAGCAACACATCTTTACATAATTAAACAAATGCAGCATAAACAAATACAACACATCTTTACCTAGTTAAAATAATATTCCACAACAACCACCCATGGACCACAACCAGCCTATCACCCGCTTCTGTAAATAGTTTTACTGGAATATAGACACGTTCATTGTTTGTTTACAGAGTGTCATGACCGCTTTCAAGCCCCAAAGTTGGAGTTGAATTGTTATATAGACCACGTAGCCTACTGAGACTCAAATGTTTACAGTTTGGTCCTTTATAGAAAAAAAAAAAAAAAGATACCAATCCCTCCTTTGGAGTTTGGGTAATCATTTTTCAATTCTTTCAGGAAGCAGCAGGCATTCAGCTCCCCACTTCCTCCTCCTCCCTCTCCCTTTCCCCCTCCTCCTCCTTCCCCTTCCCTTCTCCTCTTTCTCCTAGTCTGCTTTCGCCCAGGCTGGATTTGAACTTGCTGTGGAGCTAAGAGTGACCTAGGACTTCTGACTCATCTCCATCTCCTGACCATGCCTGGTTTATAAACAATAGTAGAGAGAGAGAGCCTGGAGTCTGGCATACTCTAGGCAAGCACTCTACCAGCTGAGCTTCCGCTCCAGCCCCATCTCTAACTTCTTACTAGGTTCCTTCTAACTATCCAGACAGCGCCGAGGGTGACCCAAGGCTGGCTTTTTTCCGTGGCCCACTGCCGTGAAAAGACAGCATTCCTGCAGCCTTGAAGCTTACTGTGCAAGTACAGACCACCTACTCACAGATTCCCGTCAGGCTCAAGCAGAGGTGTGAAGGTAGGAATGGGGATGCAATTGTAGCCTAGCGACAGTCCTTGGGAAACTCCTTCCCAACATCCACCTGTATGCACCTTGAATCTGACCCAGCATCTACCACCGCACGCACGTTCCGTCTTACTGTTTCCTTTGGAAAGCCTGTGGACATGGGGTGTTCCATATTCATCCGGGCTAGACTGTGGTTCCCTCTGCTCAGACTTAAAAGCCAGCGTCTTATAAATTTACATGGCTGGGCAAATGGATACTCGCCGTTTATCGATATTGAAACAGCGTGATAAGGATCTCAGCGCTCACAGATATTGTCCCATAATGATTTAACTGGCCGGGCGGTGGTGGCGCACACCTTTAATCCCAGCACTTGGGAGGCAGAGCCAGGTGGATCTCTGTGAGTTCGAGGCCAGCCTGGTCTCCAAAGCGAGTTCCAGGAAAGGCGCAAAGCTACATAGAGAAACCCTGTCTCGAAAAACCAAAAAAAAAAAAAAAAGACTTAACTGTCTGTCATTTAGGATTTTTTTTTTTTCTTTTTCTTTCAGTTCCTTTGTGGAACACTGTAACACTATGCTCAGGGCATGAGCTTGCTTTTGCTCTCCTAAACTCCCAGCAGCTGTGATTACCGGAAAAGGCAGTGCAAGACTGGGAGGGGGCGGAGCTCCCAAGGCCACACCCCCTCCCCAAGTTTTTATAGGCAGTTACTCAGTTACTGGTTGCTGGGGAGAGATATTTTTTTTCTTCACTGGTGTAGCAAACTGCAAGTCACTAAGCTGCTCTGAGTAACCCCTCACCCACAGTCCTACAAACAACTTCAGGTAAACTCATTTCAAACGAGCTAGGTTAGAGTGGGATTGTTTCCTTGATCTGTCTTTGGTGCCCAATTTGGGGGTGAATAGACGCCTTTTTTTTTTTTTTTTTTTTTGTCTTCCCAGGAAATGTTCATACCAGTGTTTATTCCAATGTAGCAGCTTTTTTTGTTTGTTTGTTTTTTGTTTTTTCAAGACAGGGTTTCTCTGTGTAGCTTTGCACCTTTCCTGGAACTCACTATGTAGACCAGGCTGGCCTTGAACTCACAGAGATCCACCTGCCTCTCTCCTGGTCTTGGGACTACTGCTTTTCCCATTACTAAGGGTATGGACCTAAGGGTTCCAAATAAGTTAATAAATTTTAACTTCTGTTCCTAGCTTAAATTTGTCTCAACAGATTTCTACTTGGCTGGCAGTCACCTCCAAGTTTCAGTTGCTGACTCCACTGCTCCAGACAACTGTGAGCTCCGGACTTGCTAAAAGCTGACATGGACCAGCCCAGCTAATATGGTTCTTCCCTGTCCCTATGGAGTCAGGCAGCTACATGCTTCTGACAAATGCCCCTTTGCCCAGTCTTTGACTAGCTTTTCAGCCTTTTGGGGCCCCCTGACAGCGGCGCCCCAATGCCAGCTCGAAGCAGTTCCAGAAGAGAATACGTCACCCATGTTCCCTGTTCAGAAAAGGCTGAAATGCTGGGTCAAAATGAAACTCCCTGGCATAGAGACAAGATGGCTAACTATACATGGCCATTATTAGAGAGGGATACTTAGGAGCTAACTGTCCAAAACCCATGATTGGGTTTCATTAGGCACATGAGAAGGGGGAAATGTGAGACCAAAATGAGCCATCTTAGAAATAAGACCAAAATGCTTTCACCCTAAAATTAAGGCCTAAGATTTCTCCTTTAGGGAATAGGCCATTAGTTACTGAAACCAGTCAGTTCAGATTCCAGAAACCAGGAAGTGTAAAAGTACAGAGTCACAAGATAGTCACGAGGTAATGCCTGCCAGACTATGGAATGTCCTCTCCCTGGTTTCCAGGGTAACTGACCACAGAAATGCCCCCACCTGAGGGCAGCCAATGAGAAATGGTGGCGGGCAACCACTCCCTTAGAAGTAATTTCTAGAAGTCCCTAGAAGCGAGCCAATCAGAATTGTACCTGTACTAGCACCCCTAAATGATGTAACCTTGTGACTTTTCCCTTTAAAAACTGAGCTTGCAGACAGGTGGGCGCTTCCTCCAGCCTCCACTGCGTTGGATGTATTGGACGAAGTCCCTGCCTAGGCTTGTATTGCTTTTGGATATCCAGAATTAAACCTTGCTTTTGCATTCTGGCATGCTCGTCTTTGGTGGTCTCTCTGGGGGTCATGATCTGGGCACAACAGTTTCTTATCCCTCTCTCATAAGAACCCTTCAAAAGATGGGAGCTGGCTACCCCCAGCCACCAACAGCCTAAGGACATTTTTGTATCTCCAGATTTTTTTTTTCCAGATAACAAAAGAACAAACCCTAATAAAGCCGTGCCTGCTAGCTAGGCCTTAACCTATCTCAGTTTACAATATAAATAAAAAGCTGAGAATGTCTAGACAAAACCAACAGAATGCCTTTCAGTCTTACAAAGAAAAAAGCCTACCTTTAAGGAGACCTGGATGAGCTCATAGGGCACTGTGTTAATAATACATTCTCAACCTGTGGATCATGACCACTAGGGGGGTCAAATGACCCTTTCACAGGGGTCACCTAAGACCATGGGAAAACACAGATATTTACATCAGTATTCATAACAGTAGCAAAATTATACTTATGAAGCAACAATGAAGATAATTTTGTGGTTGAGGGTCACCACAACATGAGGAACTGTATGAAAGGGTCACAGCATTAGGATGGTTGAGAACCACTGCATTAAGTGAAATAAGCCTGATGCAGAAACACCAACATTACATGATCTCACTCACCCTCGAAAACCGACAGAACAGTGGAAGTGGGAGATGTGGGTCAATAGCACAAGTTTCAATTATGCAAGATGCAAGCTCTGCAGACCAGACACACGACATTGTGAACACAGTTAAGCAGACAAGGAGAATTCAGAAAAGAGGAAGGCTGAGTCAGGAGTCACCAGCCAGACACAGAGGAAGCAAGTTGACAAGACAGAACTGAGAAAAGGTACCAAGCCACTTGGCTAAACATAGATGAGAGTTATGGGTTAATCTAAGCATAAGAGCTAGCCAGTAATAGTCTGAACTAATAGCCGAGCAGTTATAAATAATATTAAGGCTCTGAATGATTATTTTATAAGTGGCTGTGTTGTGCCCAGATCGTAACCCCCAGAGAGACCACCAAAGATGAGCATACCAGAATGCAAAAGCAAGGTTTATCTGTTACAAGTCATGACAGGGAACTCAACTCAAGCCCTCTCAAGTGAGGCAGAGAAGAGTTACTCTTTCTTTCTTTTCTTTTTTTTTTTTTTAAATATTTATTTATTCATTATGTACACAGAAGAGGGTGCCAGATCTCATTACAGATGGTTGTGAGCCACCATGTAGGTGCTGGGAATTGAACTCAGGATCTCTGGAAGAACAGTCAGTGCTCTTAACCTCTGAGCCATCTCTCCAGCCCCCGAGTTACTCTTTCTTGGGGAAGTTAGTTTTTTTTTTATTTTTTATTTTTTGGTTTTCGAGACAGGGTTTCTCTGTGTAGCTTTGCGCCTTTCCTGGAACTCGCTTTGGAGACCAGGCCTGCCTCTGCCTCCCGAGTGCTGGGATCAAAGGCGTGTGCCACCACCACCTGGCTCCTGGAAGTTAGTTTTTATAGGCAAAACCCATAAAATTTCTTAGAGGGGAGGGGGTTAGTACGGGTCCATCCTTGATTGGTCCAGTTTTTCCCGGGCCTGGACTTTACCTTATTCTAGCTTATCTGTTTGCCCTGTCAAGAGTTTTACAACTCCTCTCCGGGTCTGGTCATGTTATCTCCAGAGAGGGCCATCTCGTGGTTAATTGGTTACCATCAGACATCCTGACTCTGTTCTTTTGTTCCTGGGGCTGGTGCCATCATTTCTGGGGACTTGAAACTGGCCTGGGACTATCTATATTGAGATATCTTTGTCTAAGGCCCCTTTTTGAGACAATAGAGTGAGGGTCTTGTGCCTAGATCATGTCCCCAAAGCTGCTACTGGAGACTTTAGGTACAGAATGCAAAAGTAAGGTGTTTTCTAAGTTTACAAGCCTCCAGGGAGGCTCTTCCAAATCTCTCACTCACAGCAGGGAGGTTGGAAGGAGCACTCCCCTTTCTTTGTGAGGCTAGTTCTTAAAGGCACAGATGATATAATTTATTTTAACCCGCCTCCCTTTTTAGTCTTTTGGTCGAATATCCTGACTGTGTTTTCCAAAGTCCCTGTAGCAGATACAGCCACCTGGGGGAAAGGGGTCTAAGTTCTTATCTACACTTAGGAATCCTGGTTTAAGCTTCTCTTTGTCTGTAGGGGATAGAGTGGGGGGTTTTACTGAGGTATCACAGCTGCAGGTCTGTGGAGGCCAGGTGTGACCCAAGAAACATTCGTCCTATACATACACATACAATGGCAATTGTGGGAAGATACTGGATGTAGTAATTAGATAATTTTGGTGACTTTTTCACAATATGCATATCTAATCATCAAGTTGTATACTTTACATACATATAATTTCAACTATTAGAAAACAAAATGCTAATTTTATAACAAAATTTAACTACAAGTAAAAGTATAATGTAAAGAACAAACTACTAAATTTTATGAAAGCAAATAATTCTTCATAATGATATTCTGCTAGTACAATCACATCTATTCCTGGATACTTCTGATTTAATATTAATGGAAAATGTAAGACTTTCCCTATATATCTTTTTCTTAGACGATCTTTAAAATACAGCAGAACTAGTGAGTTAAATTTGGGTAACTGTTGCCTTGCTTGCTGACCTTGACCTTGACATCCTCCCTATTCTAATTCCCTGCTGGGTTCCACCCTCCTGAATGCTTAAGGGAAGTTCCATGTCTGAGTATCCTGCATAATGGGCATTAACAGCTTAGATGCAAGATTGTAAAACATCTGTAGTGAACTTCTGCCCTCCGGGGTCCTCCCATTGTGCTGTAAGCCTGTATTTAAGACCTCTTCCCTCCTTCAATAAACAGCATTTGGCATTAAAAAAAAAAGACTTCTATCCAGAAGTCCCTCAAAATTCAATAGTGGAGTGTGGGGGTCAGCAGAAGATGGAGTGGGGTGAGGAAGGACTAGAGAAGGACACAAGGTTACTTTGGCAAGTGACAACAATGTCTACTATTATTGGCTAAGATGATGTCTCACAAATGTATCTATGTATCAAAATTTGCCAACTTATTTGTTTTAAAGATATTCTCATTTTTTTGTCATTCTACCTCAATAAAACTGTTTAAAAGTTAAAAAAAAATACAGAAATCTTTAAGTGAAAAAAAAATGTAAATGTAGCTGGATATAGTGGCACACACCTTTGATCCCAGCACCCAGGAAGCAGAGGCAGGTCTATCTCTGTGAGTTCAAGGCCATCCTGGTCTACATAGTGAGTTCCAGGACAGCCAGGCCTCCATATCAAGACCTTTGTCAAAAAAAGAAAAATAAAAGATGTTAATATAGTTTTTAAAAATGTGTATTTATTTTAATTTTAATTTTGTGCAGATGAGTGTATTGCCTTCATGTATGTAAATACACGTTACAGATGGTTGTGAGTCACAAGGTGGGTGATATGTAATGAAACAGGGATCTCTGCAAAAGCAGCATATGCTCCAAAGCACCGAGTCATCCCTCCAGCCCCCGTGAGTGCAGTTTTGACACAGTAGATACCTGTAGATGATATCACACAGTTGGGATTATAAGTGGCTCTCAATGCCATGAACAAGGAGCACCCAGAGACAAGTTTAAAGATAACTGTCCAATGGCTAAATACTTGGGAGAAAAAAAAAAAAAAACCACAGGAGTGCAGCATTGACCACTTTTTAGGATGTAGATGCTTCTGCCAAAGCGAATTTCAGCCTGTCAGTACGACATCAAGTGACTCACAAAATTCTGGAATTTTAGTATTTTTTTTAAACTTTCTTTTGGTTTATTCTTTGTGTCTTCCACATCATGCATCTCGATCCCATTCATTTCCCATCCCTGTGTATCTGCTCTCTGCCCTTGTAGCCACCCACCCCATAAAATTTAAGAGAAAAAAGAAAAAGAAAAAAAAGGGGGGGGGATCTCATCATGGAAGCTGTAGTGTGACATAGTAAGTCACAAAGTAAACCCTTTTGTCCATGTATCTTTACTTCAGCAACATATTTTTGAGAGGGCTTAGCTACCAGTTCTGTACACTACTTACTGCCCAGAGTTCTTGGTCTTGCTAGTATCTCTGGACTCCATCATCAACACGGGTTCTGACTTAGCAAACGTGGGGTGAGGCTAGAGAATTTTCCTGTTTCAGGAACCACTTGCACGCTGCCTGGGGACAGCAGCATTTCCCAGTATCTTTGGTGGAATCCTAGTTGAATGTTAGCAAATGGTTTAGACTTCAGGGAATAAATGTTGAGAAATGCTTGGTCAAGCATAGTTGAGTAGGTAGGTCTTCCTTAGTGGGACTTCTCAAACTTTAATGTGTCCTGCAAAGTGAGTGGGAACAGTTGTCCCATTCCTGCTGGGACACCCAATTGTCCTGTCAATGCTCAGGCCCAAAAGATGAAATTGTGTAGTATTTGCACATAACCTACGCACATCCTTTTGCATACTAAGTCATGTCTGGATGACATAACACCTTCCCCAATGTACGTACTGTGCAAAGACTTGTTATAGTGTTTTAGAAACAATGCAAGGACGTGTTCAGCACATGTCCAGTGCAGACACAGTATGTTTTACATTTCTATTCTTGGTTGAATCTTTGGATGTAGGGCCCATGGACATAGAAAGTCAGCTGCATCACATTTAAAAAACATATTTGTTCCTAGAACCTTTTTCTTAAAGACATGCTCTTAAAAGTAACAACCTTAGTGTTTGCACTTACCTCTGGAGGATGAAGAGTAACTATCCGTGTCATGAGATTTCCTGAAGAAGCACATCTCTACAATCCTAGTGTCTTACTTAGTCAGGGTTTCGGTTGCTGTGATAAAACACTGTGACCAAAAGCACCTTGAGGAGGAAAGGGTTTATTTCAGCATACAGCCTCACATCACAGTCTCTTACGGAAGGGGATTAGGACAGGGACCCAGAAGCAGGAGCTGATGTTGAGGCTGTGGATTGGTGCTGCTTACTAGCTTGCTCTCCATGTCTTGCTCAGCCTGCTTTCTTATAGAACCCAGGAGCATCTACCCAGGGGTGGGGGCACTGCCCAGAGTGAACTAGATCCTCTCCTCCAGGCCAATCTAGTGGGGCCATTTTCTCAACTGAGGCTCCCTCTTCCAAAATGACTTTAACTTGTGTGGACCTAGAATCAGCCAGGACAACTGGGCAGGAGGTAAACACTGTACCTCAGACCTTCCAGAAGAAAGGTTAAGCTTAATGGGCAGGAAATGCAGCCTTTCCTTTGAACACAGCTTCTGCCACCTTTCAGCCAAGCTGAGGCCAGGGAACAGATGCTGGGCTCCTTAGTGTTCCTGCAGCCTGCAGCTGGAATGAATCTCAATCTTTCTGTTTCCCAATCTTAGAGCAAAAAGGAGCCTTTGGGATTATACCTGGGGAATTTCACAACTGGAAGAGACCTAAAGAGGTTGTGTGGTCAAATCTCTTCTCTTTCAACAGAGAAGAAAATCAAGTCCACAGCTCTAGAGAGCCTAGGTTCCTGCCCGGGAGCAGGGACTCGGCCTTCTAGCATGGTACTTTCCACTCTCCACAGTATTACATTTTCTTCTCTTTCTTGGAAAAAGTTCAAAAGTCCAGCTGTGTCTGATGCCCCCTGAGTAAACAGTTAGAGGCCCAGAAGTCCACATGTCCTAGTCAGACCCATTTCAGAATAATCCTCTTAAATTAAACTGGATATCTGCATCCTTTGAAATTCTGATTAGCCCAGGGTGTTTGATTCTGATAACCCACTAGGGAGGGAATTATGCTCTGAGGTTCAGTGGGAGCCAGAAGCCAAGCTGGCAGCTTAGGAGCACCCGCCCCCTCTCCCATCTCCATTTTATCAGTGAAAGCTAACAACAAAGACTCAGGGGCTCCCAATGGGAAAACACCACACAAAGTTGGCACATAAACAGCTCTGCCTCTATATGGGCATCAATAATAATTTACGATACTGCTTCATTACAGTCAAGTCTAAACATCAAATGAAACAACATGGCGGTGCGTGGCAATGGAAGGCTATAAATAAGGGCTGTCAAAGACTATTTTTTTTTCCACTCTTGGAACACACATTGTTTAATTTTCAGCGTGTACCCATCCTTTTGTGGAAACATGAAGTAGAATCATTATTCTTCTACGCCTTCTCAATACCCACTCCTCATCTTTGGGTAGCAGCCACAGGTGGCATATTGAGTATGATGAATCTGCTGAGCTGACAGCAAATCAAAACCAGCGACATATCTCAAGGCCTACACTCTTTTCCCACTAGACACGTTTATTGAGTACCAACTATATCCCAAGTATGGTGCTATGTTAAGATTTAATATGGAGTTGCTAGTACTCATATCTGGGAGATATGAGATAAGGAAAAACATCACGAATGAAGTTAATACTCTTATGTAGGAGACATAGATGGGAAAATCATCATAAAAATTCATACACAGCCATATGTGATAACCAATCAGGAAAGAAGGCATCTCATGTGGTAGATATGTCAGGCCAGGCTTTCTCATACTTGTGAAAGGACCACGTTCCTCCAGCATTGCTACACAACTTGGATTTTATGTATGACTACCCCTGTGAGTTTGATAACACCTGAACTATTCTTCAGTCTATCCAACAAGATGAGTCTATTGGTTAGTGCTTGGGAGTCATGATAGTTTTTAAACTCTGTAAGCCTTCCTAGTTCTTATTTCTCATTTTTAGCCCTTGTCAGATTGAGAACAACTTGGGGACTGGAACCGAATTTTGGGAAGCTCTAACTTAGATTGTCAAACTAAGAAAGCCTCCCTGAAGGAAGTGCCTTTTGCGGTTTGTGATCTGAAGGGCAAAAAGGCAAAACCAAGATGGGAAGGAGAATTCCAGCTGCAGAGAGTCCAGAAGAAGGTCGGCATGGCTGGGGTGTGCGAGGGATGGGCTCTGACTAAGGTGAGGTGGTTGGACAATGCCGGTGTGATCTTGTCCTTCTTCATGGTAAGAGGCAGCTCTGGGGAGGGGTGACAGTGTGGCTTGGTCAGAGTCAAGGTGTTCAGATCCCTTGGGAGAAGAACAAGGCATGGGGGAAGGTTAGCACAGCACAGTGCTACAGGGTGGGTGGCTATGGATGACCGAAATTGTCCTTGCCATGTGGAGGCTGAGAGTCCAAGCTCAGGGCGCCAGCAGATTTGGTATCTGGTGAGGATAGATGGATCCTTCTCACTGAATCCGTAGTGACTGAAAAGGCAAGGGCTCTCTTTGAAGCTTCTTTGATAAGGACACTAATTCCAGTGCAGGGGACTCCATTCTTGATATTTAATCACCTCCCAAAGTCCCAGCTTTCAAATGTTATCTTGCAGATCAAGATTTATTTCATTGTACAATTTCTTTCTTTCTTTCTTTCTTTCTTTCTTTCTTTCTTTCTTTCTTTCTTTCTTTCTTTCTTTCTTTCTTTCTTTCTTTCTTTCTTTCTCTCTCTCTCTCTCTCTCTCTCTCTCTCTCTCTCTCCTCTTTTCTTTCTTTGTGTGTGTGTGTGTGTGTGTGTGTGTGTGTATGTATGTATGTGTATGTATGTGTGCGTACTTTTGTTTATGTGTATGTGTAAAGCATTCAGACCATGTCATGGGTATAAAAGTGAGATCTGGGAAACTAGTTAATGACTATTGCAGAAGCCCGGGCACCTCAAGCCACACAGCACACGTGGTGAAAGGGGACGAAGTGAAAGATTCAGGGAGTGATGCAGGAATTCTGCTAGAGTGAGGATGAGGATGAAGGAATAGGAAGGAGAAAAGCCTCTCTAGGTGTCTCACTAACCACACCAATCTTCACTGGAAGGCAGACAAAGAATACCTCTTTGTTCGGGACCAAAGGACCTTATTCCCCTGGGGGAAGTTTCCTAGCTGAGAATGGAAGGCATTTCCCAATCCTTCAGAGGCTCGGCCAAGATTTTTACACGTGCTTTTACACCTGCCTTTTGTTTCCATTTCCTGTTCCATTTATGGAACCAAATGAGGACTAATCCTCTTTCAAGGTGTTTCTTCAGCCCAACAAGCTTAAAGCCTGAGTTACAGAAGGTACATATGAGCTAAGCGGGGATACTCATTTATAAATCCGCATCTTCCTTTTTCAAGAGGGGGAGATGGTAAACACAACGCTACAAAGGTTATGCTACAAAGGTTATGCCGACGCCCTCCCCCACCTTTTTTGCAAAGCCTCATTGCTATCTCAGGGAACGTTCGATGAGATAGAATGCTACACAGAGGCTGGGATGGTCTCAGTCTGCAGCAATTGGCTTTTGTTTTGTTCGGGATATGTTGAGAGCAAAGGAGGCGGCAGTGTCTTGTTTTTCTCACGTGGGTGGTCCATCCGGTACTGCGCCATAGGCACTTTTATATTGAAATGTAGAACAGGGCCTCGTGCCTGCCTGGCTGGCCTTGCAGCTCCAACTCCATGTTGAGAATCGCCTGGGCTAGCTTTAAGATTTTGTCTTGTAGCAGCACCCTGAATGAGTCCTTTGGGGCGGCCTGACCTATGCAGAAAGCAAGTGGGAAAGGCAGAATATGGAACGCTGCTCCATGGCCTCTGTGTCATCCATGGAAGGGCAGTAAATTTCCCATTTGCACTGAGCAGAAAGCGGCACTGGTGTCTCTGTCTTCTGAGCTGAACCTGCTCCATCCTCCCCTCCTGCTGGCCTTAGAGGTCAACTAAGGGGCCAGCAGAAAAAAAGCACTGTTCTTATTTGATAAGCAGGGGCTGTTCCTGAGCAGGGTTTCTGGATCACTGGTGTAAGGATGCTGGAACTCACTCACTTGGGCTGGTGACAAAAACAGAATACTCACGCTCAGTAGATCTGAGTAGGACTGGAGATTCTCTGCGAGGCTGGTGTTGAGTGTGTGGACCACACTTTGAGCAATAAGGGTAGTTCATCCAGCCTCAGATTTCAGCCTGTCTGGGAATGCCCAGGCCCAGTTCCTACACAACTGTGTTTCTCATAGATCTGATTTAGTAGATCCGCAGTGGAACAAAGCAAACTTTTACCTCAATTGGTATCCTTAAGAGTGTGTTGGAAAAGTAATCTCCACCGAAACAGCCTCGGTAGGTGTTCGGGCCAAGATGGCTGCACCCTCACGGTGGATTCATGTTGTCTTACCCTAGCTCTCTTCCTGTTCTGCCAGGAGGATGCCACAGCAGGAGGGCTCTCATTAGATGCTGTTTGCTTTTAGATTTTCCAACTAGATTTCTATTCCTTGTCAATCACCATGCTTATGGTATCCTGTTAGAGCACTTCAGTGTTTACTGCCTAAAATTAAGACAATTCTCTTACATAATTGCAGGACAATTTTCCAAATCGGAGAATTAACCTTGTTGTAGTCAAACAATCTAATCAAAGTTCCTTTAATTGTCCTGATCATTTTCTTTAAAGAACATTCACCTTAAAAAATATTCAAGTGCCATCCAAAGGGGCCAGATGTTTAACTTTCTCAAGATAATAAGATATTAGGAGACAGTGAAATATGGTGGCAATTTTGCTCCTTGGGATGAATGCAATGTCTGAAGAAATTGAAGTTACAATTTCTTGAAACCACAGTGGCTAGATCATGTTGGGGTCCCATGTATACACCCTGTGTCTCATCTTCTCTCTCCCTCTCCTGTGGGGGAACCATGGAGTTGGCTTGGCCTAGCTGCCTTGAGAAGCATGCACCGTAGGTTTTTTAGGTTACAATCTGTGGTTCCTGGGGCACTGTATGCCTTTCAGTTCCTGAGAAACTGAGACACTTCTTCAAGCCGTGAAGCATTCAGGATGTTTCTCTGTATGCCCCCCTTAGAAGGCAAGGAAGCATGGAATCTTGACAGGACAATCGGTCTTAATTAATCTCGTGTCCCCTGGAAAGTTTGCAAATATCATTGTATCCTGGCAACGGCAACGGTCTCGAACCTGGCAACCATCACTATATTCTGTTTCTGATGAGGGTATAAAAAGTCTTACTGCTCTCAATGAAATGGTCACAGCTTCAGTCTTACTGTGTGGCCCCTCCAACTCGAACCTGGTTTAATTCCTCCTCTGACTATATCAGGTGACCTTGCCCCAGTAACCAAGCATGGATGCTCACACTCTCCTAGACCTGCTGCTGTGTCCTTGAAGGCTGACACTCCCAGAACTGTGGCTCAATTCTGTCCATGGGCTCCTTTGGTTCCCCCACGGAGTACTCTGCTTTGCCAGGAAGCACAGTTACAATTAGTTATTATCCCCACAATGCTGTCTGTCTGTCATCCGCTCAGACAAATGGATAAATACTGGGTGTATGTGCCAGGTGGGCTGGTAAACTATTTAAGCTTGTTAAACACAGAACAAAATACTGCTTTTGTAACTGCTCACTTCAGAGTGTCGAACTAGCCTGTGCCAAAGACTATGACCACACGGTGAAGGTGGCGGTTGCTGGAGCGGTGATTCAAGATTCTCAATGAAAACAGCAGCCAATGTCAACCCAACAACTTTTGGATTAGGTGTGACCCGAAGCAGCTGCCTGTCTCCAGAAAGATGTTCATTCTTCTGGCTCTGCAGAGAAGAAAGATATCATCATCCATCCAATGATCAGGTGCCAGATATCTGACATTAGTGTGAAACTGGGATCTGAGCTCACGGAAGCACAGTGAGTGTAAACAAAGACTCTGATCTGCCCTCACATAAGCAGCACACGGTCCTTGCCCCTCAGTGCCACACACAAGTCTGGCTGGATCCCTGAGGACCGGGTGTGCATCAGGATTCAGATGGATGTAGAAAAGTGGTTCTATGCATTGTGCTACCAGAGTCTGGGGCCACACTTCACAGCCAAACATCTCCATATCACTGTAGGCAATGTGAACGGCACATAGGGGTAGATAAAACTAGCTCACCTCCACAAGCAGTCCACCTAAGGGTTACAGTCATGTGACTCAGGCCAGGTGGAAGATGTATACTTCTAGGGGAGTGGTGAAAACTCTGACATTTTCAGAGCTCTCCTTCTTTTTCCCCGAATTGTGCCCAAGTTATCACCACAGCTGACACGTGATGACACTGGTGTATATGATGTGTTACGTGACCTCCTGCCGCCTAAGTCACTCTTCATGGGTGTTTAGATCCTTGAATATATCCTGGAAATATTAGTAACAACATACATTTTGAAGACTATGTGTGTAGGGTTGTGGGGGCGAGGTAAAAAAAATCCAGGCTTGACTGTAAAAAATCAGAAGATTCCTGACCATAGTTCTCATTCAGGGCAATGTTTTCGTTCCCAGGCTCTGTCTCGATCGGATTCCACTCGTGCTAATATGTCCATGGTGTTGCCTCAGCATCCCTCTCTGCTTTCCTGCATCTCGACCCCGACGCAATCCTAGTTTTTTCCTCCTTCTTTCCAGACTCGCTTTCACTCCGGGACTTTTACACTTTTTCCTTCTGTCTGGAGCACCCCTCTCCTCAGGTGGGAAGTGGGTCACAATGTGGCTGCTTCCTTGCTTCCTACCAACTGCCACGTTGTTCCTCAGTGTCCCTCGCTGTGGTCGCTCACACCAGCACGCTCTAATCCCAGCCTTCCTCCCTTGCCTCGGTTTCCCCCACCACACTAGTCTCAGGGGGCTATGCATTCAACGGTGAGTTTGTTTATAACCTGTGAGTCCTCAGATGTCAAGCCTTTTGGTCTTCGCACTTTGCTGTGTCGTAACTACATCAGGAACTTAACAGTCGGGAGCTACATCTGGCGCAAGGCAAGTGCTCACTCAGTATTGTGTCAGCTGCGATAGAGCAGAGTTGACACGGTGCTTGTTCAGGTTTGATCTCCAGCATTCTCTAAATCAGGCACAGTGGTGTACATTCTCTAAATCAGGCACAGCGGTGCACATCTGTAATCCCAGCACTGTGGAGGTAAGGCAGGAGGATCACAAGTTCACGGCTGTCCTCCAGGTACATAGTGAGTTCAAGGCCAGCCTAAGATATCTGAAACCCTGCTTCAAAAAATATGGCTGAATGGATGCACACATTTCATTTCTGTGTTTGATCTGACCTTTGCTACCTAGCTGTTGGTATCAACATCAGAGTTAGCCTCTTTTGTGCGTAGGAAGGCCCCACAATTAGTACACAATGCAATGTTTTTGCATTTTTTTTCTAGGAAGTTTCCCCAGTGAGCACTACCATGGAAAGCTAGCTCCCAGTCTTGCGAAAGGGTACTTACAGCAAAGAGCAATTAGCATCGACAGTAAAACGGGACATAAGACTCCACAGAAATTGAAAACCAAAGTGTGGAAGTTCCATATTAGCAGGAGGTACTTCAGGAGACAGCTTGCAGTCTGCAGAAACACGTCTCAGAGGGAACTGCTTTGGAGAAGGTTCTCTTGTCAAGATGAGACTCGGCCTTGCAGCTCAAGGACCTTAGTCTTGTCTATGCTTAGTCTTGTTCTTGGGTCTGGAGGAGGCTGACTCATGTTGCCAAGTTAAGAGAGACTGAAGAACATTCTGGAATAGGAGATACAAAGTATTCAATGAGAAATGAATCTGGTACAGAGACTGGGACTCCGACCCACTTGTCTGGGACAGCATCTGCTCTCCCTATTGGCAGATGAGACATGCATGACATTCAGATTTTGTGCCTGAGGGTAGATTATGGTCATGTGAACTCATAAGCACTTCCAATTGGACCAGCACCTCACTGAAGGGGATATGGGACCCTTTTCTCCACAGCATCAGTTGGCAGTTGGTCATGCCAGTTATTTGTTTATTGTGTGTGATATATATGTCACATGTATGTGCGTATGTGTATGTACATATGTGTATATGTGTATGTAGGGCAAAAGGCAGTATTAGCTTTTGTCTTAGTTAGGGTTTCTGTTGCTTCAATGAAACACCATGACCAAAAAGTAAGATGGGAAGGAAAGGGTTTATTTGGCCTACACTTCTACATTGCTGTTCATCACTGAAGGAAGTCAGGACAGGAATTCAAACAGGGCAGGATCCTGGAGGCAGCAGGTGATGCAGAGGCCATGGAGGGGTGCTGCTTCCTGGCTTGCTTTCCTTGGCTTGCTCAGCCTGCTTGCTTATAGAACCCAGGGCCACCAGTCCAGGGATGGCCCCACCCACCATGGGCTGCCCCCTCCCCCCACTGGTCACTAATTGAGAAAATGCCTTACAGCTGGGTCTCAGGGAGACATTTCCTCAGCCGAGGCTCCTTCCTCTGTGATGACTCTAGCTTGTGTCAAGTTGACACAAACCCAGCCAGCACAGGTATCTCACTTGACCTCCACCGTGTTTTATGGGACAGGGTCTCTTGCTGAACCTGCAACTCACCGGTTTAGCTAGACTGGCTGACCAGTAGCCCCAGGGGTCCTCTTCAGAGCTGGGACTACAGGTGCATGTTGCTATCCCTGGCTCCTCCTCCTCCTCCTCCTCCTCCTCCTCCTCCTCCTCTTCTTCTTCTTCTTCTTCTTCTTCTTCGCCTGCGCCTTCTCCTTCTCCTTCTCCTTCTTCTTTTTAGTTTTTTTGAGACAGGGTTTCTCTGTGTAGCTTTGGTGCCTTTCCTGGATCTCACTCTGTAGACCAGGCTGGCCTCTAATTCACAGAGATCCACCTGCCTCTGCCTCCTGAGTGCTGGGATTAAAGGCGTGCGCCACTACCACCCGGCTATCCCTGCCTTCTTATGTGGGTGCTGGAGATCTGAACTTAGATCGTCTTGCTGTATAGCAAGTGCTTTATTGACTGAGCCAAATCCCACTTCTGGAGCCATTCCATTTGTTTGGTGTGTCACTCAATTATCAGCGCCATCGCAGAGCTGGATTGTGCTTTGGTCCCGAGCTGTTCTGCACATTACGGTGAGTAAGTGCCCCTCTAACACCTCCGCCGACTTGCTGATTTAGGAGCAGCCTTACGGCTTATCTTCTCGAAAGTCTTCTCCCTCATGGCTTCCGAGGACTGCCCGTGGTTTCTAACTGACTGAAATAAAGACATCATTGCCTCCTCCACTTGCCATGTCATCTCAGTTTCAAACAATGAACGGTTCTGGAAAACGGCATGTCTTCCTTTAGGATTGTGTGTGTGTGTGTGTGTGTGTGTGTGTGTGTGTGTGTGTGTGTGTGAGACTGCAGAATGTGACACCTAGAATGTGCGCCCACTCAGGGAACTATTAAAACACATTGTCCTTTCTGCGTCCAATGCCTGGGCACAGACTGTGTAGAGCCAGGTCGTTGAATGCCTAAAATTTTATTGAAGAGACATCTAGTGGGGCTGATGTAGAAAACTGGCGCTCTGAATTCTGCCTCGTCAGGGCTGGCAGATTCAGTGTCAACAGGGACCTCTAGTGTCCTGCAGAAAGCAGGTCTAGAAGGGCTGACGTTCTCAAATGCCTGCTCTCATTTTTCCATGTGTCAAACAGGAGTGAGATGTCTTTCACAGGCTGCCATGCCTTACACCCGTGAACGAGGCACTGAGTCCTGGAGAGGTCCGTCCCTGCATTTCAATTTTCACGAGCTGGAAAATAAGGATGCTTTCAATGGAGCATTGAGGACCGTGAACTGTAGCCAAGTAACTGTAGACAAGGAATGTCTCTTCTTAAGGCCAACACTGGTGCTACTTCTAATCTCCAGTGATGGTCCTGTTAGTTTTCTCTATGTATTTCATACAAAGAATCTGTTACAGCAGGAGGTTAAAGACCCAAATCCATGTAACTGCAAGGTGGAAACAGCTGGCCGACTTTGACCTCACAGCGCTAATTCTAAATTCTGCATTTTTTACCCATGAAACTTTGCGGCATAAATCTGAAGGCACAAGTACAAGATAGCTCTGTTTTTGCCTCCTTCCTCCTCCTCTTTTCTTCTTCCCCTTCCCTTCCTCCTTCCTCCTTTCCTTTTGTCTCTTCCTCTCTCCCTCCATTCTTTCCTTCCTTCCTCCCTTCCTTCCTCCCTTCTTTCCTCCCTTCATTCCTTCTTTCCTTCCTTTCTTCTTTCCTTCCTTTCTTCTTTCCTTCCTTCCTTCCTTCCTCCCTCCCTCCCTCCCTCCCTCCCTTCCTTCCTTCCTTCCTTCCTTCCTTCCTTCCTTCCTTCCTTCCTTCCTTGTTTCTTTCTATCTTCCCCTCTCTCTTTTTATTTCTTTCAGGCTGCTGGAGTTCAGGATACCCAGCCCTAAACCTGACACCTCGGCACTTGGGAAAGCAGCAAGAGCCTGACAGACCCTCTCACGAGTCCCCCTCTTCCTCTGAAGCAAGTGCTCAGACCCTCGCAGGAGAAGCGCCTCCTTCCACCCACGGGAAAGGACTGTCTTCATCTTGGAAGACCTGGGGACACAGAGACAGACCCACATAGCCGGCCCCGCTGTGTCCCGCTCAATCATACCTGGTTTTCTAGACCTCCCCATGGCTGTCTCCTCTATCAAAGTCGGCACAAAGGAGATGCAGGCCTGGAGCTGCATTGGTAAAGTGTTTGCCTTACAAGCAGGAATGCATGGGTTCCACCTCTAGAACCCAAGTTCAGAACAAAACAAAAGGGCTGGGTGTGGGAGTGCTTAATCTTAATCCCCATGCTGGAGAATCAGAGACAGGCTGGTTCTTGGGATCCACTGGCCAGCCAAGCTAGCCTCCTTGGCTATTTCCAGGCCAGTGAGAGACCCTGTCTCAAACAAAATGAAAACCAAAACAAACAAACAACAAACCGAGATGGATGATGCCTGAGTAATGACACTCAGGTTGTCCTTTGGCTACACTCACACACATGTGCACGCGCGCGCACACACACACACACACACACACACACAGAGAGACAGAGACACAGAGAGAGGGGAGATAAAGATTGAGAGAAACACACACACAGAGACATACAGAGAGAGGAGAGAGAAAGATTGAGATATACACACACACATATAGAGAGAAGCACACACACACACACACTCACACACAGAGACAGACAGACAGACACAGAGACACAGAGAGAGGGGAGATAAAAATTGAGAGAAACACACACACACACACACACACATCACTCATGCCCCCCTGTGTCTTGGGGTCTTCCTTTTCTTATGAACTCTATTATCTGCTGTAAAGCGTGGGTTCCATTCATCTGCATGCTTTGGGCTTGTTCATCTGTCTTTGTTCTAGAACCTGGGCCATGAACCTGGCCGTGGGTGAGGGGAGAAATCCTTTCCTCTCCCATAGGTTGCTCTCTTTATTCTCCCCAGCCAGCAGATGTATCTGGTTTTCATCAAGAGCTCTGTAGCATTTGCCGCGGGAGTGGATTTCTTCTTGTCAGGGTTTTACTCTTAATGGCATTTTGACAACCAGGGGGACTTGGTGTGCTCTGTCCTGACAGCACTAAAATGATCTCCAGCATGAAATCAAAGCAGATATTTCACATGTCACCTGTGGGTAATGGCTTTTCTTGGGTGGCATCCAATCCAGGGAACTGATACCATTTTTTCCCTTCTCCAGATGAAAATTGTTACTTGCCCCCCCCACACCCCCCATCTTAAATTATTCTGTCTTAGGATCTCCAAGTCAGCTGCGCAGGTGAGCCTGACACACAGAGGTTAAGTGAGTTGTCTGTTCCAAGTGAAATATTCAGAAGCCTTTTTATCTTATTAGAGTGTCTGGAGTGCATGGCTTTCCAGCCATCAACAGGCTTTTGTTCTTTGAGGTTTTTTTTTTTTTCTGTTTTTTTTTTCCTTTTATTTTATTTTACAATACCATTTGGTTCTACATATCAGCCATGGGTTCCCCTGTTCTCCCCCTTCCCACCCCCTCCCCTTACTCCCAGCTCACCCCCTATTCCCACCTCCTCCCGGACAAAGCCTCCCCCGAGGACTGCGATCAACCTGGTAGACTCAGTCCAGGCAGGTCCAGTCCCCTCCTCCCAGACTGAGCCAAGTGTCCCTGCATAAGCTCCAGGTTTCAAACAGCCAACTCATGCAATGAGCACAGGACTCGGTCCCACTGCCTAGATGCCTCCCGAACAGATCAAGCCAATCAACTGTCTCACCTATTCAGAGGGCCTGATCCAGCTGGGGGCCCGTTCTTTGAGGTTTTATGCTTTGTTTTTGTTTCAGTTTTGAACTGGACCCAGGAGGGGATTCTTCAGGCCTTCCAGTAAAAATGTATGATTAGGCCATATGGGGGGGGGGGTTGGCTATGGCATGCGTGGCTGAAGAGATATTCTACAGACATCTTTCCCTTGATTCATAAACAAACCTGTCTGCTCATAGCTCTCAGTTGGGAAATTTCTCTCCCTTCTTGGGTGGGATTGGCGAATTCATTGTTATGTACCTGGACTGGTCATGTTCTATTCTTCCCACCTTGTGATGTGACCTGAGGTCGGCATGTAGTTCATGCATAAGCACTCAGGGGCCCTTTGGAGGCATTAATAAGAGTCTCATTAAGAGGACCTGTCTTTCAGTTGTGGGTGACTATCCTCTGGGCCATGCAATTTCCATCTTTGGGAGTTCAGCTGCATTTCCTTGAGAAAGAATCATCCCAGCTGGCATTGTTGACTGTTTATACCCACTCATGGAGGGATGGAGAGGGTCAGAAGACCTTTGAGTATCCGGTGGTTCTCTACCACCTGATGTATGTAAGCTGCCTTAATTGCATGTGGCTTAGGGAGAGCCTGAAATATATAGCCTGGGGTGGTGGTTGTGGTGGTGGTGGTGGTGGTGGTGGTGGTGGTGAAGGCTTGTCTGTATCTATTCAGGTACAAGGAAATTTTTCTTCCTGCTTGGTAAAATCTTCCCAGGTGCTCCCTTTTGGGGTGGGACCCCAATACCCCTGTAAGTAACCCCAGACCTATGCTCTCTATGTAAACCCAATACACTCACTGGTTCGCCAGAGTGAATTTTGGTAGGCTCATGCCTTGGTTTGTTAGTTTGTGTACTGGGACCATAGGAGGAAGGGTAGATGTTGTTTATCTCTTCCCCCAAGGAAAGACTTTAGCAACACAAGATAAAGATTCACCTCAATCAGCAGCCCTGCTCTCCAGCCACCCTGTTGCCCATGGTGCAAACTGGTTTGGAGAGGAGGGAGGTAAGACCTGAGGATGAGTGAAGGTGGATCAATTGTATCTCCACGCCATCATCAAATCCTCTGGGTCCAGACACTCCTCAGCTTGAGAAGCCTCCTCCTTCACCGTTTAGTTAAGAACCAGCACATTCCTGTTTGCCTCAGAGCAATGTGAGTTGGGTTTTTATCACACGACACCAAAAGTACCCGGAGTTAATACAGCTACATATGCAGTGATTTCTGGTAACTCTGGAGAGACACCTTTCTGTGTCTATTGAATCCCCAGATGTCTTCAGCTCTAATTAATCCTCACGCCAAAGTGGCAGACTTGGGGGTGTCACGTTTTATTCATCATTTCATCAAAAAGAGAGTGCAAGGGGAAATGAGGAAGAGGAGGGATATGCTCAACATTAAAGCTGTACAAAAGATTAGAATATATTAACTGTTCAGACAAAAAACAAAATTCATTGGCTAAGAAGTTTAACAAGGCACACTTTAGGTTCCCAAGGGCCTGGCCACTATGGCAAGATGGTAAATAGATGAATGAGGCCTTCAGTCATGAGGATAATCAGGATTCTTTAAGAGCATTGTCTGCTGTTCATAATCCCTGGCCAGTCTACACAGTTCCTCCCAGCTCCCGTGGTAACGGAGAGAAAACAGACATTGCAGATACACAGGGTGGTCCCTCCTGGCAAGCATGTATAAGGGGACCTGGGAAAACTCAAGATGGTGTGTCAAGAACCAGAGGGTTACATTTGAGGATCATGGTCACCTTTTTTTTTTTTACTATAAGTTCTTTATTTTGAACAACACAATCATTATGCTGGGTGCTGGGATGTTGGCGTGTGGTCTCGCAAGGTGATCCGGCTAAATGCAGCCTCCCTCCAAATCAACCATACCTTCAAAGGAGCCATTAAAATAACTCAATGGAAGGCCATTTGGACAAGATGGCTCCAAGGTCCTGGATCCCTATGTAAACAAGCTGAATCTTATGCTCCCCAAGTCAGAAGCAGCTGACTGGGCACTCACTCTATCACCAGAGACTGTTAGCTGAGATGATCAAAATGAAGCAAAGATCTGAATGTAACTAGTCAAACATTTCTCATTCGCACCATGAATGCTTTCCCCCCACAGGCTGCTTTGGTGCACTGGGCACTGCCTCTGGTTTATAGCTGTCTTGTTGAGGAGTTACTTTCTGATCAAATAAACTCTTCAGGTTTTAGTGTACTTAAATCTATATTTCTAACAGCCCTCACCCTGGTCAGGAAAACACCAATACCTTCCATCTGGGGGAGTTTCCCCTGAGACGAAGGAGTTGCTGAAGTGTTATACCCCTGACACTCTCCTCGCTCAGATATTTCCAGACTGGTTCTGCTGCACAGGCCACCTTCACTGACATTGTGTCCAGTTCTGATTTCACTAAGGTGGGAGGCTCATGTTGCCAAGCCTCGTGTGCCAGCATCTCTGAGATTGTGTCAAGCAAACGAGAGAAAGGTTAAGGAAGGCTGCCAGGATGAATGTTTCAGAGCTTGCCCAGACCCATATTGAAAAATGACTCTTTGCGACTCCCTACAGGAGACTGTGGCTGACTAATGGATGCCATTGTCTACCAGAATGTTGTGCAACAATTCTGATGTCATGGATAGAGATTTTAAGGAAATATTCTCCCTCAGTTGGGGTTTTTAATTGCTGTGAAGAGACACCATGACCCCGGCAATTCTTATAAAGAAAAACATTTCATTGGGGCTGGTTTACAGTTCAGAGGTTTAGTCCATTATCATCATGGTAGGAAGTATGGCAGCATGCAGGTAGACATGGTGCTGGAGAAGGAGCTGAGAGTCCTACATCTGGATCCTCAGGCCACTGGAAGGGAGAGTGACTGGGCCTGGATTGAGTTTCTAAAACTTCAAAGCTTGCCCTTCAGTGACACACTTCCACCAGCAAGGCCACACCTACTCCAACAAGGCTACACCTCCTAATAGTGCTCCCCACACCCCCCATGAGCCTATTGGGGGCAGGGAACATTTGCATTCAAACAACTACATAATCCCTCAGTGAAATTGTAGCCAGGGGCCACCAGTGGCATTTCTTAAATCCTTAAAATGCATCTCTTTCCAAGGACATGGCCTCCAGAGTCCAAAAGGTGAGTGTGAAAAGGTAATCCAATCCCCCCACCCCCATGAAGATTATATCATTGTCAAAATCATGCTGGCTTCCAGTCTTGTTGACCCATGGCTCTTTCTCATTTCCCACAGAATCTCACAGGAAATTCTTCCCTGTAGACAAAGAAGAGAATTGTACTGTTGGCTATTTCCTGCACAATTCAATTTGGAGGTGGAACTTTTTCTAGCTGCACAGGCTATATTTGAATTTCACCAGCTGTTTCCTTAATGGTTGTTAGAATATTTTCGGTAACAGCAGTGGCTTGGGAGAAATATGATGTTACCTAATCTTTCTTTAATAGGAGAGATATTTGCATTATATACTTAATATAATACAGACATATCTTCTTTCTGGGTGTCCCTTAATTACACTAGCTTTAGTGGTCATGCCAATCATCAGTACACAGATTCTGTTGTTCATGTGAAAGAAACTGATATCACCTTGCTATTCATCCTCTGTGGAAGTTTTTTTTTTTTTTGTTATTTTTATTTATTTTATTATTATTTTTATTTGTTATTTTTTTTCCAAGGTCTCTGCTTTTTAGCTTATTCTTGTATGGGCTCAGGTGTTTTTCTTTCTTGAAGCTTAAATAAAAGCACCATTTCCATCTTTCTCAAATGATCCTTTTAGAAAGCATTTGTGGCTAGCTAATTTTTTTTTTTTTATTATGGTGATATTTTATTTGTACTGAGATGTGATTTTTTTTTTCTATGGGTTGTGGTCTGATTGTTCTTTATTTTATATCTAGAACCCACTTATGAATGAGTACATACCATAACTGTCTTTCTGGGTTTGGGTTACCTCACTCAGGATGATTTTTTCTAGTTCCATCCATTTGCCTGCAAATTTCATGCTTTCATTGTTTTTCTCTGCTGAGTAGTACTCCATTGTGTGTATGTACCACATTTTTTTCATCCATTCTTCTGTTGATGGGCATCTAGGTTGTTTCCAGGTTCTGGCTATTACAAATAGTGCTGCTATGAACATAGCTGAGCATGTATCTTTATGGTATGTATCAGCATTCTTTGGGTATATGCCCAAGAGTGGGATGGCTGGGTCTTGAGGTAGTTCAATTCCTAATTTTCTGAGAAACCGCCATACTGATTTCCACAGTGGTTGTACAAGTTTACATTCCCACCAACAGTGGAGGAGTGTTCCCTTTGCTCCACATCCTCTCCAACATTGGTTGTCATTGGTGTTTTTGATCTTAGCCATTCTAACAGGTGTAAGGTGGTATCTCAGAGTCGTTTTGATTTGCATTTCTCTGATGATTAAGGATGTTGAGCATTTCTTTAAATGTCTTTCAACCATTTGTAGTTCTTGTTTTGTGAATTCTCTGTTTAGCTCTTTAGTGGCTAGCTAATTTTTTAAAACAGATTTGTAAAAACAAGGGATTCTGTTCCTGCTGAGTACAGCAGTCTTTAGACATAGAATTACCCCCATCAGTTTCTAGTGGAGACAACCTCAGCTCTCCATTAGAGCTGATGTCTCTTGAGCTCCTCTCTCCCTAGGCCTCCAGATCTCATTTTTCTGGAACTTTCTCTTCTGCATCCCTCCATCAATTTAATGTCCCCAGTTTTTCAGTCTTCTTTTGGAAAAAAATTTTTTTTTTTCCAAGACAGAGTTTCTCTTTGTAGCCCTGGCTATCCTGGAACTTGCTCTGTAGACCAGGCTGGCCTTGAACTCAAAGATCTGCCTGCCTTTGCCTCCTGAGTGCTGGGACTAAAGTGTGTCACCACCACCTGGCTCTAGTCTCCTAAAAAATACCTTAGAATCTAATTTTCTAACATCCAATGGGCTTTTTAATGCCTTTTGGTAAGCAAAACACAGCTCACTCTTAGGATAAATTGAACCAACAGTTTTTTAAATAAAATCTTGTTCCTGCCTTGCTACTTGATGTCTATGACATATTCAGATTTTAGTATTGATCGGCATTATTGTTAGAGTATTGCCAAAATAAGTGATATTGAGACTCTTTAAGGAGCCAGAGCGCCACAACTGCCTAGAAACACATTCTTCTTACATTTTAGGGAGAGCAGTTTCTTCCTCTTGTAGTCCAGGGAGGAGATCCTTTCCTACAAACAGGATCATCATTCTCTTTAAAAAATGTTTTGGGATGTGGTGGTACACACCTTTAACTCTAGCACTCAGGACGTGGAGGCAGGTGGATTTCTGTGAGTTCAAGGTCAGCTTGATTTACACTGCAAGCTCCAGTCCAGCCAGGGTTACATTGTAAAGCCCTTAGATGCTTGTACTTCTGGGACATTGTGCGTTAACTAGAGATGGATATTAGAATTAAAATTATGATCCTGAGGGTATGTCCAACATGTGCAAAAGCAGGGAATTTGGAAAGAGCTGAACTGCTCACCCACCTTCTCATCTTTGCTCTAGCCAGAGACTTGAGCTCAGAAACAAAACTGGAGAACTCAGTCAGAGAAGAAACTGTTTCCAGCTTGGGAGCATGCCTGGTCATTCTTGGTTCCTTACCATAGCGCAAGACTAAAATGCCCCTCTTCATAGTCACTTCGTAAATGAGAGTTGGTAAGTCCCTGGGATGGAGTCTTCTTAGCAGCTCCATAGCCTTTAAACCATCCCTGATCATTTAATCCAGTGGTTCTTGACCTCGGGTTTTCAATCCCTTTGGGGATTGAATGACCCTTTCAAAGGGGTCACATATGAGATATCCTGCATATCAGGTATTTACATTATGATTCATAACAGGAACAAAATCACAGGTATGAAGTAGCAATGCAATAATTTAATAGTTGGAGGTCACCACAGCATGAGGAGCTGTATTAAAGGGTCGCAGCATCAGGAAGGTGGAGAATCACTGGTTTAATCTCTCATAGCACTTCTCTAGGGCAATGTACTTTCCTCATTGACAAAGAAATTCGCAGGCAGGTCACTTTAGATACAAAGGCCTGGAAGCTTTCCCTAAGGTACACATCTCACCTAAAATGGATGAGATCGGAAATGGTCTCATGATGCTGGTGTGCAAGGCCCATTACCTCCATGTTGTGCACCAGCTGGTCTGCTTCAGACCATCATGTGACTCCATTTAGTGATGCCATCAGATGTCAGGGGTGCCTTCAGGGAGTCCTGGGCCTGGACCAAACCACTGGTAATCAGCTCTTGCCTTGCTTTTCCCGTTCTCAGTCATCAGCCGAGGCACCCACTTGTTCAGCATTGTGTTTCTCATCCAGTTGTTTCCTGCTTTGACGGACTATGAATGTAAACCAGTCGTCTAAATACTGTGAGCCCTGATGTCTGCATGAGTAGGGAACATAGCACCCCAGAAAGTGTCTCTGGTCACCTCTGAAAGGCCACCTCCAGGGTGTTATGGGTGCCCCACCCCACCCCTGAAGAGCAGGATGTCATTGGCAGCCTCCCATGCTCCTTCTGTCTCTCACTCTAGTTCTTCACCGTCATCTGTGTGTCCACTGTTTGATAGCAATCAATACAGTATGCATACAGAATAGCGATCCTGTGCTGAGTGTTATTACATCGGTCGCTTACATATTAAGCTAATTAATCCTCATAGCATTACTCTGGGGCAGGACCTGTTTGAAAGTGAGAGAACATCAGCAGGAAAAAAAGAGTTCTTGCCCCCAACCATTTTTCTCTACGCTTGTAGTCCTCGTGTTATTTGAGTGTGGATATGGGCTTAGGCACTAATAAGACTCAAGTTCAAATCCCAGCTCACCCACTTCTTTGTCATGAAACCCTGGAGAACAAATAAACTTCTCTGCCCCTCAGTGTCCTCATGTCTAAAGGGAGAAAACATCGATTCTGTTGTGGTTGTTAAGTAGAGCAGTGCACGGAGCAACATGGGCAGGGTTACCTACCATGTTGGGTGTGATGAACGCTAGCTTGGACTATCACAGCAATGATAATCCCTTCGCAGCTTAGCAGAGCAAGCCTTGGAGAAGTGGAAATCTTGCCCATGACTAAATGACCTCAGGAGACAGGCTTGGAGACTCCTGTCCAGCTCTGCCTGTCACTGACCATGACATCATCAACGCTAAGACGCCACGGGGTTGGATCGAGAGCCCACCCGGATCATAGTCACAGTGACCTTGGTTGAGGGCTATGTGTGAGAATGTCCAGGTGAGCGTACTTGAATGGTTGTGAGACAGAGTGCTGAGCAGGTAGTGGTCATGTGACTGCGCGTGCAAATCCTGCATAGTCTCAAGCCTTTGCCTAGTGCTGAAATCTGTCCTTCGGCACTTGCTAAGGAACTCTTATTTCTCTTGAACTGATGACTCCAGCCCCACATGTAACATAAGACCATGCAAATGAGGGTAGTCGTGGAGGGCAGGCTGCTTGTCATTCTACGGTGGCATTGTGACTGTAATGGAAACCACATGCTTCATGGTTTTTTGTTTTTTTTTTTAGACTGGTTAATATTAGCAGGTCAGTCACATTTCTATGTAGATATGGCTATTCCAGCTGCCTTTTCTAGTGTTTTTCGGAGAATTCAGAATTTGTACCAGACACCAAGCTTTGCGAAGAGTGAAAAACCAGACGGGCATGCCCAGCGCTTGCCACGTGCTCTTCTGGCTTCCATGTGGAATGCGTGCTTGTCTGCCAGAGTCCTTAGGAAAGAGGGACGTGGCTAACCCAGGCTCTTGCTTTCAAAGAGTAGTGGAGTAGCAATGAGGTAATGAGAATACCATGAGGAAAGACTTGGGTTTGTCCTGGAGATCGTGGGAGATAGCACACGGGGCATTGGGATTGTGTCTGGTCACCTTGTGGAACTATTGATATTTGCTGGCCTACTTTGATTTATACATATACATATACATATACATATACATATACATATACATATACATATACATACAGGGTTTCTCTGTATAGTTTTGGAGCCTTTCCTAGAACTCACTCTGTAGACCAGGCTGGCCTTGAACTCATAGAGATCCATCTGCCTCTGCCTCTAGAGTGCTGGGATTAAAGGTGTGCACCACCACCACCCCGCTAAATTTTGATTTTATGAAGGAAAGAACATTCATTTCTACCCTCCTTAGCTCTTCCTTTGAATCTCACAATCCCTGTCTTTCAGATAGAGGTTTGATTTTTTTTTGGGGGGGGGGTTTCCGATTACTCTTTCTCACCTAAATTGTACCTCCTCCCAAATGCCACTTCTCTGTCCTTAGAGGAAAATCAGGGCAGACGGAAGGCAGACTTTGAAGCCTATGGTGATGTTAGAAGTGGCAATCTCCATCCTAGGGGGAATCCCTGAATATCCGAGGATGAATTGATTCTAACTTTTCCTTTACTCCCCAAGATGAAATGAAGGGATGAAGGATTCCTCAGTGGAGTTCCTTCCCATTAGAAGGCTGGAGACCCACCCACCTGCTGAGGGTCTGTGGGTTTCTGCCAGGCTGGTGGAGCAACACCAAGAGCCCTCCCTCTGTTGGTAGACAGAAGGGCTGCTGAGACCATGCTTTGCCATTAAAGAAACCAAACCAAACCAAACAGTGTTGTGAATGCCTTTCAGCCCAGCAACTGCACATGAGAAACTGCTTCGTGTTTCACTGCCATGACCATCTTGAGAACAGTCTATGCTTAACATTCCCTCTTGTCCACCTCCTGCCCCCACCATTTAATCGTCTTCAGGTAAGGAAACCAAGCCGTATGGTGCACATACCAAGGCTTCTGTGGGTACTGGAAGACCCTACAGCAGTGGTTCTCAACCTGTGGGTCGCAACCCCTTTAGGAGGGTTGAACGACCCTTTCATAGGGGTCACACATCAGATATCCTGCACATCAGGTATTTACATTACGATTCATAACAGTAGCAAAATTACAGTTATGAAGTTGCAATGAAAACAATTTTTATGGTTGGGGGGGGTCACCGCAACATGAGGAGCTGGATGAAATGGTCGCAGCATTAGGAAGGGTGAGAACTGCTGCCCCACAGAGTCGGGACCGTAACGTCCCCCTCAGATTGTACAATGGAGATGGAAGGTCTAGCCTCACTATCTCCCCAACTCTGCCCCACTTGTTTGTCCTCAGTTTGCTTTGTTGACTTTGGTTTCCAGGGGTTGGAGCTGAGGCAGAGAGGGAGACAGAAGAAGCAGTCTTGGTCTTTCTGTGCTCTTCATGGGCCCTCCTCTTGGCTGACAGACCCGGGGCTAGTCATGATGTCACTGCTTTTTCCGCCCTGTGTCGGGGGCTTTTCAGAAGTCCTAGCTGCTGCTGAGGACAAAACACTCTGCCGCTGAGCTCTTGGGATCCTCGTCCCTCCTTTTATCCCACAGCTGTCCCTGGAGTTGTCTGGGGCTTCTACCACTGATGATCCCTCTTGCCCTGGGCTGGGTCCTTTGATGATGTTTCCTGATGCATCCCCATGGTAACTACGGGACTCATGAGTGCTCCAGCACATCCAAGTAGTCTAGATGCCTCAGAAGTGCAGATGCTCAGAGTGTAGAGCAAGGCTTGCTGCACTGTGGTCTCTGCTGGTCCTCGCTCATCCGTATCTACAGTTCTTCAGTAGCACAAGGTCCCTTCACTCAAGGCCAGAGAGTAGCCAGATGATCCCTGTCCTCAGGAATCCCCTTAACACACATTCCTGAGGGATTCCACTCTCCTCTGCGTACTCTTGTTACCGTTTGGGAACCGTTTGGTGAGTTTTGGTACCCACCCAGCAGGTCCCTGGAGGCTGTGGAGGAAAAGACTTGCTGTTCAGTGTTTTCACTTAGGGAGCTTCAGCCAAATTGCAGAGATAATCGGAAAACCCCTTCCTACCTCACAGAGACTTGTAAGTTGCAAGTTGCTAAGAAGAGCTTCCTGTTCTGAATGCCCTTTGAGACTTCTTCGTGAATCATTTTGAAAAACACCCCCAGCCTGTACTATCTCTAGGAACTCGGGCCTGTTTTGCGACGATGTCTACAAATGTGTAAAAGTCTGCATCAGCAAATGTTTGCCAGCTAAAGAGAAGCATAATTAACATGTCTACAGTGGTAGAGAGCTCTACATTGTCATTGCTAAATGTGATTCTTCTTTGTAAAACTAGACTCTGTGACTGGTTTAATTCTTTTTTTTTTTTTTTTTTTTTTTTTTTTTTTTCCCCGAGACAGGGTTTCTCTGCGTAGTTTTGCGCCTTTCCTGGAGCTCACTTGGTAGCCCAGGCTGGCCTCGAACTCACAGCGATCCGCCTGGCTCTGCCTCCCGAGTGCTGGGATTAAAGGCGTGCGCCACCACCGCCCGGCTAATTCTTTTTTTTTTAAATGAATTTATTATATATACAATGTTCTGTTTGCATGTTTGCCTGCACACCAGAAGAGGCCCCCAGATCCTATTACAGATGGTTGGGAGCCACTATGTGGTTACTGGGAATTGAACTCAGGACCTTTGGAAGAGCAACCAGTGCTCTTAATCTCTGAGCCATCTCTCCAGCCCCTGGTTTAATTCTTTAATATTGCTAACTGGAGGGCCAGCCTCCAGTCAGCCCAGAGTATGCAAACGTGAGAAGAGACCCAGGAGAGAACAGGTTAAGATACGTGACCAAGGTCCCATGGCGAGGAGAAGAAAAATATATCAGTTACAGTTTCTATGGTTGTGATAAAACACCATGTTCAAAAGCAACTTGGAGAGGAGAGTTTAATTCAGCTTACAACTCTCAGCTCATACTCCATCACTGACAGAAGTCAGGGCAGGGACTGAACCAGGGGCCATGAGGAACCAGTACCGACTAGTTTTCTCCTCATGACTTGCTCAGCCTGCTTTCTTATTCCTTCCAGGGGGTACCTACCCTGGGGTGGCGCTGCCCACAATGGGCTGGCCCTCCTTCATTAACCATTTACCAAGAAAATACCCCTACAGACTTGGCCCTAGGCCAGTCTGATGGAGCATTTTCTCAGTTGAGGCTCCCTCTTCCCAGATGACTCCAACCTGTGTCAAGGTGTCATGAAAACCAGCCAACACATAAAGCCATCCCAAGGCCCTGGTTACCCTGTTTCCAGAGTTTCTGCTCATGGGCACCTACCTGGTCCTTCTACCACTGAGGTTGGACTACTGTGAGGAATGAGACTCCTCCTCTGCCCACCTCCTGACAAAGCCTTTCAGAGTTTCCTTGGTCTAGGAAGTGTACCCAGGGAAGGGGATGTCTTCTCAAAGTTAGGTCTGTGGGTCACAGGTTGGGTTCCCACCACTTGGTGCTTCTGCAGTTGAGTTGAGAAGAGTAAATTCTAGATAGATGAGAACATCTCCCCAGGATGAGAATATCCTGGTCTGGATATTTCTACAGTTGGACCATTGGGAGAATTGTGAACAGAGCACAGTGGGTCTGTAGGGGGAGAATGTGGTGTCGGTTCCTTGAATTAATCCCAGGTGTTCAGATGAGGTCAACACGACTGCACTTCTTCAAGTAGATAGCATGTACAATGCAGGGGTGCACATGGCTGAGGTGTGGTCACATCCTCATCAACCTTTTGTGTGAGCCCACGAGAAGGAAGACGTGCCCATCAAGGGAAGTTGTCTGAAGTTTCTGGTGGGTACACAGTGAGGAAGAGGTGGGGACTTATGGCAGAGCAGGAATAAGAACAGGTGTTCAGAAGCAAGTGCCTCTTCAGAGAGGAATGATAAATAAGCCTCTTGCCGAGACGTTCTTAAAGGAGCCAACCTGTGTCAGGGGAGGAGGAGGGAGGGTGCTGGACCTACCTCTTCCTTTACTGGCATCTGAGACAGCAGGTCAGAACAAGATTTGGCAGAGTGGAAGCAAAGGCCTGCTGGATCAGCAAGTCATGCAACAAGATTTGCTGGAGCCCTGGCTGGAATGCCATCGGTGGTCGGCAGAGATAGCCAGTGCTTGTAGCTGGAGTTTTCTCCAGTCCTGCCTGGCCCATGGTCAGGACAAATCTCTCTCACCTGCCGCACCTACTGCAGCTGCTTAGACCCAAACAGGTAAACACACAGATTGCTTACAAACTGTATGGCCGCAGCAGGCTTCTTGTTATCTAGTCCTTATGTTTCAAATTAACCCATTTCTATAAATCTATACCTTGCCACATGGCTCGTGGCTTACCGGTACCTTACATCTTGCTTGTCATGGCGGCGGCGGCGGCTGGCAGTGTCTCTCTGCCTCAGCCTTCCACTTCCCAGAATCCTCTTCTCTGCTTGTCCCGCCTATACTTCCTGCCTGGCCACTGGCCAATCAGCATTTTATGTATTAGCCAATCAGAGCAACACCTTTAACATACAGAACACCCCACAGCAAGTGCTCTCAGCTTCAAGAGAAAGGTGAGTTTAGATTAAACAGTATAAGACAATCTCTCAGCCATCAGAGTCGGACACAGAACCTCAGGCTAGCACCAAATTCTCACGCTCTGGCTTCCATCTGAGGCTATGTATGGAACTATGGATGGAACTATGATGCTTACTTGCCTTGTTTCCTTTTGCAGCGCTACCCGTTACAGTGCCTGGCCTCACGATAAGCACGGAGACTTCCTGGGGCAGGAGGGGCATGATCTCTGCTAGCAGCGAGCTCCTAGTTCAAGGGGTGATCAGGAGTCATCGACACCATAGCGTTCCAAGTGCACCAATGAGGTGTGCGTAGACGATGCCCTGGGTTCTCAGAGGGTATGCCGCCTCTTTAAAGGGGAGCTGGTGCTCAAGGTGACTTCTTGGAGGAAGCGGTATCCGAGGGAGGGGTTCTTAGAAGCGCCACTGTAAGCCTGGAAAATGGTGCATGTGGGGCTTGTTTCAGGCAGAGGGATCTGGACATGGATAAGAGCCCAGACTCTGGCAGGGGCCTCAAGGGGCCTCACAGGACTGGGAGGGACTATACCTGCGGCATAGTCAGAGGGAATGAAGTCGGGGACAGATCATGACAGAGCTGATACCAGCTTATGAGATAGGTAGTGCCACCATCCTTTCATATGACCTCAGAGAATGAAGTGACTCGGACTCAAGGAAGCAGAGTCAGGGAAGAAGAGATTGGCTTCCGGGTCGAGGGGTCAGTGCAGGTAGCAGGGCCAAGTCACGTCTAAAACCTGTTTTGCTCCAAAGATGTTGTTTTCCCTGCCTTACCTCGCTTTTTCAGTTGGGAAATGTTTAATTAGTTACAATGTGGACTCAGTTAATAATGTCTGTCCACAATAGGCCTCTCTGTTCGGCCCCCGAGGTAAACATTCTTGAATCCTCTCTGGTTTAAATACATTGAAATTTATTTGAAAATATTCTCCTCTGAGCCTGGGGGAGGCAGCAAATCACCAAGAACTCACCTCAGGTTTGGGCTGCTCTGGCTTGGAGCAAAAGCCTGGGACAGTCGCTCCAACTGGAACCCCAAGCCAAAGCCAGCCAGCCAGCCAGGCAGACACACACACACACACACACACACACACACACACACACACACACACACACACCACTTTGAAAAAGACTAGTATGTTTGTTCATGATCTTGGTTGACTGGAGTCAGATACCAGACATGATCATGCTTAGCATATAAGGAAAGAAAAGGGAGAAGAAAAAAAAAAAGCTGTGCTTACACTTGGCAATGCCAGGCTGCCGGGTGGTAGCATCCCTTCAGGGCTGGGGTGGGGGTGGGGTAGTACTCCTGTTTGTCTTTTTGCTTTTTCCCCCTCCTTTTTCTTTCTCTCTCTCTACTCCCCTCCTCCCTTCCCAGTTAAGGAAAAACTCCAGCATCGCTGTGGTATTTAACCACTGAGAAAGGACAGCAAAAGCTCACGGAAAACAGTGTCATGATAGCTCCCCGGCATTCGGTCCCCGACTCTGGATGGCTGCCTTCTCTACTAGACACACTTGGTGGCAGTCCTTCCCTTCCATCAGAGGGCTTTGGACTTCCATCACCGCAGACCTCTCACGGTAGGGCACTTTGCATTCTGGTGTGTCTTAAGCAAGGTTGGAATGCAGCCACAGAACAGCCACAGATGTGTTTAGGACTGCCAACTGCCTCTTTTTCCCCTCCAGTGATTTTCTTATCCAGTGTCTTAGGGACCAGTGTGTCCTTGTTCCCTTTCGCCTCCTCTGAAAATGATGACCTGCAAGAAAACATACCTTAAGGTTGACCTTTGGAAGGGAGGAAAGAGCAATTATGTTGCTAATAAAAACTAACTCTTAGATAGTATACATACAGCATGTGCAGATCATGTGGTTCTGAGTGTCATGTCTATTGACTCACGGCGTTGCCCGAGTCACTCTGTGTACTAGACATAATTATCTCATGATGTCCTTATATAAGGTCACATAGCTGGAATGTGATAGAGACACGGTCTATATTTAGGAAGTCTGGTGTTTTCCACACCCTTACCGTCTGTGTATGAGAATGGCCACCATCCATTGTCCATGATGCTACAAGCGCTGTGATGCATAATATAGTACCTTGTTTTATTTGATATTCTTAACTGGCTTTTGAAATAAAGTTTTATAGCCTCCCTTTGCGAAAGCAGGATGGAGAGGGTAAGTGACCTGCTGAGATGTCATGCCCAGGAAGCTGCAAGACAGGAGTTAGAACTTTGGTTTCAGTAACCACAAATTCCGTGTTCTTTCCAGTAGAACATTCATGGGTCTGGACTGCCAATTACATGGGAAGGTACCAGCTCGTTTTGTTAGATGGCTGCTGGGTAGGCAATGAGACTTTCATAAGCCTAGACGTTATACCCCGCAGGCTGGCGTCCCCTAAGCCATCCCAGCAGGGTGGCCTTATGCAGAATTCCTTCCTCTGTGTCCAGCCCTCTGTAGTTGGCCATGTTCAGCCTGATAGTCCTTGCTATGCGTGGGTGGTCACCTGTGAAGCAACTTGTGTTCCGATCTGGGGAGTGGTGTGACACTTCTTCCTCAGCAGCCATATTTAATAGTTCTTAAGTATCGTAGACTCTGCCTTTTATGGAAGTTTCTGGTCTGTTCACCCGCCTTATCCTGTCCAAGAACTCACCTCAGGTTTGAGCTGCTCTGGCTGGGAGCAAAAGCCTGGGAGAGTCGCTCCAATTGGAACACAATTATTCTTCGTGTGTATGCATGTGTGCATGCTTGCGTGCATGCGTGTGTGTGTGTGTGTGTGTGTGTGTGTGTGTGTGTGTGTGTGTGTATAATTACTGTCATCATCTCCAAATAATCCCCTAACATCTGATTTTTTTTTTAATTTTTTTAAAGATTTATTTATTTATTATGTATACAGCATATATGACTGCAGGCCAGAAGAGGGCACCAGATCTCATTACAGATGGCTGTGAGCCACCCTGTGGGTGCTGGGAATTGAACTCAGGGCCTCTGGAAGAGCAGCCAGTGCTCTTAACCTCTGAGTCATCTCTCCAACTCCCAACATCTGACTTCTTTTCTCACAATGTATTTACGAAGTTGGCCTGGTATAGTCAGCGCAATATGGAGATCTGATCGTGACGTATCTTTACCTCAAACCTGTCCATGACAAGCCAGGAGCACTCTCGTGATTTTTCTCCACAGCAGGCCACGCGATTCTGTGATGTCTTCCTGGGGATACATAATGCCTTTTGGAAACTGATCGCAAACAAATGAACAAAAATGACTCTTTAATCTCAAGGACAGTTTGAGGTTTAAAGAAGCATTTTGTTTTCCTAGATCATTCAAAGTCCTTGTAGATGAATGTTGCCAATTACCATTTTGGTTTCTATATCTGTATTTAATTGTATTCTACATTAAATTGAAAATGACCCCCAGGACCAAGCAGCTAGCCCCGTTTTTATTCCCACACTGTTGAGAAAATTACTGGAGACAAACTTGACGCCCGGATATGGGAACTGAGAGCCAGACATGACCAGTTTCTTGTGATAGTGGCTTTATGCCCACTCACATAGAGAGTTGGGGGGGGACAGTAACTGCTGAGCCCTACGTAGGCCACATCGGTTGACGGAACTGAAATCCCGCTCATGCACACGGTTCGCCATAGGCACATGCCCATGGTGATTTGGTTTCAGTTAAATAACAATGCCTATCTATTGCATTAAAGGGATGCTAATATATACTTACTGGGTTTTGCCTTATAAACTTGGTTTGGATTTTTAAATATGTTGCAGTCAGGCATGGAGGTGCACACCTCCAATCCCTTGGGGGGCAAGTGCAGAAGCAGGCAGGTCTCTGTGAGTTCCAGGGCAGTCTGATCTCTAAGTAGTGAGTTCCAGGACAGCCAGAGCTATATAGAGAGACCCTGTCTAAAAGAAAAAACAAAACCCAAAAAGATGAGTTACAGACATTGCAAAAGTATACCTCGTTTATGACTGCATATTTTAAAGTCCTGCTGTGATTTAAAAAATAAGTTCCTTATATTGGTAATAATTATTTTTAAGTGACCCGTACCGTTTCTCATTTCTGAGTTTGAGAAATTTTGACTGAACACCTGTGGACCAAATCCATGAAGGAAGGAATGGACATGGCATGGAAGAGAGGTCACTTCCACAGACCTAATGGCTGACTCCCAACATTGCTGCCAACGAGAAGATTCTGTGCACCAGCCACGGCTGTGTGTGGTGATATTTTATTTGTATTGAAATGTTATTTTAATTTTATGTTAATAAATAAAGTTGCCCTGGGGTCAGAGCTATTAGAGCCATAGTAAGAGCATGGTGGTTAGAAGAGCTAGGTAGATTTCTGTGTGTTCAGGGATACAGCCAGTATTGGAGACATACGCCTTTAAGACCTGGAGGGCGGTACTTACAGGCAGTGATGAGGCAGTCATGTGGTTGGGTTTACAACCAATGAGAAGGCAGAACAGAAAGATTATTTAAACAGGGACACAGGAAGTACCTCCCTCTCTCGGGGAAGCTAGGAGCACTGCAGGAGGTAAGATTTTATCTCTGAGCTCTGACCTCTCGGCTTTTCTCTTTTACCTTGGCTCTGTGTTTCTTATTTTAATAATACGATTGGTTACATCTACATCTGGCGCCCAACGTGACAAGAATCCATTAAAAACTGCTTGGGGCTGGCTCCCTAGCCGGAGCAGCCAGCTCCCTAGCCCCGGCCCAGGTCTGCTTGGGCTCAGGCTGGACTGTGAGCTGCTTGCTTAAAGCCAGTGCTACAAACAGCTCAGGCCTGCCCTGCTAAACAGGGCCCCTGGCTGTAAAGCCAAGCCTTGACTCGGCTCAGAGGGAACAAGTGGCTGGCTTTAAGCTTTAGCCGGCTACCCCTTCGCTTTCACTTTCACTTTCACTTTCACTTTCGCTTTCGCTTTTGCTTTCTCTCTTGCTTTCTCTCTGTCTCTCTGTTTCTCTCTCTCTCTCTCTCTCTCTCTCTCTCTCTGGATTTACACCTAGGACTCTAGGTGGCTGTTTTGAAATTCGCTCGGATTTCTACTGTTCTACGCAGATTTGGTAAGTCATAAAGGAAACTATTTAAAAGACAAATTTTTTCCACATTTAAAAAAATGGGTTTCCTGTGTACATTGGAAGAAAATTGGGTTTTGTTTGAAATTTTAGGCAGTCTGACAATGGAACAACTATATGAAAAGATTAGTATTATGGGAATTATGCAGTTAATCACCATGCTTATTCTCATTTTACTATTTAAAAAGATAGTCGATTTAAGTGCCAGGATAACAGCTTTAGAAAAACCTGTTAATTTTAACAGTGAAGTTGGTTCAAGTTTGGATCATAAGGTTACAGAAAGAAAGCCCGTTTTCACACAGTCATCCTTAATTTATCCTGTAACTGTACAGCAGATGCCTGATCAAATGGCTACACAAAATATCTGGGCTCCAATTGAACTGATGGATTTTAAAAGGTTTAAGGAGGCAATAGTATCTTATGGCATGCATTCCCCATATGTAAAGCAAATGTTAAACTCTTGGTCAACATATAATAGGATTATACCACAGGACTGGCGGGACCTTGCACAAGCTGTTCTGGAACCCAGCCAGAGAATTCAATTTCTGACTTGGTTTAAGGAGGAAGCTAGAAACGTAGAAACACAATGGAGGGATAAAGGAATACAAGTTTGTCAGGATCAGCTTATTGGAGAAGGCCAATATGCTTCAATACAAACACAATGTTTATATGATGTTCAAACCGTAATTTTATGTCGAATGGCAGCCTTGAATGCATGGGACAGAGTTGATGAACCAGGAAAAAAACATGAGTCATTCACAAAGGTTATGCAAGGCCCTAAAGAATCTTTCACAGATTTTTTAGAAAGACTGGCTTCAGCAGTACACAGAATGGTCTCAGGATCAGAAGCTAGTAAGGCAATAATTGAAGCTTTGGCATTTGAGAATGCGAATGCAGCATGCAAAAGAATAATCAGGCCGTTAAGGGCAAGATCTGCACCTTTGGAAGATTGGATTAGAGAAACAATTAATGTTGAGGTTGATGAGCATGATACGTGGGTAGGAGAAGTAATTTCAAAAGGTTTGAGGAGTGTTAGATGTTTTGGGTGTGGAAAGCAAGGACATTTTAAAAGGGACTGTAAACAGGTCAATCCTAGAAGCAATGTTTCTTCAAGGAACAATGGCAACAGAATGCCCCTTCCTTCTGGAGTATGCAGAAGGTGTGGTAAGGGAAAACACTGGACCAACGAATGTAGATCAACAAAGGACAGACAGGGTAATCCTTTGCCTCAGTTTTCGGGAAACTCCCGGAGGGGCCTCATGCAGGCCCCCATAGCAAAACCAGTTCAAACCTTTCCTGCAGCTGTAGAGGAAATCCCTGCTCTGAGCGATTAAATAACCAAATGACTATTGGAATAAATCAGGCTGGTCAGGATGATGAAAAAGAGAGAATAGAAAATTCAGGAGAAAACATAAAGAAAATTTTTTGGCAAACTTCTATTAATGAACAGAGACCAAAATTAACGATAAAAATAAATGGTGTTTTGTTGTCTGGTCTGGTAGACACAGGTGCGGACATTACCATAATTGCACCAGAATTTTGGCATCCAGCTTGGCCTCTTCAGGAGGTAAACGTTCAACTGTTAGGAATTGGGACATTATCTGGAGTGAAACAGAGTGCAAGATGGCTGGAATGTATAGGTCCAGAAGGACAGAGAGGAAAATTAAAACCATATGTCGCTAACATAGCTATGAACCTGTGGGGTCGAGACTTGTTGCAACAATGGAATACTCAGATTAAAATCCCTCCAATCTCAGAAACAAATCATAAACTAGCACATGTTTCTGAGAGAAATATTAGAAGGCATTATTTTGAGTGGTCACCAGCCATCCATATTATACAGGAACAGGGCACAACAACTGATAATCCTCCAAAAATACCAACAGCTCTACCTTTAAAATGGTTAACAGACAAGCCTGTATGGGTTCAGCAATGGCCTTTAACAACAGAGAAACTCCAGGCTTTAGAAGAGCTGGTAGAAGAACAGTTAAATGCTCAGCATATTGAACAGTCAACCAGCCCTTGGAATTCTCCTGTATTTGTTATTAAAAAGAAATCTGGTAAATGGAGAATGGTAACAGACCTTAGAGCAATTAACAAAGTAATTCAGCCAATGGGCTCTCTACAATCTGGAATTCCTTTGCCTACTCTGTTACCAAAAGGATGGCCTCTCATAGTTATTGATTTAAAAGACTGTTTCTTTTCAATACCCTTACAAGAAAAAGACAAAGAAAGATTTGCTTTCACAGTGCCTACTTATAATAATTCTCAACCGGTTAAAAGATTTCAATGGAGGGTCCTCCCACAGGGAATGTTAAATAGTCCAACTCTGTGCCAATATTTTGTACAACAGCCATTGGAAGTGATACGTAAAAAATTTCCTAAATCTATAATTTATCATTATATGGATGATATTTTACTAGCTGACTCAAATGCAGATACTTTAGAAAGAATGTTTGAAGAAGTAAAGAAAATTTTGCCTTGCTGGGGATTACAAATTGCTCCTGAAAAGATACAAAGAGGAGATTCAATTAATTATTTAGGATATAAAATAGAGCTACAAAAAATTAGACCCCAAAAGGTGCAAATTAGGAGAGATAGACTACAGACTCTTAATGACTTTCAAAGATTATTTGGAGATATTTCTCATCTACGAACTATTGTTGGGGTAAAAAATGATGAACTGACTAATTTGTTCAAAACCTTAGAAGGTGACAAGGACTTAAATAGTCCAAGAGAATTATCACCTGAAGCTGAGAAAGAATTGGCCTTGGTAGAAAAGAAAGTACATGAAGGGCACGTGGATCGTATTGATCCAAAGCTGGATTGCATTTTGGTTATTTTACCTTCTAGGCATTCCCCTACTGGAATATTAATGCAGAGGGAAGATATTATATTGGAATGGATATTTTTACCAAATAAACCAAATAAAAAATTAAAAACTTATGGGGAAAAAATCTCTGACTTGATTTGGAAAGGAAAATTGAGACTTCGTCAGTTAGCAGGAATAGACCCAACAGAAATTGTCGTACCTTTAACTAAGGAGGACATTGAAAAATTATGGACAGAAAGTGAACCTTGGCAAAGAGCTTGCAGTAATTTTTTGGGAGAAATTAACAGCAAATATCCCAAAAGCAACAGAATTGATTTTATAAAGAGAGCTGATTGGATCTTGCCTCGAATTGTACGGCAAAAACCCATATCTGGAGTTCGTACATTTTATACAGATGCCAACAAACAAGGAAAGGCAGGTTACAAATCAGAAAATTTAAGTAAAGTGGTACAAAGTCCTTATAATTCAGTGCAAAAATCAGAATTGTATGCTATTCTGTTGGTATTAATGGATTTTTCAGAACCTCTCAACATAGTAACTGACTCTCAGTATGCTGAAAGAGTGGTATTACATATTGAGACTGCAGAATTTATCCCTGATGCTTCAGAATTAACTTCACTATTTATTCAATTACAAGATACAATCAGGAAAAGGAGTCATCCTTTATATATAACTCACATCCGATCTCATACTGGTTTGCCAGGCCCTTTAGCACAAGGCAATGATGAGATTGATAAATTATTGGTAGGAAATGTGCTGGAGGCCTCAGAATTTCATAAAAAACATCATGTCAATAGTAAAGGTTTAAAAAAGGATTTTTCCATAACCTGGCAACAAGCCAAAGAAATAGTAAAGAAATGTCCTACTTGTTCCTTCTATAATCAAACACCATTACCAGCAGGATGTAACCCAAAGGGTACTCAGAGGAATGAAATCTGGCAGATGGATGTGTTTCACTTTGCAGAATTTGGAAAACTGAAATATGTACACCACACCATTGATACTTATTCAGGATTTCAATGGGCAACTGCTTTGAGTTCTGAAAAAGCTGATTCTGTAATCACTCATTTGCTAGAAGTTATGGCCATCATGGGTATACCTGCACAAATTAAAACTGACAATGCTCCATCATATGTCTCTGTTAAAATGAAACAGTTTTTTGATTATTACAAAATAAAGCATATTACAGGCATACCACATAATCCTACAGGTCAAGCAGTTATAGAAAGATCAAACAGAACTCTAAAGGATATGCTAAATAAACAGAAAGGAGTAACAAAAACCCCCAGAAATAGACTGCATAATGCTCTATTAACTTTGAATTTTCTGAATGCTAATGAGAAAGGAACAACAGCTGCAGAGAGACATTGGGTAATAGAAAAAACTACAGAATTAAATCAGCCTATATACTTTAAGGATGTGCTGACCTCAGAATGGAAACCAGGGTATGTATTACGTTGGGGACGAGGTTTTGCTTTTGTTTCTACAGGAGAAGATAAGCTGTGGATACCATCAAAATTGATAAAGGTTCGATTTGAACAAGAAAAACCTCTTAATTAGAGGAGGTGATAGTTCATCAACCAGCATGAACATCCAATTTAAACTAACTTGTACCTGTAACACATGTCTTTTCATTTAATCAGATAATAACTTGCCAAAAAGGAACATCCCCAAAATTAGTCTTGGGGGAAGGTTTTTGTTTTTGTCTTTTAGGAGAATGAAGGTTAAGGAATCTGAAGGACACAAGACAAATGAGACAACTGAAGAAAAGGGACAAATCATCTATCCCAGGAAACAGAGTATATGGGAGTATATGGCATATGGGTATATATTATCTAAAAAATTTTATGTCTTCTTAAATGTTTGTTTCTGCTTTTCTCTAAAGATTTAACACTATTGGTTTTCTAATAGTCCCAGTTCAATTAAAATTTAAAGCTGACTTTGGAGTTGGAGAATGGCTCTCTCCTTCTTTAAACTCAAGCATGTTGTTAAAATGAAAATACAAACTCCCTGTATCATGACAGAATAAAAGAGCCATTTTCTGCTATGGGACAGGACAAAAGCCAAATTAATTAAGGGACTATTCTATTACTAATCTCAACTCTTTGATTCTATTCTGATTCTTTAAACTTTTCTTAAAGTATAAATTTTATATCAAAATTTACAAGATTAATATATATATATACATTTTAAACTTTGTTAAGATATGAATGGTCATATAGAGTACTAACTAATTCTAGAAAAAAGGCTTCAGTTAGCTGCATATATATGTCTTTGTGTTCGAGTCTCTTATCAGTTTTCTGCAGGAAATCACGGCCAGGCCTAACAGCAACTGAAGTCTCCGGAAAGAAGATGGGGCCCCACAACAACAACAACAACAACAATTCCACGTGGACAATAATAATATCACTAAACTGACAAACATCATCTACAGATCAGCTTTGAACTACAAGGTGCTCAGAGCAATTTTGAGATGACTAGCTGAGATGATCCAGTCTCAAAGACTACTTGAATAAGGACTTGAGATAAACCCTGAACTTTGGCTTTATACACAGACTGGATAATAATGAAGGATATAGTTACCTTTCCTAGAATTTGACAATTAACTTAAATTTTTCTTTCAGGATAAAGATAACTTCACCCATACCCAGCAGGAAGCAATTTTAAGAATATGACACCCACATTGCCAAAGAAGTGGTGTGGGGCAGGTGGTTTTTTGGTTCTTTTAATGGGTTTTGGGTCTGGGATAATTTTCATTATTTAGGGGGTAGGTTACAAGTTGTCAAGGGTTAGGAAAAAGGCTAAGCAAAGGAGATTAGATTTAAGGTTCTTGTTTAAAAAAAAAAAGAAAGAAAGAAAGAAAAGAAAAAGACAATTACTAGTTTTAAATACTTTACATTATTACCAACTATTAGGATATAAAGAAATGAAAGTTAGTAGTTAGACATTACAATAGAAATTGTAGTCATATTAGATATGTTTTAAAAATTGAGCAGATGTATTTTAGACAGGTCATCTTCAAACCCTTCAGAGATCTACAGAATATGGCATTTAAAATGTTTTAATAACTTAGAAATTTTTCTTTTTTGAGACATGTCGGCTCCTGGCAGTACCAATCTACTTCAGAGAAAATATGGGCATTGAAGAAACTGCATATGGAGTTAATTTTCATTGTGGCAAAAGTTAGCCACTGGACAACAAAGTATCCTCAAATCAACAGGACAAAATGGACAGACAGAACACGAAACAAAGGACTACTGATTCCTGCCAAAACAAGTGTGGTTATGGCTTTATCAAAAGGCATCTTCTGAGGCCAGGACAATATGGCACCATCCCTGAAGTCACCTTCACAATCTGGAAAAGGTACAGTACCCTTTTCTTTGAAGGCAGCTGAACAGGCAGTGGGCCGATGGCTTCTGTTGTGCAATGGAACAGCAATTGAAAGCTCACACCTCTCAATAGTAGACTGGCATTTAATAGAGGGATGTGGAGAAGAAGGGGATGCTGAGATGAAGCCATATATACACAGCCAAGAAGAATGGACAGCTGAATTCAAAAACCATCAACAATTTCCAGAATTTAAAATCCTGAATCATGACATGACACTAGTGGAATTCAGGTGTTTCTGGTATATGGACTGCTCTCACCCAATGTGAGGTTGAACTGTTGACCTTGTGTACAACCTACTTCACAAATGAGTCTGTCAGATACGATAAGCCTATAGCTGAAGATGATGCCCCAACACTGTGGAGAAACCTCAGGTGACTGTCCAGGCAGCTGGCTGTTTCTGTCAACTCACAAAATTTTTGGAAGTTGCTTTTGTGCACTTCCTGTTTTTATTTTTGTTAGCTAATATTATTTCCTTCTTGGGTCTCTGAGGGAGTTGAAGATTAGTTAGTTATAGTTGAAGATTAATTAGGATAGAAAGTGAATTAGATACATTTTGGACTTACTAAAATAGGATAGATAAGGGAATTATTTTCTCTGATTTGTCAAATACAAATGGATTAGACATCGTTTAGGTATTTGTTACTTGTATATATTGTATATAGTTATTGTACTTTTGTATATAGTTTTTCTTTTGTTAGTTATAACCTTTTGCCTTTTTTCTTTTTATTAAAATAGAAAAGGGGAAATGTGGTGATATTTTATTTGTATTGAAATGTTATTTTAATTTTATGTTAATAAATAAAGTTGCCCTGGGGTCAGAGCTATTAGAGCCATAGTAAGAGCATGGTGGTTAGAAGAGCTAGGTAGATTTCTGTGTGTTCAGGGATACAGCCAGTATTGGAGACATACGCCTTTAAGACCTGGAGGGCGGTACTTACAGGCAGTGATGAGGCAGTCATGTGGTTGGGTTTACAACCAATGAGAAGGCAGAACAGAAAGATTATTTAAACAGGGACACAGGAAGTACCTCCCTCTCTCGGGGAAGCTAGGAGCACTGCAGGAGGTAAGATTTTATCTCTGAGCTCTGACCTCTCGGCTTTTCTCTTTTACCTTGGCTCTGTGTTTCTTATTTTAATAATACGATTGGTTACATCTACAGCTGTGACTCTGTCTCCGACGCCACAGTTTGGTTATCAGATTTCATTTACTGGGAAATCGGATGGGACTAGAGGAAGAGAGGAACGGGGTGGGAGGAACATGAAGGGTAAAGGGGAAGTCAAAACAACATCCCAAGGGGAAGGTCAGATGCAGCCGAATTCATCTCCCCATAGCATTTCCCACTGGGAAGTTCTCAGAGGATCAAAGACAGGCGTCCACACTGCTGCTAGCTCCCTGGCCTGCCAGTGGCTTCTCTCCCACCCATGTTTAGCTTCCCAAGCATGACTGATCTAAACAGACTTTCCTGTGTACTTTATTTTTAGTTCAGGAGATCGTTGCCCTTAATGTTTGTCTGTGGGTACGTGAGTTCTGATGAGCTGATGCAGGGTAGGCAGCTGGCTCCTGGGGATGGTTGCATGTGTGTGTGTGTGTGTGTGTGTGTGTGTGTGTGTGTGTGTGTGTGTGTGTGTAAGTAATTAACAAAGCCTATCTGCTCAGTACCACATCCAGGCCCTTGTCAGCTGTGGAATTTCCATCCAAGTGATGCTTAGCTATCGTGGGAGTCTCGATTATATCATCATCCTCATAAGGAGTATTTGGGGGTGCTATATAGCCAGCCTCTGTAGTGGGTAGCCATTCCAGCTTTGATCTGGAAGTTCCAACCCCCACTGAGGCTTCAGTAACTGTTACGCCTACAAGGCGGGGCCAAGAGAGGACCCTGAAGACCAGAGATCCAGATGCGCCAGCTCTCTTGGTTCCTGGACCTTGGACGCTGGAGGTAGATGGAGCAGAGTGCTCCAGAGAACACTGCCGGATAGTGCCACGCCTTTTCTAGACCCTGCAACCTACCTATCCCTTCATTTGTAAGTTACACCATTAAATAAACCTCCCTTTTAGCTACGTAGAGTGGCCTTAATAATTTCGCCAATAAACCTCACCCTATAAAATGGAAGAAATTCTTTCCTTTCTTCTCTCTCTCTCTCTCTCTCTCTCTCTCTCTCAGTTTTCTTTGCACTGTTCAAGAATTGCCTCAAGTTCCAGGTACTATACAAGCCCCGTTTAGCCTCTGATCCTCATCTGACCTGACAAAGATAAAATAAATTCTTTTTGTACTCTTGTAGCAGGACGTGCACAAACCATCCAGATGCGACCAGTGAAGGTGTCAGTATGCCTCGTTGCTTTTAAAATCTGCCTTTTAACACGGCAGTTGGGGGACAGGAGTAGATCCCTGTGTCCTGTGACCAAGAAGACAGCATCCACTTATTTTGAATTGAGATTCTTCCTGCACGAAACGGTGATGGAAAAACACCCGTTCTCATTCACATGAAGCGCAGTGATGGGGATGAAGACAGAAAAACCAGGTGACCTGTGTGAAAGATGGGGTTGGCCTTGAACATAATAAATGCAGAGGTGAATGCGTGTTACTGTTCCTAGTATGCTTTTCTCCCTGTTAGAGCCACTGCGTCCTACACGTGTGAAAGTCATTACAGGAATAAGGCGCTGGCTGCATCCTGTCTAACAGCTGTGCGGGATGAGCTCAATCACTCCACCAGACAGAGGTCATCGGGGGAAGCAGTCATGGACAGATCTCTCTGGCAGAGACAGGTCCCTAACACTGCTGGCATCACAGGTCAGAGAGTATTAGTTAGAGAGGACACGCTGGAGGTAGAGGGGGCTGCTATAACATTCTGAGATATAGGAGATACAGAAAACAACAGTCAGGGTTTCTATTGCTGTGAAGAGACACCATGACTATGGCAACTGTTACAAAAGAAAACATTTAATTCGGACTGTCTTACAGTTCAGAGGTTCAGTCCATTATCCTCATGGCGGGAAGCATGGCTGCATGCAGACAGACATGGTGCTGGAGAAGGCACTGAGAGTTTTACATCCAGATGGGCAGGCAGCAGGAAAGCAGGAAGAGAGAGTGACACTGGGCCTGGCTTGAGCCTCCGAGACCTCAGAGCCTGCTACCAATGGCACACCTGCTCCAACAAGGCCACACCTCCTAATCGGCCATTCCCTGGTGATAAGCATTCAGACGCATGAGGCTATGGGGGCCATTCCCATTCAAACCTCCCCCATGGGCCTATGGGGGGCCATTTTTATGCAAACCACCACAACAACCAGAAGCTAAATTTCCTGACATCTTCTCCTTAAGAATTTTTCCATGCAGCAGTTTAAATGAACTGGAAAAATTTCTCAGAATTTTAGTCATTTTAATTATATTTTCTCACTGCACTTAAATGTTAAGATAAAGCCATCTTCTGTATTCTGTGAACATATTATAAATATCCTGTTTTACAGTTTATCATCAATCACTCTGTCTGTCTATCTGTCTGTCCATCCATCCATCCACCCATCTGTTGGTCCTTCCATCCATCTATCCATCTACCATTGCTATAGTACTAAGAGATGAATGATACATAAAATATCATACATATTTAATGTACACAACTTGCTGAGTTATATCCACTTGTAACACCACCTTCCCAAACATCTTCACAAATCCCACTTGTGTTGGTTTGGATGAGAATAGGCTGGTATATTTGAATACTTGATCCACAGTTGCTGGAACTGTTTGGGAAGGATTAGAAGGTATGGCCTTTGGAGGAGGTGTCACTGGAGGTGGGCTTTGATGTTTCAAAAGTTCCCACCATTCCCAGTTTCTCTTTCTTTGCCTCCTGACACCTGAATTCTGGAATACATGTTAAGGAAGGTGCATTAATATTTAAACAATGGAAATCATAATAATAATAAAAAAACCTCAGCAACAAACAAACCTGTATTTCATGCTCTTCTTTGGTGGCATTCCCTGAGTCTTGAGAGTAGGGATTGTATTGTAGATGTGTCAGTTGGCATTAGGTACCTACTCTCAGTGATTCTCCAAGAGGCCATGGCTTTGAGAAGGGATGGGGAGCGGGGGACACCAGAGGAGTCGGTGGGATGAGACAGGGATTTATGTAATACAATGCCCATATATGAAATTCTCAAAATTAAAGAAAACATATCAAAAAGGATTTTGTTATGGATGCAGATATCCACCTGTTTACCCCCCCCCCCCAAAAAAAACCCACACACCTTAAAAATGAATTCTTCCGCCAGGCGGTGATGGCGCACGCCTTTAATCCCAGCACTCGGGAGGCAGAGCCAGGTGGATCTCTGTGAGTTCGAGGCCAGCTTGGGCTACCAAGTGAGTTCCAGGAAAGGCGCAAAGCTACACAGAGAAACCCTGTCTCGGAAAATAAAAAAAAAAAAAAATGAATTCTTCCATCCTGGAAGAGATGGACTCTACTTGTGATAAGAATTGTTTTCTCCACTGATATCTTGAACATTACTTTCAGCTCCTCACTCATTCGCCTATTCATAAATCCAGCACACGGCGATCAAGAGCCTGACTTGTGCTAAACACTGCTCCGAGAGGAGAGCAGAGACAGGCTGGCGCTGTCCTTGCTTTTATGGACACCTTGTGCATGGGGGCAGAGGATATGGTCAATAAGCAAACACGGACAAATCAGCCGTCAATGAAAAGGAAATGGCTAACATTGGAGGGATAGTATTTGGCTCTGACGAAGTTATATTTGAGCTGAGACCCAAAGATAAGGAGGAGTCAGTCCCGAGGAGGTCTGGGTCAGAGCATTCCATGTCAGGGCATCATCTAGTTCCAGGGTGAAAAAGGGATCACCGTGCTTTCTTGGAGGCCAAAGTTCACGTTGCTGCTGCTGAGAACTAACTGCTGGGTGTCCCATTCCAGGACAACAGTCCGCCTTTTAGCTGATGCCATTGCTGGGTGTTTATAAGGTTCAGATACCTAGGTCTCTGCTGATACCTTCCAAATTGCCAGCTCTCTCCAGTAAAGAGAACATCAAGACTAGAACTGATTTCTACTGACTTCTCATTCATCTCTGTGTCTGGCTAAGCTCCTAGAGCTCCTGCCAAGACCTGTGTCCACAATGCTCACTAGAGCCAAAGCCAGTATAATGACACCTCACCACTAACAATAAAAGATATGATGGGTTCACATCTTCAGACACACTCTGGAGTCTGGTGGCTCATACAGGGCTGATGATTGTCTATTGAAGCAAGGGTACCATGTGTGAACAGATCAGACCTTCTGATTCTCTTGGATGGACCAACTTTGGAAGGATTGGATGGGCTCACCCCTCCTCTTATAAATCAATGACATGGAAGAAAGAGAAACAAACATCTCTCCGGAAAAATATTCACTACATGGGAAGAACCTTCCTCCTTCTTACAATATGATGCTCCGTGAGTGGATTTTAACCCCAGATTCTCCCAGAGGATGATGCTCAAAGCTCTTGCCCGGTGATGTGGTTTCTTTGCATCATTTTTTCCTTTTGTGCATCCATCATTTCTGGAGGTATCTGAAACCCACAATGAGCACTGTATATCATCAGAAAGGAGCACGAGACAGAAGGGAATGCTTGGCAACTCGTCGTGAGCAAAATGAGTGTTTCTGCACTTCAGGTGACCCTCAGATGCTGAGTCATCTCAACAGTGGTTCTCCACCTTCCTAATGCTGCGACCCTTTAATACAGTTCCTCATGTTATGGTGACCCCTCCACTATAAAATTATTCCATTGCTACTTCATAACTGCAATTTTGCTACTGTTATGAATTGAAATGTAAATAACTGATATGCAAGGCAACCCCCATGAAATGATATTTTAAGCCTCTATAAGGGGTCGTGACCCACATGTTGAGAGCTGCTGATCTAAAGCCTGCTCTTCAAGTCTATCCAGGAGGCAGATTTTGATTTCTGAGTTCTGTATCCTGTGTATCTTCATTAACACATTTTTCCCCTTTGGGGGCTAATCTGCATGTTTTGTTCATTTACTTATTTGAGTATCTCTTATGAGCCTGTGTTGGGCCAGTGTGTGAGACACCAGCCTAGAACTTGAAACTTACTGAAGGACACAGGCCAGAGTGACATAGGGTGAGAAGGTTAGCCAGAAACACCAGGGAGCATGTAATAGAGAACGGGAAAATGTGGATCTCTTGAAGAGGAACTGAGTAATCTCTCTGCACCTGATGCTCTCAGCTTCTACTTCTCTCTCTCTCTCTCTCTCTCTCTCTCTCTCTCTCTCTCTCTCTCTCTCTCTCTCTCTCTCTCTCTCTTTTTGCCTCTGTTTCTGGAGAGCCATTGAAGGCCACTTGTCATTTCCTACCTCATCGACTTCCAGTGACACAGCATTTTGAAGTCTTCTTTTTATCCTTCTTGCCTGGCAAGATCCTGTTCAGCATTATTTTTCCCAAACATCGCTGTCTCCTATTTTTCTCCGGTTGCTCTCTTACAAGTGACCACGGGTTTCCTGTTTATGGGGACAGGGGCAGAGGGTTATGGTCTCAGTGGAAGGAAGACTCAGGCCCTTTACCCTTGGGCTTTTTGTAGTCATAAGTTTCTCCAATCCTACCTTGCCCACGGTCCTGTGTTTTTCTGGTCCCACCCGGCTTGTGGTTCTGCACCTGCTTATAAAATAATCACACAGAGCTTAAATTGGTTATCAATTCTGTGGCCTATTGGCTCAGGCTTCTCGCTAGCTAGCTCTTACAACTTAACTCAGCCCATTTTTACTAATCTATGCATTGCCTCGTGGCACTGGTACTTCCACATCTCGCTTCTCCTGGTGGCAGCTCACAGCATCTGCCCAGCTCTCCTTTCTTCTCCTTGCTGTCCAGTTGGAATGCACCACCCAACCTCTTACTCTGCTTCACCATTGGCCAGTCAGCTTTAGCTATCAACCAATCGGAGCAACAAATATTCACAGTGTACAGACATCCCACAGCAGTTTTTTTTTTTTTTTTTTTTTTAACATGTCCAGGTTACAGGCTGGGGGAAAATGCTCTAGGATGCTAACAGGCCTGTGTGGGAATTGAATCTGCTCCTGAGACCTTATTAGACCAGGTCCCTTACCAGACGATCTAGGGTGGAGCCAGCAGTATTCTATCAACTATTCAAATGAGGACATTAGCATGCACGCCCCAACTCAGGTCCTGTACACCTGCTAGAATTTCAATAACCTAAGCTGTGACCTTCAGCATTTTTATTACACATCGATTTTCTATGCCATGACTTACTTACTATGCCAAGTGGGGGGAAAAAACACACTAACAAAGTCTATGGGAGACTTCTAAGGAGCAGCTGGGATTCCTAAAGATGGACACTGTTTACTTTTGTGCCAGCTGCTTTAGCATTTCTTTTTATTTTTTATTTTATTTTTTGTTGTTTTTTGCATTTATTTTTATTTTTTTCTGCATTTCTTATTTGAGATTCTGACTTAGTCCACACCTCACAGAATGAACTAGTCAGTCCACACAGTTCTTGTGTTTTAAGGTTTCTCTTACAGACTCGTTGCATTGACAGGAGACCCCCTGGCTGCTCCCTGGCTTGAGACATAACCCATCAGTTTGGGTGTTCTTTCTCTTTCCACACAGTGACCTGGAGACCGACATCTGCTGCATCTCTGACTGGTGCCTCTCACTGAAAAGTGAGCCAAATGGAGCTTATTTCCCAGAAACCATGCAAGGTCTGGAGTCACCTTAGATGAAAGACCTGGGTCTTTAGGGTTCAGGTTCATTTTCCAAAGTTGTGATGAGTGCCCTCCAAAGATTCTTTGATCCCCAAGTCTTCCCACAGTTCTTCTTGGGAGTTCTTTAGTTGAAATATTTCTTTTGCTATTCTTTCCTTCCTTTCTTTTCCATTTTTTCTTTTTAAAGAAAGGGTCTCCTTATGTAGCCACGGTTCACCTGGAACTGGCTGTGTAGACATAGTGATCCTCTCCCTCCTCTGCTGAGCATTGGGATCAAAGGCACGTGCCACCATGCCCAGACCTGTATATCTTTTTTATTACCCAACATAAATATATTCCTTATAGAAAAATAAAAAATAAATAAAACTCAAAACTATACAATTTAAATGAGCTTGCTGATTAGCACCTGCTCTTTTGGATTCTTCAGTTTGCATGCATTCACTTTTTTTTTTTTTAAATGTGCACCTGTGTTTCGCCTGCATGAGGGTGTTGGGTACTCTGGAGCTGGTGTTACAGACAGGTGTGAGCTGCCATGTAGGTGCTCGGAAATTGAACCCGGGTCCTCTGGAAGAGCAGCCAGTGCTCCTAACCACTGAGCCATCTCTCCAGCCCCCAATGCATTCATTTTAATGTCAAGCTAAATATTACATGTGATAATCTTTTTTTTTTTCCTCTGCCGGTTCCTTTCCTTTGCCTTATTTCAAGGTTTTTTTTTTTTACATCATTTTAATGAACACACAATAATTAATTATATAATTAAATGTCTCTATATGGGATACTAAACATTCTAAATTCTAAACTCTTTGTAAGAACTCTCACGGTGTCAGTCACTGAGTCCCCACCAGAGAAAACCAAATGCCCACTTGTCTGAAAGATGAATTAATAGTAATAGCAGTAAGAATCGGGATTTAATCTAACTCAGCTTTCCCTGTCTCTCTATTAATACTTGTATAGCCCTAGGAATGGGTACTATGTTTACATTATTCCACTACACGAATGTATGGACAAGGCAACATGTTATTATTTTAGCCCACAATATTTAATGTAGCAAAACCCAAGCATGGACGAATTCATCTGTAACCCTAGCACTCAGGAGGTGGAGGCGTGAGGGTCACGAGTTGGGGGCCATTCTAGGCTACACAGCAAGACCCTGTCTCAAAATGCCAAAGAAAATTGGCTTGAGAAATGGCTCAGCCGTTAAGATCACTTCCTGCTTTTCCAGAGGATCTGATCTCGCTCCCCAGCACTCACGTCCTAGTGGCTTACAATCCCTGTAACTCCAGCTCCAAAGATGATCTGATACCCTCTTCTGGCCTCTGTGGGCAACGGTACACACATAGCACAGACACACTCAAATAACAAGCCTTTAATCCCAGCACTCGGGAGGCAGAGGAAGGCAGATCTCTGTGAGTTCGAGGCCAGCCTGGGCTAGCAAGTGAATTCCAGGAAAAGGCGCAAAGCTACACAGAGAAACCCTGTCTCGAAAAACAAAAACAAAACAAACAAACAAAAAACCAAAAACACATAAAAATAAGAAAAACAACTCTCAAAAAACACCAAAGATAATTGATGTGATAGAGTTAGTATTTCGTTTTCAGATGAGAAGGCCGAGTCCCGGAGAGGTGAGAGGCTTCACGCTGTAGTGTTTGAGCAGCTGGTCTCTGGGTCTAGCATATGGGAATGAATGTGTGGAGATGGGGGAGAGGTCCTTCTCCGGACTCTGCTGCCCGTTGGATGCTTGACGATGACTCCAAGTCATTCACTCCTCCTCATCCTCTTGTCTTTCTTCTGCTTCTCTCAAATCCGGCCACAGCGAAGTCATTTGCTTCCCAGCCAAGCTGCTCGGTCCTTTCTGAATTGTACGTTTTGAGCCAGAAAAGAAGAGGTGGGAAGAAATGGCCCCGGTGTGGTGGCCAGGTGCGCCGCTGGGATGGGGCTGTGCACCTGGACCGCGGAAGAAAACGGCTGTGAGGATGAATGCTCCTGGGCCCCGTTTCTGAGTCTGTAAGAATGCGCTTTTATTTCCCCTTCATCATATTCTATCACCAGAACAGCAACAAAACGCTCACCCTAATACACCGCGGTGAAAAGTCTAGTTCGATGTGTTTGTCGAGCTATCCTTGGTTTTTTTATGTCTTGTTTTGCTTCCCCTTCACTCACACTCTGGGATGCTGCATAGAGAGCATCTGCCTGGTGTCCTCAGAACGTGGTTGCAGAAGCAGCAGCAGCCCTCTACAGGACCCTGAGCCTGCTCTTTGAAGCACACTGTAAAGGGACAAAACAGGAAGCCACCTAGGCGGAGGGAGCTGGAGCCCTTCCTTAGAGAAGGACCAACGGAGACAGCGCCCTCTTGTGGAATTTGGCTTCCCGGCTAATCTGCCTGGCAGCAAGCAATCTTTTTTGCAGCTTTTTAAACCAATGGGTGATTTCCCCACGCGGTCTTATGTTTGAGGATATTCCTAGAAGGTTTAAGCACAATTTCTGGTTGCTTTTAATACTAACCAACAATTGATAATCACAACTCGGTGTGCAATTCAGATGACGGTATTTTCTTTTCTCAGAGAGACATTTTTAACAGGGAACTGTTTCCCAAATAGGTGTGTTGTAATTATTATTATTACTTTGCATTTTGGTGCAAAGCCTTTTAAAATATGATTTTGTAATTAGATTAAAAAAAAACCTCTCCCACCTGGGCAGGGTTTAAACAAAGCCCAGGCAGTTTAGGAGTATTTTTAGCTCTGATTACCTATTCAGCTAAGATAATCCCAAGTTCAGCAGTTTATCTGGAGGAGGCATGACAGCTGGGCTCTGGAAGGCAGCCTCAGGTCAAAGCCGACATCTTTATAAGGATCACGTGCTTCTTCCCCCCCTCCCCTCCACCCCCCTGCGAGTATGGGAGAATGTTGGTGGTGGTGGCATGCTCTGTGACTCTGGTGTCATTTTCACAAGCCCGGAGCCAGCAAGTGGAGGAGAAACTGCTGATTCAGGGGCCTTAGACATGGCTGATCTCCACAGCAGGGAAAATAGGTCACTAATGACATGTGGCCAGAAGCCAAAGAACAGTAGCCGGGAGCTCTGAGAGGCCTGCCAGGGGCAGGATCCATTTTACTTGAACTCCAGAGAGAAAGCAGTGTGCTTTAATTGACTTAAAGTAGTCACAGGGCTGCAGGACTCAGAGGCTAAGATTGTGATCCCCCACCCTGTACCCACCCCCCATTTTCATAAGCTCTCATTGTTTCAGTTTAATCTCATTTCTATTCCTGTACTCTGTGATAACTCCGGAGTTCCTTCTCTTTTTGAATATCTAAGCTGATTTTTTTTTCTTCTCTCTTTTTTTTTTCCTGCCAGGCAGCAGGGTCAACTGCAGACAATGATGCTATTTAGCTTCTGTGATTTCTTCTGTACTGAAAGGGTTTGTTTGGGTCAGTCTAGTCAGCCCCACACTGATCTTCACGAAGCATCTCTGTGATTGGAGGGAAAGGAGATGGTCTGGTGTGGCCATCACGAGATAAAGTACTGCTTTACTTCATCCTGGGGACCGTCACTCTGGATTAATGTTTCCTAGTAATGTTACTCGTTCCGTGGAGGAGGAAGGAGAGGGAGTCTGGGAATGGCCAGTGGCCGGGTGTGACCCAGGGGAGAGTTTCCACCAGACCAGAGATTCTCACTCTCCTCTATCCCAGCAAACACCCCATGGGATGGTGCTAAACCAATAGTGTGTGGACAGCTTCTCAAATACAGCAGACTTGTCACAGGAGCCCAGGCATGCACATATCTAATGAGTTTCTTGGTGGTGGTGATGCTGTTGGCCAACGGACCACATTTCAAGACACCTTGATCAAGGGTAGTCTTGGCACCCCCTACCTCATGAGCAGTTGCCATGCCTAGAACTTCCTCCACAGGTCAGTAAACACTTTAGAGTAGGGCTATGTTTTGTTCATCTTTCATTTCTAGGCCCCATCACTGCATGGCACAGAGACAGAACTCACAGCATGGTTGTGGAATGACTAAACCCTCCCAGGTGATTTTTTTTTTTTTTAAGAAAATGAAATGGGCAGCAGAGAGGTGTTTTTCTAGATCTGGGATTGTTGCTGGGTCCTAATGGCTCCTGTGAGGGAGGGGGTGAGAAGGCCCAGAACCAACGACACAGGCACCGGATGCCAGGTGAAAGGCAAGCAGCAGACTTATTTATTCAGTAATGGGGAGAGACTTATATACTCTCCTCCCAGCACCCAGACTGCATCCCAATTCGGTGACATTGCGTGCTCACCCCTCATTGGTTGGGCATGATCAGGACCTCTGACAACACCTGTTGCTAGGCCCTCAGGCAGACTCCAGGTTGGCTCATAAGGAAGTATGTGATGTGCATGCCTTGGCAACTGGGCTGAGCCTTATCTTCCCGCATAGGATTAGCCCAAGTGGGATATTGATTTCATTGGATGCCATTGATGAAAATCACTAACATTAGCACCTGTAATGATGGTGTAGGGAGGAGAAAGTTGGGCAATATGACGTCATCAGAGATGGGGAGGTTGAGAAAAGAAAAGCTGACTTTAGGAACAGTGAGCCTACCCAAGGGAATGAGGTGTTGTACACAGTGTGATAAGGGACAGATCTTTTTGTGAGCAGAATAATAACACAGTACCTGTGGGGTGGGGGATGGGACGTGGGTCCATAGGTGAAGTGTCTGTTATGCAAACACAGGGGCCTGGACTTGTAGGCCCATCATACATGTAAGAAGCCTGGAACAGGGGCACACGCCTGTAATCCTGGTGCTGGAGACTTAAAAAAGAGGGGTGGAGGATGACCCCTGAGGCTTGCTGGGCAGTTACTCTTCCCCAGTGGATGAGTTCCGGGTAATGAGAAAGCCCATCTCAACAAACAAGGTGGAGAGTGATAGAGAAAGACACCTGATTCTGGCCTCTGTCCTACACAGACAGACACACAGACACAGACACACAGACATACACACACACATAGACATAAAACACACAGAGACACATACACGCACACACAGACAGACACATACATACAGACATACACACACAGACATAAAACACACACAGAGACACAGACACACATGTAGACACAGACACACACAGAAAGATGTACATATGCACACACACACACACACACACACACACACACACACACGATCTTCTGAAAGCTTTCCTGTGGAGGAGTACCTACTTGGAATCTCACAGAGCAGGTCTATGGTTCACGGAAGAATATTTAGCCTGAGTTGTAGTCCAGTGACTCTCATGCATGTTAGAAGCATGTGTTATGTTTGAGGAGACCAGCTCCGGAGCCTCCTAGTCTATGTGTTTTCGTTTGGATGGGTACAAAGAGAAGCCCTACTGAGCATCTGCCTGATTCCACCCAGCAGCTGCGGCTTGTGAGTTCCTCTTTTGTCACCTTATGCTTTGCTCTATGAATACTGTCTCCCTGGCTGTCCTCTAGCACCGGCCTTGACTCTTCTGGCTTTCATATTCTTCCTTGCGCCTCCTGCTTGCAATCTCTCTCTACCCTCCAGCCATCCCCAGCCTGGATGACTCAGACTTTCCATTTATGATTTTGACTAGCAGCCATATCTTCCAGGTGGAGTCTTGGGGTGTCTTTTCTCTACTCTTAATGACTGTGGATATTGCTCTCACTTACTGTGGAGGCCCACAAAGGTTTCCTGGTGAGATCTGAGCTTGCTTTACCCAGCAGAGCTGCATTAGAGGATTGCTTGACCATGTGCATGGTTTCTAGGTGATTGGAAGGGTCTACACTTGGCTGAGCTAGGGGGAGGTCCTTTGCTCCACCCAGTGGCATTCCTATAAATAGCCCTTTAGAAGAGACAGGGGAGGGGTCGGTGGATAAGGATCCAGGCCCTCCCGAGGCTATCCTATGTTTCTATCTCTCTCTCTCCCCTCTATATTTCTATCTAAATCTCTTATCCCTCACTCCTCAAGAGTACCCTGTGGTAAAATGTGGGAGCCAGTCTCCCAGCTGGACTCCCACAGTTTATTCAGTTGTCCATTCAAGCAGTTGTAGCCAACAGTTTGACTTCAGGAAATAGATGTTATCATCAACAGAGTCCACAATCGAGAACCAGACACACCCAGTTAGAAAGCAAAAACTCATCATGTTTCAAGTTCATTATTTTGTTCAGGGCCGCTTTCATTGCTCTCCAAGGTCACACGTGATTGCCGCGGCCTGACGGTCTCAGGTTGGACATGCCTGATTATGAATCCCTGTAGCACGCTGGGCAAAACAGTGGTCACTGGAGATGGACATGAGGAACATGCTGTCCTTAGGAGGCTCTCTGTCTAGCTGGAGGCTGCTGGGAAACAGACAGGTAACTAAGGCAGAGAGGGCGAAGTCCCGCAGTGAGCATGGGTGCTGTGGAACTATGAATGATGTCTGATGCTCACGGTGTACTCAAGGAGGGTTTTTCGATGAAGCAACATTCTGTTCCAGATCCAAAGGATGGATGAGAGTTTAGATAAAGAGACGGGAGAAAAGCATCGCAGGGAGAGGAAAAGCTCTTTGTGAAGGTCGTTATGTGGTCATGTGATTGACTGTAGACCCCAGACCTTGGACAACTGATGCACCTTTATAGTCCCGACTCATAGCCCAGCACCCGCCATATAGTAGATGTCCAAGGAAATGCTTGTCGAATAAGTGGAGAATGAATGGATGAGTGAATGAATGCATGGGTTTAAACTGAGGTGATTAGCAGGGGTGCTAACAACCTCAGAAGATGTAATTCTTAGAAAGTGAAGGTTTCCGGGCTCAGTGGCTCTTGGTCCTACTTCTGAGGTGCAGCCAGGAGACCGGAAAGTTGTATGGTCTCTTTGTGTGGCTTCATGTCCCCGGGATGACTGCTGATGTGGTTTCCACATGCAGCAACGTGCTCCCACCCAGGGCTTTGAAAACAAATGGGCGATTTCCCAGCAGAGTATTGACAAACGAGGCTAGAACTGATGGCGCGTTGGAGCGCCTCTCGACTCCTCAATAAATCAAACTGTGGCTTCCGAAGCGGGCCTCGTGCATTTTTCTGATGATTGGATGAATACTGAGTTTTGCTCTTGCCTTTGTGAGCCGCCTTTCTGAGAGCGCTCTGCCGTGGTGTTTTGGAGCTGCGAGGTGGTTCCACGGGCCCACACAGCTGCCCACGCACTGGCAGGGAGCTCTGGGTTTCTGAATCACCTTGGGAAAATGGGAAATGATTAACTCGGAGGGAAGGAGGAGAGTTCTGTTTTCTGAATGAGTGATAGTAACTGAAGCGCCGACTCCTAAGAAATCGGCAGGGGAGTTCATGGAAGGGGCAGAGGAGGCTAGCCCTGTGGTCTCAGGAGTTGCTAAGAGAAGTTCTGCCTCAGACTGGGAGAGGCCAAGAAGGCAAGAAGCTCTGAGTGGGAGAATTTGGGTGACATGGTTAGAGAATCTTGTGGATTCTCCAATGCCCTGATGGCGGAGGTTGCCATCTGACTGAAGCAATGGCTCCTGGGTAATCATGGCTCACAGTGTGTTTCCCAACTGTGGATGTCCATTAGAACCCCGAGTCATCAACAGAGTTAAAAATATAGATCAGCCTTGGGCCTTTCCCAGAAGAGCTTTTTATTTTAATTGGTGTGAGGTAAAACTAGGCATTCGCTAGTTTTGGAAGTTCCCTGGGTGAATTTAATTGAAAGCCAGGGTTAAGGCTAATTGGTCTTAGTAGATTAGGCTAGCTTTACACCAGCCAAGGAGGGGCCTATTCCCTACCATGGCCTCTTTCCCAGGACCAGGGGAAGGAAAGGAGAGTGAGTGGAGAGAAATAATTAAGGGTTCAGTGTGCAGCCTTTAAGTCCTCAGGCAAGAGAGTCTTCGGAAGCCAGAGGACACCCTTGGTAGTTAGACTTACCCTTGAGTTCAAAAGCAGAATATGGAAAAGGAAAGAATGAACCAAAGTTTTTAAAAGACAGGGCGGTGGATTACTGGCAGCGTCCTTCCAGGAAGAACTTGAACTATGTTTGGTCAAAGGCTTGCTAATCCCATGAAGGAACCTGCAGTGTGAGAGCTCCCAGGAGGTTAGATCAGCAGTGAAGGGGAGGGTGACAACATCCGTGATGGAGAGATACAGTGGTAAGTTCTAAAAACAATGGAAGCATCCATGACTCCAGGGAGAGCCGGGCCAGAGGTCAGGGATACCTCTATGCAGACCAGGCTGGTCTTGAACTCACAGAGATCCGCCTGCCTCTGCCTCCTGAGTGCTGGGATTAAAGGTGTGCATCACCACTACTGCCCAAAAATATCTTATTTTTATTTTATGTGCATTGGTGTTCTGCCTGTTTGCATGTCTGTGTGAGGGTGTCAGATCCTGTAGTTACAGATGGTTGTTAGCTGCCATGTGGGTACTGGGACCTGAACTCATGACCTCTGGAAGAGCAGTCAGTACTCTTAACCGCTGAGTTGTCTCTCCAGTCCCAGGGATACCTCTCTTAGACATGGATGCTAACCTATGCGACAAGATCTCACTTTTGAGACGCGTCATATCTAGGGGTTATTGTTTGAAATATTGCCAAAGCTGCTGCTGCTGCTGCTGGTGGTGGTGGGGTTGAGTCTGGTTCCGGTTTCCTATTTTGACCATCTAGTACCCTGAGAGACCCTTGTGTTTCTGCTGGTGGGTCACATTGACCAGGACCATAGCAGTGAAATCTTTGGTCCAAACCTTTCTAGGGTAACCCCAGATTGCTGCTGACTCTGGGATACTCACATGACCCTGACCCCCTAAAGAGATGGAGTATCTTTGAGAACAAACTACCCCTTGCCTAGGGGAAGAGGAGCTTTCTAGATGGCCCTTGCACCTTGCCCACATACCTGTTAAAATTCCTGACTTCTTGCCTGACTTCAAGCCTATTTCCCTGACCTGTAAACAGATTATTGGAGATCATGTACTTCAAGGTCTTGTCAGATGAATTTTTAGCTATTTCTTGACATCATTCTGATTGAGCATAGCCACGAGACCCCAGGATAGGAGTTGTTAGTGTGTTTAAGTGGACGATTGAGCAAGATCAGCTGGTAACAGAGCAAGCAGCTGGTTGAAGAGATCCTTCTGCCCTGAGCACCTGCCGACAGGCCTGTGCAGTCTTCAAAGGGTACAAATGAGTCGAGGGAGGGCCATGACTTCCCTGATGTGCATGGAATGTCTTTCCTGGTTTCTGTGCTTATTGGCGCCAGCCTGATATTCCAGGCCAGGCCACAGAAGATATTTGTCCTAGTAACATGGCCACAGGTATCTAATTCTATAAGATTTGTGGGAAATGACTAATATGTGGTAAAGAAGTTCTATCCAGAGTCTATCCCTACCCTATCACACAACCAGTGGAGTCTGTATTTGAGAATAAACACTGACAATTTCTGGAATTTCTAAAGGTCAAGGATCAAAGGCCCCATGCCATAGAGGTCTTGTGAATACTTAAGTAGCTCCACAAATTAGGACTGAAATATTTCCTATCAACAATCATCCTTTCTACCAGTTCCTACATAGTATCTGAGGCTCCCAGGATCCCTTGCAGCTATTATCTAAAACTGAGAACATGCCGGGGAGCAAAACCATCTCCTTGCTGTCCCTGGTGGATCTGGAAATGGTGTTCTTCACTCCTTCATTTTGGCACTATGAAAAGTGGTGCCTCTGGTGAGCAGGGTTGGGTATGCCGAACCTGTGATTCTGGTTCAGGTCTCCTTCCCTGCTTGTTTAGAAAACAACCATAGCCCCAAAATAAATTGTGTCTGATTTTTCCTTCTTCACAATGCCTATACTAAGTATGGGCATCAGAGATAGCAGGTGACATGTCTTGAATGGATCCCCTCATCTCCAAAGTGCCAATTCATGGAGACTTTCCTAGGTGGTGATGTGTGTCTATTCTTAGTCCACGGACATCATAGCTGGTACTCATGAGCCCCATGCACTTGACTTCTGGCTTGAGATGTCATCTCCATCTCTTCAGGAATGAACTTCAGGAATGAACTGAAACTTTCCAGTCTGCTCTTGGGAGTGGAAATGGGGCAGCATGTGGCTTTGTGCCCAAGTTTGCCATTCCAAAGCCCAGCTGTGCGAGCCTGCACCAGTAACCACACTGGAGCTGCTTGTGTGGATGCAGAACTCTCTCCCAAATCTGGGTTTGATGCGCTTCCTTTTCCCCTCCCTCCCATCCATCCCCTAACTGTCCATTCACAAATCTAAGACCCACTACGAGACTTAAGACTTAAAGCACTTAAGTCGTAGGATCTGAAGTCAGGATTATGTCACAGGTTCTGGCTGCTGCAAGTTATTAAGGACTCTGCAGCCATTACCACTCAGCTCCAAGCTCCTCCCCTTTCCATGGTGGCTTCTAGCATGGCCTTTCCAGATGCAGCTGGATGTCTGCAGATTCAACCAATTGCAGGTAAAAAAAAAATTCAGGAGAGAAAGAGGGCTCTTGAACACGTTCAGATTTTTTTTCTTATTATTCCCTAAACATGACAGTATTGTGACTATTTATGTGGAATTCACATTACAGTTGTATTTTAGGTAATCTCGGGATGACTAAATGTATCCTGGAGGACGTGCTTAGGTTGAATGCAAGTACTCTGCCATCTTGTTACACAAGATGCATAAACAACCACTAGTTTAGGGGTGTAGGAGTGATCCAGGGAGCAATCACTTGGGATACTGTGAGGTAGCTGGTTATATTAGCGGCCAGAGTGAGAGGTTTTCTCAGGCATAAGAGCACCCCCGGAAGGTTGGAAACAATGCAAAATTTTCACCAATTCACTTTTTCTCAGCCTCCTGCATGTGGCTTTTATCACTGACATACCCAAGAGAGGTTGGCTCTCTAACCACAGACTGTTAGCTGCTCCCCTTTCTTTCCCTGCCGACACCATGCTGTTGGATTGTCTGCGTCTTTCTCTGAGAATTGCTATCCAGATCTCTCACCATCTCCTACCCTGGTGTGTCATCCACAAGGTTTCCTGGAATCACCTGCTTATGTGTCCAAAGCCTGCAGCTCTGGGTGAGTGAATTCTCCTCCAGCCTGGCTGTCTGCATTCCACTGGGGCCTCTGGTTTCCTCAGTCCCCTCTGTCCGTTTCCTGTTTAGCTTTATTATGAAGGAAATAAGGAGGGCGTCTCTTACTGTGGAGTCTGCTGCAGAAACCATCTAGGACTCCGACTTGCGACGATTTTGTTTGGTTTTATTTTCCTCGGCACTGTATTTTCCCTACTGGTTCTTGTAACAAAGCTTCTGGAGTCACTTTCTTAGTAGAAGCCCCTCCCCTTCCCCTCTGTGTCTGGGAGAAAGTGGACCTCTACAGGTCTGGGATGGGTAGCTCTGGAAGATTAGTTTCAGAATCCTGACCAGCTGCTCCTATTGGAGGGCAGCATTGACCTGGAGCCCATTCAAGACCTCAGACACCTTTCGCCAATGTTTACCACCAGCCTTCTCTCCTCCATCCCCAGCCCCTGCCTCTCTGAGGTACATCCGGCCATGACCAGAAGGTGGCCTCCAGACCCTCTGCCTCTTGCCTTCGATACTGATGACGTTTTATGGAATTATTTCAGCCTTCAGCAAGGTGTTTCCACAAGGAAACTGACTCCTGGGCATGTGGAGTTGATGGATAGTAATTCTTACCTGACACGGTGGCGGGCGCCTGATCCTAACATCCTTGAGTGAATCCCCAGGCTAGCTTTGGAACATAAGCCTCACTAGCGTGTGGGTTAGAAGAGAGCACAGAGGGGTAGAAATTCAAGATCTGCTGGATTAATATTTCTCACTTGCATCAGTGAGGATGCTGAATACCACTTTGAGGGTTCTTAGCCCTACCAAGTGACTTGGGGGCAATTACAGGGAAGGGGGCGGTCAGCTATGATTCAGGCAAATACAAATGAGCAAGACCCCTTTGGTCTTGGTATCAGGACAGACTGAGTAGACCAAAAAAAAAAAAAATCCACAAAACAAATACAATATAATATAAGGGGAGCATTAATCAATAAACAGTGTTGGGAAAATCTGACTAACGGTTGGAAAAGAAACACAGTCTTTCTCTCATAACTAAGATCAGAATCAACAAAGAAAATATGCGTGGAAAGAGAGAGAGACTTTATCATCCAGAGGGTGATTGATCGTCACCTTCAGCACAACCAACCTGTGACATGCTGTCACACATGGCTCCAGACCTTGACCCTTGCTAAGTGGAATCCTCAGAACCCGCCCCCTTTGAGGTATCTGCTCTCACACACACCCCTTCTGGATGATGGCAATGAGGCAGGGAGAGGTTAATTTTGCAAAGGTCCCAGCCTGTAGCTGTACCAGGACGCAAAGGAAAGACATGTGAGTCCAGGGTCCATACTCCTACAACACTGCATGACAAAGAAGCACTCATGAGCTTCAAAGACAGAAATTAAAACTCCATGAAAAAATGTCATGTGGAATAACAGAGAAACGACTACAGAGAAAAACAGGTCACACATGTAACTGATGAAGTATTAATACCCATAATTCCTCAAATGTTATTGCTCAGAACACGAATGTGCTGAACGATGCTAATGGGTATCCTGTGATAAAAAACAGTTTTGATGGTCAATTAAGTTTAGGAAATGATGTGTTAAATCTGACCATGGACCCTGTACTCTCTCAGCATGCCTATTAGTGTCCCGTGGGGCAGTATAGTTCCCTGAATGCAGTCTGGAAAGTGTTGTCTTTGTGTGTGATGAGCTCCTACAAATCTGGAAGGAAAATATGAGCACCTTGATAGAAAAAGTGGAGAGGAGAGAGGATACCCCCAAACACCCCCCCACACACAGACACACACACACACACACACACACACACACACACACACACACACACAAGCACAAACACAGCTTTCCTGGTTGTATGCAAAGAGGATCTTGAAAGCAGGTATGGGCCTTCATTGAACAAGGTCTGTGCATAGGAATTTTTCATGGGAACAGCACCGGGGAGAGGCCAAGCATGAGGACCTGGTGTTAGGTCCTCAGAGCTCCTTTGAAGGCAGGTGTGGCAGTGTGCACCTGTCATCCCAACACTTCTAGTGGGAGACAGGAAGTGGAGACAGGAGGAGCTCAGGACCAGCTCAAAAGACTATGTCTCAAATAGTGTGGAAGGTGAAGGCTGATACCCAAGGATGTTCTTAGACCACCACAGGTATACGATGGTATTTTCAGGCCTGCACTCACACTCATAAATATGTACACACACACACACACACACACACACACACACACACACACAAATATACACACATAAACACAAGATGTTTTATACAAGAAGTAACTTGACAATGTTAGGATCTTGCCCTCACTCTTCTGGGTCTGGTGTCTTATGTCATCAATGGGCACTGGTGACTATGTACCCGCCACATGGTCATGCAATCCCTGCCTTAAAAAGATGGACCTGGACCCTCCCCCCCTTTCTCTCTTTGTGTTCTTTCTCTGCTCTCTCTCTGTTTCCACTCTGCTCCCTCCCCCCAAGGCCTGGATCTCTCTTCCTGCCTTCCCCTCCTAATAAAGCTCTAAAAACTAACATTGGGTTCTGCCGTGACCCGTGTCTTTCCCACTGGTAGCCAGTGCCACCAACCAGCACCATTTTACTACCAACAAGCATATACATAGGGATTCACTTCAAATTTATTTATGTTATAAAATGCATATTAATGTAACTAAGTTAGTGCATAATTATATATTTGCACTATTATTTTTATTTTATAATTAATTATAATTATATATTGTAGATCCAGTCACTTTTCAAAAACAATGATACTGAAAAATAATATTCTATGGGGAAATATCTGATTTATACATCAGAAAAATCAGTTTGATAAATAATTTATGTCATTTTTCAAAAATAAATTTTAAAAGACTGGAAACATATAGATTAAAATATTAAGTCAGGCAGTGGTGGCACATATCATTAAATTTCGGCAATTGAGAGGCAGAGGCAGACGGATCTCTGAGACCTGCCTGGTCTACAAAGTGAGTTTCAGGACAGCCAAGGCTACTCTGAGAAATCTCGTCTTGAGAAAAAAAATTTACACACACACACACACACACACACACACACACACACCTTAGTTTTCTCCAGGAGTAAGATTTTGGTTAAGTTTTATGTTCTTTATACCTTCCTGCATTTCTTAAAAACAGTAGCAACAACATTAACTTACTTGTTACCGTGAAACTACAAAATGGTTATTCCCATTTGAAACATGGAATTTATATGACTCTGAAGCTGTGCAATGAGGATTATGCAAGGAGGAGCACTTCATTCTTTAGCAAACAGGTGAATTCTTTATTGTAAATGCAACCTTAGGCCAAGAAGTAAGACCAAGATCCACGGGAAGGAAGAAAAAGAAGCCGAACAGTGGAGTCTGCAGAAATAATAGATCTTTATAAAAGAGCTGGAGAGAAGCGGAGAATTAACCCCATGCAGCTTCACAGCTGCATCAGCTCACAGCTTGTCAAAGGAAAAGCCCGGATGGCCAATGGCGCTTCTTGCACCTAGCAAGGAAACAAATGGACGTCAAATTGTGCTTGGCAAACAGACCTGAGAGCCACCTTCCAGCCATCTCTAAAGGGAATCACAACTCCTTGTTTTTAAATTTGTGGAACAGCATCTGGGCCAACTCCTTACCTTTTTTTTTTTTTGACTAACCCAAAATGAACTCCTTATGCAAAATCTGGAGCCACTCCAGCATACCCAGCGCTCCGGGTTGGCAGCCAGCTGTTGGCAGCTCACACGAACTTTCTTTTCTTCTAAATGGTGCAGAAATTTGTTTCTTCATAGGCGCGGGGAAAACTGAATTGGAGGTCCTAATTTGAAAATACCCAGAACCTCCTAACATCAGACTCACCTCAAGCCCCTAGCAGTTTGCTGAGGGTGTTTATTTGATTGCATTGACTGTCTTGAAATGAAAGGGGTCACAAGAGAAGGTCTCTTCTCATTTGTGATCTGTATTTTAGTTATTTTTCTGTTGCTGTGATAAAACACCATTGACGAACGTTTCTTAAGGAAGGAAAGCCTTGGCTTGCCTCATCATTTGAGGGTTCAGTTCATCATGGCGGTGAAGCTGGTCGCGTTGTGTCTCTGCAGTCAGGGAGCAGGGGGCAATGACCGCCCAGGCTCAGCTGGCTTTGTCCTTTTTATTCAGTCCAAGGCTCCAGCTCAGGGAACAGTGCAACATGTTTTTTAGGGTGGACCTTGTCTCCTTGGTTAACCAAGATAATCCCTCACAGGCATGCCTAGAGGCTATTCTCCTAGGCAATTCTAGATCTTGTCTAGTTGATGATGATTAATACTAACTGTAACAACATGTAAAGGAAATTCTCCAGCAAACCCCCCCCCCCCCCGCTAGGAGAGGACTTGATTGTTAATGAAGGGTATATCTACTCCTTCCAGAAGCTCTTCACAAGCCAGCTGTACCTCAGGATTTCTTGGGGTGCTTGAGAAAGGAACAGAGGCCAATTCCCTATGAGGATAAGGTGCAGGACTCCTGTTATGGTTTGAATCTGAAATGCCCCCATAGATTTATGTTTTGAAAAGTTGTTCCCTGATGTGGAATAATCCTTCTGTATACTATGAAGTTGTGTTGCTCTCATTGTTAATAAAGAACCAACTGGCCAATAGTTAGGCAGGATTTTGGGGGCAGAGAGAACACTGGGAAGAAGAAGGGCAAAGTCAGGGGAGTCAAGGGGTCATGGGGAGACACAGAAGAAGCAGGAGATGAACATGCCATGCTGAAAAAGAGGTACCACCATGTGGCACATCATAGATAAGAAATATGGGTTAATTTAAGTTGTAAGAGATAGTTGGTAACAAGCCTAAGCTATTGGCCGAGTATTTAGAATTAGTATTAAGTCTCTGTGTGGTTATTTGAGAGCCAACTGGTGGGAGAGAGCCAGGACACAGAGAAACCACCAATAGTTCCCAGATGGCGGTGCTATTTGGAGAGGATGTGCAGATAATCGGAGGTAGGACTTGGGCGCTAGAAGTGGGTGACATCAGGGGTCTGGGTAGGACTTTAAAGGTTCTACCCAGCCAGTGATTCCGGTTCATCTCTCTATTCTTCCTGAGATGCCCTGTAAACAGCACCTTCTCCACACTCTGCCATGGTGTGAACCACCCCACTATGGGTTGAAACTCCTAAAGCAGGGAGCCAAAAGAAACTATTCCTACCCTAAGTTGCTCCTGTGAGGTATTTTGTCACAGTACTGAGTAAAAAGTAACTGTTACCCTCATGTCCTCAGGGGAGTTAAGATCCAACCAAGGCTGTTGGTCTTCAGTTCCTCAAGGGATCATTCCTAATTCTAAAGCTTTTATTAAATTGGCCAAGGAGACTTTTCTTTGCATAAATATGTATTAAGTTAGCATATTAATCAACTTTGAAACAGTCTTAAACCACCTATTTTCATAGATTTTTTTTTTTTAGCACACAGAATAGGGGAAATAAACCTAGCTTTTCAAGACTTTTGAGTTCCAGTTGAAAATTTAGCTTTCCTAGTTCTTTAAAAATAGAACATGCCAGAAGGACAACTATAGTTTAGGCAATAAAAATATTCAAGGATGTGCACTGTGTCTGTTGTCTATCAAGCATGTGGGTTAGTGAGAGTGTATGGTCTGGTGGTCAAGGTCAGAAGCACCAACATGCTTCCTCATCCATGCAATGGCCAGTGATTCCAGTGTGTTGTTATGAAAATCAGAGGAAACAAATTCAGTGTACAACGCTGCCCTGCCACAGGCTCATCCATGAAATCCCTGGACCACAATCCACTTAGTAAGCATCTTGCAGAATCTTTGGGTATGTATTAATTGATGTGCATGCGTGCGTGCGTGCGTGCGTGCATGCGTGCGTGCGTGTGTGTGACTGAGTGCACACACATGTGCATGAGTATGTGTGAAGGTGGGTTTCTCCTGTGCGTATGTGTGTGGAGCACAGTGATCCACATACAAAAATTTTCCTCTATTTTTTTTTTTTTTTTTTAAAGACAGGGTCTCTCACTGACCCTGGAGCTCCAATCTTTTTGGTTGTCATTTGGGAATACTCTATTTTTCTTAGAAACACCATTGCATTTACCAGCTTAGGCATTGACTTCTGTTCCCGTCCGTGACTCCTGCTGGCTCTCTTCATTCTTACCATCCCCGAAAAGGTCAACACCAGCCTTCTCTTACCGGAGATGGGAGGTGGGCTCTGGAAATATCTACGACTATGGAAAAAGGAGCGGTATGGATGGGCTCAGGATTTTCCAGTCTGGAGAAAATCGTCTGGGCCGATACATGGTAAGCTGCCACTGGACAGTCTCCCTCTGCCGCTGTGAAGAGAAAACTTCAGTGAGACAGTGCAGACTCACGCTCTTGACAGGAGCCAGCTAGACACGTGGCGGCCTCCCTGCCCTGCTGCCCGCAAATCTTTGTCTCAGCCTAAACTCCCGGATCTGCCTTTGGTGTGGAGCCTGGGTGGAAATAAACATTCAGAAAAATAACCTTTCCTCTCCCTCCGCCTTCCAGTCATAACAACAATGCTAACTCTTCTGCAGGCCAAGTGAATACTTCTGCCCACTAGGGCAAAGGTCAGGAAGTGCCGAAGAGAAGGAAAACAATTAAGATTTCTAGACATCCTTGCAAGACAGCCTTTGCTTAATTCCCTGTAGTTGCCGGGGTTGCACAGAAAAAAAATGGGATAATTGAGAGTGCGGTGACCTTTGGAACTTCTCCGGATGGGAATTATTAAAGTAAGAAGCCGCAGGTCTGGGGACAGTGAGATGGCTCAGTCCGGTCTTGAGCATCTGAGTTCGAAACTTGGGGTACACACAGTGGAAGGACAGAACCAACTCCTCCTACCAATTGTCCTCTGCCACTCGCTTGCGTGCCCACGCCCTGGAATTAATTTTTAAAAATTAACAAGGATAGGAAAGGAAGTCACACAGTTCCGGGGGTTGTGGGATGGAGGAGGGGGGGGGGACACGGGAAGATGGGGGAGGGGGACGACACGGGAAGATGGGGGAGGAGGACGACACGGGAAGATGGGGGAGGAGGGGGATGATGGGGGAGGGGGGACTTCAGCGTGCTCCTTTTCTTCTTCTTCTTCTTCAGTATTCTCCCTGTCTTCACGTGCAGCTTGCTCCCAGAATAGCTTTCCGTTCAGCACTTTTGTCTTTTTCTCTCCCTCAAAGCCCCTCCCCAAGTTCTGGAAGCACCGAGAAATAACCATGGCTGGCGCGGCCGCCGTTTGAAGCACAACGAAGTGTGTCAGCAGACCGACTCCACAGCGTCCACCTGCCGGGACTGCAAGACACACATGTTCCGCCCTGGGTAAGAACTGCTGGCCTCAAAGGCTGGGCCAGGCTCCAGGCTTTTTTTTTTCTCTCCTTTATTCATGGATTAAAGTGGAATTTTCCAGAAAGGCTTGATCCAGGAAGAATCCTTCTCTTTGGTCTGCAGGTTCTCTTTGTGCAGCAGGACAACACTGCTCGCCACTGCCCGGCAGGCGTGGGTAGCTGGTCCTGGCTCACCCCATCGCTGTCAGACCAAAGAAGGAAGGAAGGCAGGAGGAGCTTTCTCTCAAGAAAGGACTGGATTTTGGTGTGGATTTCACTGATTCACACAAAAGAGCCTCGAGCTTATTCGTAAAGTGTACGGAAAAGGTTTCCCTCTGTTTTAGTGAATGATACATTATTATGAAAAGAAAACTGGACATAATTTCCTTGAACAAATCACTTGCCTTTTCCTGCCTCCACTTTCCCCATCTAAAAAGTACAAGCATTTGTAATGGTCTTTTCATTTTCTAGACTTAATACTATTATTTGAAAAATAGTTAAGCAATATCCATCTAAAAAAAATTAAAGGATAGTGACTAGAAAGATGGCCTAGTGATTAAGGGGACAGACCCAAATTTCTTTCCCAGAATCCACATTGGGTAGCTAGCTCACAGTCACCTAAAACTCCAGATCCAGGGGGCTGACACCTGTAGCCTTCACAGGCATCCACATGGATGTGCACAAATCCATTCATAGACACAAACACATCTATACATACTTGAAAATAGAACAAGTCTTTTAAAAATTAAAAGATGATATTTTCCCATTTAAACAGGCTCTAGTTGACAAAATTTTGACCAATAAATTATTTATTCCCCAATCCCAGGTAATGGTGCTTGTATTTCTTGCAAGTTAGAGCTATATGAATTTTTTTTGACCACATGGTAATATTAGCATTTAAATACTAACATTTGAAAATAAAGCTTGAGATACTGGAAATATTGGTCAATGGTGAATCTTGTACTTAGCATGTGCAAGGCTTGGGGTTCTATACTCAGACTCTTGTGTATGCATACATACATACATACAGAGAGAGACAGAGAGACAGAGAGACAGAGAGACAGAGAGTGAGAGAGACAACAAAAACAAAAACTTGAGACTCTAGTCCCTAAATTGCTGTCTGCTGGATGGCATTTAAATGAGGCTTGATGTCCTACTCAGTGAAAAGGACAGGTGTGAACACCGAATGATGACTCTTCATTACTTAGGCCTTGAAATGGAACAGTGGCACCAGGGACATGAAACCCAAGACTTAGGAGAACGGTTGATTCACCAAAATTGTTCCAAACCATGGGGCGTGAACGAGCAGTGGCCCGTAACGAGAGGTATCAGATTCGCTTCCCAACTACTCTTTATGGGTTATTTTTGTAGACAGCCACTCACTGTGGTTGGAGTGGGAACAGGCAGGAATAGAGGAAGGAGATTGTGGGTGTCCTTTGAAGTGAACGCTCAAAACGAAAAGTTCTTGCAAGGGAGGTCTTTACTTACCTCACTCTCCATGTTCTTCCTGTTCAGACAAACCCACCAAGAGACTCTAACGCCCATTTTTCTCCACGTCATTTGTCAGAGGACAGCCTGGAGTTCAAGCCATCTTTGTTTCCAGAGGGTGTCGCTTTCTCCCTCCTGTGCCCCATGCGAGTGAACGCTGGTGGGCCTGCTCTGGACACGCCTGTAAGATGCAGTGATATTCAGACAGAATGTCACGTGCCTCTGCGGTCGTAAGCCTCGTTGATGTAGATGGATTCCTAAGGTTGAAGTTAATATCAGTGAGACTGATGGATGCCAGGGAATCTTCAGTTCTGAAAACATCAAATAAATTCTACGTGCCTTGTGCTGGAGTTCCCCAGAGAAGATCCATCCATGGCCCTTTGCTGACAGAAAAGGCAATTTGTGCATTCCCTCCTGGGGGGCTCCCTGTCATTTCCTTATACTGCCTCTGGGCCCTTGGAATGGTGGGCAGATGGAAGCCATTATAGATTATGACCATAAATATCCTCTTGTCTTTATTGCTAAATTCAAGGCCTGGCTTGCTATTTGGGCTTGATGATGTTTCTACTATTATTTGTTAAAAGTAAAAGAAAGTTGAGTCTTCTGGGAATCTGCTAACACATCATAGGAAATCCTTTAAACCTTTTTCTTTTTGAGATAGGGTCATGTGTATCCTAGGCTGACCTTGAACTTCTGATTCTTCTGCCTCTACTTTCCAAGTACTGGAATTATGGGTGCAGGCATCATCATGTTTGGTTTCTCTTTTAAAAGTTCTTTTTAGCAGGCGGGGGGGTGGGGGGTGGGGGGTGGGGGGTGGTGGACAGATAGCTCAGTGGTTAAGGGCACTTTCTGCTCTTGCAAAGTACCTGGGTTTGTTCCCCAGCACCCACATGCCAACTCACACACACCAGTAACTCCAATTCCAGGGAATTTGTAGCCTTCTCCTGCCTTCTGTGGGCACCCCCACTCACGTGATACCCACACGTACATGCCGATAAGACACTCATAGAGGAGAAATCACAAAATTAAATTTAAATAATCCCTTTGATGGGAGTAATTAGTAAAATATTAAAGATATCTCCATCATCAACAGCAAATACCTCAGAAGACAGAGTGGCAATAATGTTTGCCTATAGGGAGCTCACAATCTGACTTATACACATAGATGCAGCTCTGTTGGAGTAATCAATAGCCTAATACATCTTTGTGCCAGACAATCAAAAGGAAACGGCTCTCACTGAAGCTCTGGGTTTAGGGAACCCACATGGGATTCTACCTCTCCATATTCCATACTATGAATGTCACCTGAAGAGTTCCTCACATTAAGACTACCTCGTAGAATAAAAAAAAATTCATGGCCAATGTAGAATAAAGCCATCCCACCCTCCTGGGCTGGCTGGTTTTATGTCAACTTGACACAAGCATCAGCAGAGAGGAGGGAACCTCAACTGAGAAAATGCCTCCATAAGATGCAGCTGTAGGCAAGCCTGTAGGGCATTTTCTCTAGTGTTTGATGTGGAAGAGTCCAGCCCCTTGTGCATTGGACCATTCCTGGGCTGGTGGTCCCGGGTTCTCTAAGAAAGCAGGCTGAGCAAGCCAGGAGGAGCAAGCCAGTAAGCAGCACCCCTCCATGGCCTCTGCAGCATCTCCTGTCTCCAGGTTCCTGCCCTGTTTGAGTTCCTGTCCTGACTTCCTTGGATGATGAACCAATGATAGGAAGTGTCAGCCAAATAAACCCTCTCCTCCCCGACTTGTTTTTGTTTGTGGCGTTTCATCACAGCAATGGTAACCCTAAGACAGAGATTGTTACCAGAGTCATGGGGTACTGCTGGGACGGACCTGACCATATTGGTTTTGGGAGGGTTGTGGTAAGACTTTGGAACTTTGGGCTAGAAAAGCCATTGACTGTCTAGAGCACAGTGGGCAGTTCTCCAGGAGCTTGCAAGATAAAAAAATCTTAAGAGCAGTGCAGACGATGAAGACTTGGTTTGTGAAATTCCAGAGGGAAGCAGAGACTCTACCAGGCTTTTTGAGTGAAGACTCTGTGGTGTCTGGTCAGTGGGAGCTGGAGAATCAGCTGTGATTAACAAAAGACCAGAACCACCAAAGTGAAAACTTTGCTTTGCTGAAACAACACATGCTGGTCGCCTGGGCTTGAAGAACGAACGGTGATTAAGAAGAGCAGCATCACTGAGGTGAAGTCTTCTGGGAATTGCTTCTTCAGGGCCAGCACCCAGAAGCTGTGTTCCAGAGGTGGCCAAGGTTGCACCCCTTTCAGTTGTGGAAGAGTCATCCAGGTGATACCATCTTTGAAGGCGTAAAGGGGTTATGGAGAGCAGCTGAGGCTTGGCGCTGTGTGGCAGGGCTGGAATCTCTGAGAGAGTCCAGGAGAGACGTTTGGTGAAAGTGAAGGCCAGTTGCAGCAGAAGACCCCAGTATTCTGGAGGGGCCATTAACCGGATGACCACCAAGAACAGCAGCAGGGAATGGAGCCAGTTGGAGTCTAGAAGACAAGCTGTGTGCGTTGCACAAGGCGGAGCTGGACAAGTGGCCCAAGCCCTTCGGAGGGGCCCAGAAGATGGTGAGTGGATCCCAGCCATGGGACATTGACGTATTTACACATTTGGAGTTTGGTTTTGCTTCGAATTGATTGCAACTGTGCCCTGGTTCTTCCTTCTTGGAATAAAGTTCTTAACTTATTTTTTGATTTTATAGGAGCACACAGTTGAGGAACTTTTCAATTTTATTTTATTTTATTTTATTTTATTTTATTTTATTTATTTATTTATTTTTTTCTTTTTTCGAGACAGGGTTTCTCTGTGTAGTTTTGCGCCTTTCCTGGAACTCACTTGGTAGCCCAGGCTGGCCTCGAACTCACAGAGATCCACCTGGCTCTGCCTCCCGAGTGCTGGGATTAAAGGCGTGCGCCAGGAACTTTTCAATTTTAAAAGACTTTGGATTTTTTAAAAGAGACTGAATTTTTATTTTTAAAAATTTTATATATATATATTTTTTTGGTTTTTCGAGACAGGGTTTCTCTGTGTAGCTTTGCGCCTTTCCTGGAACTTGCTTTGGAGACCAGGCTGGCCTCGAACTCACAGAGATCCCTCATTTTGGAAAGTGTTTTATGTTGTGATGTTGATACTAATATGTGATTAATTTTTGTTTTTCAAGAAAGGTTGTAGCTTAACAGTGATGTGTTTGTGTGTCAACTTGACATGCAGTCAATTGTGCTAGCTAGTTTTTATGTCAGCTTGATAGAAGTGTTCTGTATTTCTGGTTGCTTTATTTGTTATTTGTTTTTTATTCTTCTATTTATTTTACAACCCGGCCACAGCCTCCCCCTCATCCTCCCCTCCCGGTCTCTTTCCCCCATTTCCCCCTCCTACTCTGTAACCCCCTCCTTTTCCATCTCCCATCCAGGAAAGGGTAGATCTCTTATGAGTATCAAGAAAACACAGCATATCAAGCTGCAGTCGGACCAAGCACCTTCCCATGTATTAAGGCTGGGAGGAGGGAACCTCAATTGAGAAAATGCTCCCATAAGATCGAGCTGTATGCAAACCTGGAAGGCATTATCTTAATTCGTGATTGATGAGGGAGGGCTCAGCCCATGGTGGGTGTTGTCATGCCTGGACAGGTGGTCCTGGGTTCAATAAGAAAGTAGGCTGAGCAAGCCAAGGGAAGAAGCAAGCTCGTAAACAGCACCCTTCAATGGCCTCTGCATCAGGATCCTGCCCTGCTTGAGTTCCTGTCCTGACTTCCTCCCATGCTCAACAGTAATTTGGAAGCATAAGCCAAACAAACCTTTCCCTCCCCACGTTGTTTTCTTGGTTGTGCTGTTTCAGCACAGCGGCCGTAGCCCTAACTAAGACACCTTCTATTAAAAATTGTCTTTCAAGGGCTGGCAAAGTGGCTCAGAGGGGCTTTGCCACCAAGCTTGATTATCTCAGGTTTATTCCCCAGACTCACACAGAAGAGAGAATGGACGCTCACAAATTCCTCTTTGACCTGTCCCTCTGCACTATGGTACAAGTGTAACCCCCTATAAACAAACAAGCAAATGTAATTTTATAAGTTCACGTTTCAGGATGTGGGTGTGATTCAGCAACTCTGTTTCTTCTAGATGGGACTCTGACTCTTCCTTCCTAAACAGACTGGAGCTGACTGGAGCCCAGTTACAGTGAGCTACGTTTTTTTTTTTTTTTTTTTTTGTTTGTTTGTTTTGTTTGTTTGTTTGTTTGTTTTTTAAGACAGGGATTCTCTCTAGTTTTGGTGCCCATCCTGGATCTTGCTCTGTAGCCCAGGCTGGCCTCAAACTCACAGAGATCCACCTGGCTCTGCCTCCCGAGTGCTGGGATTAAAGGTGTGCGCCACCACTGCCCAGCCATGAGCTACGTTTTTATCTTTCTGCTGTAGGAGCAGTGAGTCCAGACATTATCTGCATAATCAACACAATCAAAGGCTGTTTAACTTTCCAGTGAGCCCAGGGTGCCTCCTCAGAGGGTGAGGCGTGGAAACCCATCTCTTGGAGCTCTGACATGCCTGTTGGATCTGTCTGTGACTGGAATAGTATGTGTGATGAAAACACAATATGAATTTAATTAGCCCAGGCGTTTATGGATTTCTAGTATTTGTAAACTTGTTTGCTGCACATCGGTATCCAGGCTAACTGACCAACTCTTGAGAGTCACAATAGTTTTGTTTTAAATCCCAGGGCGTCTGCCTAGTTTAGCAAACTAAAGCCAATTCTACAATCCTCTTCCTGCAGAATTTGTGTTGTTAGGCCTGGAAATCTGGATAATTCAGACAAAATAGCTAAGAGTCTCTCTCTCTCTCTCTCTCTCTCTCTCTCTCTCTCTCTCTCTCTCTCTCTCTCTCTCTCTCTCAATTTTGAGAATGAGAAAGGGAATTTCGAATGTAAGTGCCAGGACCTAAAAGTCACAGTCAGTCTCCTGAGGCCTCTTTATAATACCTGAGCCCAATCATAAGGATTTAAGGCTGTATACTCCCACAAGCTCCTGATAAATGAAAGAAAAGAAAAAAAAATGTAATTTTTTCCCCCAATGGCAGGCTGAAGGCAAATCTATCTGATGTAGGAAACATACCTCTTTTCCTCCCTGAAGGAAATTAGTCTCCCAGCTCTCAAATCTGCCTGGGACAGTGGCTTATCAATCTATATTCAAGAAGCCAGGAACACCTTCCCTGACACCTGCCAGATGGTGAGGGGCGTACTGGTACTCTTAATTTTTATTTGGTAATCTATTTTATGCACGTGAAGCTCCTGGGGAGGGATGAGAGTGAGCAGTGACAGCTCATCAAATGGCGGCTGACACTTTTTATATAAAACACCCAGGAAGAGGCTGGGGGCAAGTACCCAAGTAGTCAGAGCTATACAAAATGATGCAACATGATTTTCTTTTCATGCTCCCCTTGTCGCCTAACAAAATCCACCGGCTTTCCACGTGCTGAGGCAAAGGGTTTCTGTGCCCAGGTGTGCAATGTGCGTGGAACAGAGCAGGGGTGGCGTCAGAGACCAGAGACACAGTGAGTGGAACACAGGCAGCAGACAGCATTAGAGCACAAGGGAAGGATTGCCACGGCCTGGTGAAGACTTCTTGTGTTTCCTCTTTGCCTGGCACATCCGTGGGAGTGTTGGGAAAGTGCTGAGGATGAGCTGTGTTATCCGCACCAAGCAAGGCCAGAGGAAAAAGAACTTGAAGGCCTAACTGGATTAAAAAAAAATTCATCTTATTTTCTCTGCAGAGGTAGCATTTCTTTTAACTTAAAAGAGGAGATGCTTTAACGGGTAGGTTTCTGAAGGGCGATAACTTCTACTTGGCTTCCAAAGTCAGTTTTCCAGGCCCGTCACCGGGCAGCCCCTCCTGGGAAGAAGCTGGAGTGGAAGACACCAGTGAATTCTGGATGAGCAGTATGGTTTCCGTGGATACCACATCCAGGTGGTCTAAGCCCCACAGAGAGGTCATTGTCAGTGCGAAACAATGGCCATAATGAACCGAGGACCTGAGCATTAGAACCCAAGTGTCAAAGAAGTTGAAGTCCTGAAAGTGGGTGCAAAAGCCTCCGATACCAAGAATGGAACACAGGTCAGGGTGTCTTAGTGGGTTAGAGAAGGGTGAGGTGAATGGAACCAAGTTAAAACAAATAGAAATCATCAAACAAAACAGCAAAAACGCGAAATCTAAAAAGGAAGCTACTTTCTCAGTTAGCAAGATCCATTTCTCCAGCCCAACAGTGTCATTTGGGAGTGGTTATGCAAACACAACGATGCAAAGGGAAAGTTGGAAAATTGTAACAGCTGTAGGCAAATACTGACGCCAGGTAGTATGGGAACTCCGACCAGTGAAGGGTTAGTGTGAATACCCTTTGGGCAGTATCTTTCCAAACATGGGGACAAATGTGTTACCCAAGAAACAGCTGAAATCAAACACTGACCTGCACATCAAGTTCTCAGGAGACAAGACCATCGGTGCTAGACATATGGAATGGTTTTACATGTGTCTAATAGAACTGTGGGCCAAAGACAGCTGTCTCTCACAGCCAGCAAGCATCTCAAAATCATAGCAAGAGACTGAAGTTTTAAAGGTTGAATTTGTAAGACTGCAGGGCTTTTCAATTTTGTAAAAGTTTTTTTTTTTTTTTAAATATTGTGATGTTAATATTAATGTGTGTTTTGGGGGATAAACAAGAAAGGAAAGGTTATAGCTTAACAGTGATGTGTTTGTGTCAAGTTGACAAGGTTATGTTGTGCTGGATAGTTTTATATCAACTTGATAGACATCTTCTGTGAGGAGGAAACCTCAATCGAGAAAATGCCTCCATAAGACCCAGTTGCAGGCAACCTGTAGGGCAATTTCTTAATTAGTGATTGATGGGGAGGGCCTAGCCCACTGTGGGTGGGGCCACCCCTGGGCTACAGGAATCTTCTGTGGGCTACCAGCATCCTTCCTTTTCAGATGACACCATGTTCTAGCTTGGACACAGTCTTGAAACATTCTCAACACAGCATTTGGAGTGGTGTGGGGTGGACAGGAGTGGCCTGGGAGACAACATGCATTTGTAGTTCTTAGTTCTTGCAGTGTTTTGCCCGTCATCCCCCCCCCCCCCCCCCGCCTCCCTTGTCTTCTTGTGTTTATGAGAAATAAGCAAGCTCTCCTCAGCGCTGTTAAAATAGAAACAATTGAGTTGGGTGTGGGCTCCCTGCCTCCGAGACCAAGCTTGGAAGCATTCCACCCCTTGATAAAATGACAGCTGAGGACCAACTGTCCGGAGTTCTGTGTCTTTGTTGCTAAGAACCTAGGTTTAGAAAGATAGAAAACCAGGCAGTCTTGGCAGGGGTAAGCATGCACTGCCTTTGCGTGTGTGTTGGGGGTGGGGTGGGCGGAGGTAGAAGAGAGGTACAGCTTGTCTGGTTCAAGGTCCCATCGCGTCTTGGCACCCACCTACAGCACACACAGAGCTCTTTGTTCATCTGGGTGGCTGTGCCACTGTGCAGTGAGGAGATGCCTGCCTCAGGTGATTCCAAGAAGATGGTGCCAAGAGAAGAGATCCCTGCTGGAGCCCGCGGCTAACGTGTGCAGGAGGGTCATATTTCACAGGCTCTCGTGATGGGGATTTTTTTTAATCCCGTGAAAGGTTTTTCTCCTCAGTAGGTTCAGTTTCTCTGGGAATCCCTTGCTTCATGCCAAATAAACCCAAATTTGGCTCTACAAGCTGTCTCATTTTTTTTCTCTTCGTTTTGTGTGTCTCTGTGTATGTGTGTGTGTGTGTGTGTGTGTGTGTGTGTGTGTCCATGTGTATGACATGTATGCATGTGTGTATGTTTGCAGGTGTGTGGTGTGCAAACATGTGTGTGCATGTGTGTATGCATGTGAAGGCTGATATTGGGAATAGTCCTTGATGGCTTTCTATCTTATTTGTTGAGACAATGTCTCCCTATTGAACCTGGAGCTCACCACTGTAGATGAATTGCTAAATAGTCTTATTAATAAAAAAGCATGGAGCCAGATGTTGGGATGAAAACCCGAGAGATCAGAGGAATAGGAAAAGCCATGCAAACCTCACCTCACTGACACCTCAGCTTCCAAAGAGACCTACTTCCTGTATACCCATGACTATATGCCTTTCTGTTCTGCTATCTCATTTGCTCTCTCTGTCCAGCTATATCACTTCCTCTTCCTGCCCAGCTCTGCCACTTCCTGTCTGTCTGTACAGACCTCCAGACCTCTATGGTTAACTAGTATTGGCATTTAAGGCGGGTGCCACCATGCCTGGCTCTGTTCCCAGCGTGGCCTTGAACTCACAGAGATCCAGACAGATCCCTGCCTCCCGAATGATAGGATTAAAGATGTGTGCTAGCATTGCCGGACTTCTCTGTCTTATATAGTGGCTGGCTTCTTCCTCTGACCCTCAGACAAACTTTATTGGGTTGCACAAATAAAATATCACCACACGCCACTTTTGTTATCCTGGCCAGCCAGCTCTGGGGATTGCCTGTCTCTATCCACCAAGCACTGGGATTGCACCCACCTGGTACTCACATGGGCACTGGGAATCCCAACTCTAGTTCTCTCGTTTGTGTGGCAAGCCCACTAACCACAGAGCCATCTCCACACACCTTATTTTTTCTTCTTAAAAGCATCATTCACATGTTGTTGTTTATTATTTAGTAGGCCTCACCACGTTATTCTTTCTGTTTTCTTATGCATGAATAAACCCCCAACTCTTAACTAAACTAACAAGAGAATCTCCAACCTTCACATAGGAAAGAGAATAGTTTTGATTTGTTTCCTAAGTTTCTTTGATACCTTTGTTTTCTTAGTCTAGGAAATCAAAATGACAGTCCCCATATAAATGCAAGCTGAGCATTCAAAGTGAAGTCTTCTGTATTTTCATTCCCTGGCTATCAGTGTGGTCACCTATATATACCCTTGTGTGATCTTAATAGTGACTGGGATAGGCATTTAATTATTTTTAAAAGATTTCTTTATTTTTATTTTTATGTGTATACGTGTTTTATCTGTATGTCTGTGCATTGTTGTGAGAATTTGCTCCACCAATGACCTTGGGGTATCTGGCCTCTTAGAGGTGTGGTTTTCTCTGAGTATGTGGCTGCTTAAAACTGAGGAGGGGGCATGTGCTTAGGTCAGAGATGGACGGTTGGCTGGTTCCATTCACTCCTGGGCAGAATGGGGGATGACAAACTTTGTTCTGTATCCATGAGTGTATTTCTCCCCATATTTAAGATACCCTTGAACAGACTCTCGTGGACTCGCTCAACAAACAGCATCCACGTGAACAGACCCCAAACAGTGCGCCATGTGCGTGCAATGTCTGAGGAAGCCAGAAGAGGGTATTAGATCCCTTGGAACTGGAGCTTAAAGGTTGTAAGTCTCCATGTGGATGTTAGGAATCGAACCTGGGTCCTCTGGGAGAGAAGTCAGTACTTTAAACCATCTCTCCAGACAGTTCTTACCAAGCTCGAGAAGGAAGTGGTTTGCCATCTGTACAATGTCTTTCATGTTCACACAATGGCTATGACTGCTACTGGAATCTTGGAGGGTCGTTTTGAGTTCCCCAGATGATACTGAGAAATTGGAGTCCCCACTTGGGGTTATTGGTTTCAATGAACGAACTGAAGAATGGGCTCAAGCGGAAGCTCAAGGACAGTTTTATTAGAATTTAAAGGAAAAGCCCCAGGGCAGGCAAGCTGTAAATCTCAGCAGCTGCCTGGAGGAGGAGACTGTAGGCGATAAGAAGGAAAGGAACCCTGATGTCTGGTTACTGGTATGGAGGTCCCCCACAGAGCAGGGATGGGGGAGGGGGCTTTAGAAAGAGCGCGGAAGTCCGAAGGACCAGAAAAATGAAAAAAAAAAACTTAGCTTAGCGGTTCTCAACCTGTGGGTCGTGACCTCTGGGGAGGGGCAGTCTAGCAACCCTTTCACAGGGGTCATATATCAGATATCTTGCATATCCTATACTTACATTATGATTTGTAGCAAAATTGCAGTTATGAAGTAGCAATGAAAATAGTGTTCTGGTTGGGGGTCACCCCAGCATGAGGAACTGTATTTGAGGGTCACAGCCTTGGGAAGGTTGAGAACCACAGCTGTAGGTCCAGTCTAGCTTCTAAAAGAAAGAGACCGGAAAAAAAGGGAAAGTGGTCCCTTTCTGAGTTAAGACTAAGAAGATGGGCAGGCTAGGCAAAGCTCATGGCTGCTCCGCCTGTGTGGCCTGCACTGGGGCCGGGAGTCCCGGAAGAGGAAAGTACAGTATCTCAGTAAAGGGATAATTATTCTACCCATCTTTTCACCATGGCTGAGGGTGAAACTGCCTTCCTTGGGGTGGTTTTACAACTACTGTCCTATAAGTGTCATTTAAAAATCATCCAGTGTGTATCAGGCTTTATGCTGTGTAATAGGATACACACTTTAGTTCTCGCAAAAGCCTCGTAAGAATCTGCATTACGTTCCTATGTTCCTACTTCTGCAGATAGGAAAGTTAGGTTGTACGGAGTTGGTGGACTAGCTGAGGTCCACGCAACTAGAAAGTGCTGGGGTTGTGTGTCCTCAGACTCCCTTCTCATGTCTGTGTGAATTTGCTACTGATGAACAGATCTTGGCAATGGCTTCCCTCCATTCAGTATATTCCAGCTTACAAAGCCCTGTCAGGCCTACTGTTTCCTGTTTCCAGCTTCCTCATAATTTTGTGAGGAGGTCATTGTCCACCTGTTCCACAGATGAAGACACTGGAGCCCCACATACTGAAAATATGAAGGTCAGTCAATCCCAGAGACATCTTTGAGGCCGTTTTAGATAAAGACTGATGAGTGATTTCTGAATGGGAAAGTAACGAGCAGGCTCCGTGCAGATAATTCTGATTTGCCAGATATAAGTAAGCTCAAATAAACTTTAAAACGTCTCCTCAGTTTGTGAGTTCACTGAGAAGGAATGGAGGGACCTGTAGCTAGAGTTTTCCTGCCTTGCCCACAGTCAGGACAAATCTTTGTCACCCGCCAGTCCCATAGCCGCTCAGACCCAACCAAGTAAACACAGAGACTTATATTGCATACAAACTGTATGGCCATGACAGGCTTCTTGCTAACTGTTCTTATAACTTAAATTAATCCATTTCCATAAATCTATACCTTGCCACGTGGCTCGTGGCTTACCGGCGTCTTCACATGCTGCTTGTCCTGTCGGCAGATGGCAGTGACTCCTTCTGCCTTCCTGGTCTTTCTTTTCTCCTCTGTTAGTCCCGCCTATACTTCCTACCTAGCCACTGGCCAATCAGTGTTTTATTTATTGGCCAATCAGAGCAACACATTTGCCATACAGAACATCCCACAGCAGGGACCAAGCCTGGAAGAGAATAAAAGTTACTGTTTGCACTGTTCCCTTGGGTCAGTGTACACCAAAGTGTGGGGTGTGTGCACACACTAGTGTAAGTGCCGAGTCCTACTGAGTTCTTTCTTATCCAATCAGAGCAAGAAAGGCAAAGTCTATCAGTGGTTAGCACCAGGCCCAAGCACATGTCTCCTTGCTTCAGACTGATAAAGAGGCCTTGAAGATCTTCCTTTCATGGGGCCTGCTTAAACCTTGTCCAAGACCCCTACATAAATTCAATCTTCAGGGGCTAGAGAGATCATTTCTTGGTTAAGATAGCTTCCTGCTCTTTCAGAGGGCCTGAGGTGGGTTCCTTGAACTTATATTGTGGCTCAAAACCATCTTTAACTACAGTTTCAGGAGATCTGATGCTTTCTTCTGGCCTACACACACACACACACACACACACACATACATACACACACACACACACACACACACACACACACACACACACACACACACGCTCCGTATAAACTCATGTAGGTATGCACACACATAATTAAATAAATCTTTTTTTGAAAAAGATAATGCAACCTTCCCTCACATATTCTCATCAAAACCTTAGTTGCTCTCCTCCCCAACCTTCCTACTGTCCTATCTCCAGCCTGCCCTGTGCCTCCTCCGATGTCTGCACTATAAGGAGTTGGGAGTCTCTTTATAGTTCGGAGCCTGAATGGTCCAGGTACTTTGGAGGACTGCCTTGTAGTCAAAGTGAGACACATTTGTTATTGCAAGATGGCCTTCTCTCATGGGTTTGCCTCTGTGGTCTCTAATCAATAAATCTGCAGGAAGAGGCCACACTGAAGAGCTCTGACACAGGTACACACCGTACCCTTGCCTTTTGTGAATTACTGATTCTAGGCAAAGTCTTCAAACCTCTGGCCCATACCGGACCCTTTTCACAATGCTGTCAGAACCCATGATGCAATGTAAAATAGCCACAAATCTACATTTGTGTCGAGAGGTGAAAGGGAGCCAAGTAATACTATTTAAGGGCTGTGCTGAACGTGGGGTAATTATCTATGCTGCATGTCTTTCTCCCAGCATCCATCTCTCCCATGTTGTTTTTAGGAATGGATTCCTCACAGTGATTCTTGGACCCACAGATGCTGTCTGTTCTGCCTAAAAATGGATCATTTTTCCACCAGACGTGCCTAGTGCTGGAAAGAGGAAAGGGCTGGGGTGGGTCTGTGTGAGTGGTATTGTTACGACAGTCTGTGTCAGCAAGGGCTGAGGTCAGCATGTTTGTCACATGTCCCCAAGGCTCCCTCCCACCCAACTGGGATCCTAGATGTCTAATCTAGCTGGGGAGCCGCTGAAGGCCTGACAGCTGAGGGCCTCCCAGCCTTCTAGCAACAAGTCGGGCTTTTACGTCAGCCCCAAGTCATATACTAATTGTTTTAAAAAGAAAGCCATCTTTGGAGGGTTAACACTAAGGAACTGTCGAAAGCTGAAGTGATGTTCTTCTCCCTCCCCCATCCAAAGTTTAGGAAAACCTAGAAAGGAAGTGCCAGGAGTAAGCCAGTTTTTCTATTTCTAAAACATTTTTTTTCCTATATTTAAAATTCTGCGTGTGTGTGTGTGTGTGTGTGTGTGTGTGTGTGTGTGTGTGTGTGTGTGTGATCTTTGGGAAGGAAGGGGAAGATATATATAGACTGTTGCTGACTTCCCGTTTCTAAAGATAGTATTTTAGTATCTCCAATTTGTGTTCAGAACGTCTGTGCTGCTTACATGTCAAATGATACAGGCGTCTGAGGTCCGATTCACTCCCCTTATCATAGACATTTTCTGCCTAACATGAATGGACATTTGGGATCCTGATTTAAATAGTTTACACAACCCCTCCCTGACTCTGGGGAATGGATTAGGTTCACCATTGTTGTCTAATCTGCTCTAGAGAGTCTCACTGGCCAAGCAATGGCTAAGCCTAAATTCCCTTTCATTGCTAGTACTCCATGTACTTGAGAGAAGACGGTCATGGTCATCACATTTAAAATGACTTTAATGTTATTTAAAGACAAACACTTGATGGATGAGTTGCATGCAACAGTTCAGATGGGAAAGGGTGGTGGTGTCTTTAGGGCTCCTTGAATGTATCAAAACTTCTTTTCAAATGCTGTATTCATGTGAGACTTCTTACCACTTGTTTCAAAATAGACTGAAAACCACAGTCTTCTGGAAGCCTCAGCCCCCCCCCCCACCTCCTGCCCCCTTGAGTCTTGGTTTACTTAGTAGGTCAGCCAGATGCCAATGCTGCTTGGACCCTGCCTTTGTGTTTTTATTGATTTGGTCCACAGATACTTCTTACCCAAGATAAAGATGTGTGCTGCAGATAACTGAAATCAAAGAGTAGCCATTCCCCGGGCTTGCCTTTGGCTACCATGAGGGAGTGCTTCATGGAGGAGGAGCTGGACTCCTGGCAGGGGCTCCAGACAAGATGTAGGGGAGATGTAGGAGTTGTGACTGAGACTTGGGATGGGGAGGGGAGAGAGGAGGGTACCTCTAGATTGCTATGTGGTGAAGATTTGCAGGCAGAAAGGACATGACCTGTTGGTATAAAGAGAGAAAGTTTTAGTGTACCAGAGTGTTGGTTAAGTGGCGGCGCTCCTCGTGGCTGGCCACCGTGGTGGCGGAAGAATCACGAGCCATTGTTACCTTTCTAGAGCTTTATTGAGGGAGGGAGGGAGGGAGGGAGGGAGGGAGGGAGGGAGAGAGAGAGAGAGAGAGAGAGAGAGAGAGAGAGAGAGAGAGAGAGAGAACGCAGAGGAGGGAGAATACAGAAAGAGAGGCAATACAGAAAAAAAAGCACAGAGAGGGCACACTCGCTTTTTAGGTTGGGATGCCATCGTAGACTGATGACGTAATTAAGGACATAATCTTTACACAGAGCATCTAGGGAAAAAAAAAAAAAAAGTGGCTCCTGGGAGGACAGTCATGGAAAGGAGTGTGAGTTCTCAGAGGTGCTTAGGATAGCCAGCCTTCCCCAGATGGACCCCGTTCTCCTCTCGGTTTCCAGAACACGATCTCTTGGTTTTTCTCCTCCATTTATCACATCTCAATCTTTGGTGTCTTCCTCCCCTCAAAGACTTAATGCCTCTGTCTCACACCCCTGCCTTTTCACTCCTCTTACAGTTTGTTTACATCTACAAGGTGCTTTAGTTTAATCATAGAGTTTTAAATATGGTTTACACCTTGCACCACAAATCTCCATCCTTTACATTGACATGACCACCCAAATTCAGATTCCTAAGTCTTACGACTTCCTTGACTACTTTCATTAGCTGTTCAAGAGAACACTCAGGCACAATCCTAGCCTGAGGATGGAGAATACCTGCCTGGCATACCAAGACCTTGGGTTTGATCCTCAGCACCAAAACAAAATGAAAGGAAACATGCTCACAATACCAATGAAGGCACGCAACTGAATAAATGAACTCAAAAGACTTAAGTGTCAAGTCATTCTAAAGAGTGGGTTTCTGAACTAGTGTGGGGCTAGAAAGAATAAAGAGTCTTTTCTTCCACCCTTGAATGTTTGATGGTGGGTATTTGGGAATCAGTCTAGCAAAAGCAGGCTGATACTTGGTGCTACACGTCATGTATGTGCATGACCATGCTTTGGAGAGTAACTCCAATAGGATAGTAAATGTTGGAGCTTGTAAATCTAACTTACAATAGAATGCAAATAGAAGAAAGCTTCTGTGGAGAGAACTGTAAATGGACATTTCCTGTCCCGACTGCTTGGTCTCAAATACCCAGCAGCCATTTCTCAAATAATTGACTCAGAGGCTTAATATTACTAATAAATGCTCAGCTGGTAGCTCAGGCTTATTACTGACTAGCTCTTACACTTAAATTAAACCATAATTCTTATCTATGTTTAGCCATGTAGATTGGTACCTTTTCTCAGTAAGGCATTCTCACCTTGCTTCCTCTGCATCTGGCTGGTGACTCCTGACTCCGCCCTTCCTCTTCCCAGCATTCTTAGTTTGGCTGCCTACTTCCTGCCTGGCTACTGGCCAATCAGCATTTTATTAAACCAATTAGAGTGACAAATCTTTACAGTGTACAAGAAGATTATTCCATAGCAGAGAACTGACCTGTTTTTAAGACTATGTGGATCTGTAGGAGAGCAAATGAGAAGTGTAGTTTGCCTAGGCCCTGTCTTTCCATCTTCTTCATGGCCATGGATATCCACCACAGACCACATTTATCACAGCTTTACTTTATCTCTCCTCTTACATCAGAGACATTCCGAATGGGGGATGTATGACAGCCTCAATTCCCAGAAACTTCTGCTCTTACAGATAATAGGGGAGGTTCCAAGAAAGGTTTTCCCTGCTAGATACCCAATGTCCTTGGCCTGTCTCTTGCTTGTGCCAAGGTCATAGGATTTGGAGTCCTGATCTGTCACCATGTCATTGCTGCGGCTGACCAAAGCTCTACAAAGTTATTCTAGTATTTTCAATTGGGCTAGACATGGTGTAGCAATTGAGGCAATAACAGCCCTCTTTAGCAGTCTCCCTTCGTATCTGCCTTTCCTCATAACTTTATTGTCTGTTTCATTCTGACTATGAACTCATCTATGACTCTGGCTTTGCCCAGTGTAATAACAGCAAGCATGTCAAAACCACCAGCAACTGAAGTACATATATACAGAGTTTGCTTTCATCCCTCTCTTCAAGCCCTGCGATTATTACATGGCTAGGCTAGGTACTAGAAGACGAGAACCACAAGTAGCAGAAAGACACACTCTAATGAGGTCATCTTCAATGAGGCAGCCTACAGGTAACTGGCCAGTTAGTTCACCATAGACATGTGAATATGCCTAGCAAAGACTGGGTAATTAAAATTCAGATCAGAAGGACTGTCTGGCAATTTGAAGATTCATAACAAGTGATAAATAATAATTACCTACCCTTTATTTAATCATGCCTAATATTGGAGTATAGTCTGTTTTATAAAACTCCCAGCATACACACAGAAAAATCCTAGCATCATTGAATGGAGAGAGTACGAGGATACACTGAGAGAGAGAGAGACACAGGACTGGAGTTTCTCCAAGTCCAATTTCATGCTTGGCAAATTTCATCCCAGGAGTCCTGGAGATGAAATTCGCATCAGTGTTTCCCATTGGATGCTTTTATGTTCTCCAAAAATGGGGGTTCCTGGCCCTGGTCAAAAGCTGGTTTTACTAGGCTAAGTCCCAATACAGCGTTATCTATTGATATTAAAAAACCCACAATTATAAGTTGCTCTCCTTTATGCTCAGAAGGTTGTGTTAGAAAAATGTTGGAAGGATGAGAGGTTGGACAGAGAAATGGGAAAGTTATTGGAAGAGGCAGCTTGAAAGATAGGGTCCTTCAGTGGGAGGGACGGCCACATCAGTGGGATGTGGTTATGGAGGTGAAGTTCCTGCCTTTAACAGTAGCTCCTCCCTTCCTTCAGATCTGAGTTCAGTCCAAATCCCTTGGCCAAATGCTTCCTACCAGCTTTCAGTGACCTACCAATCTTTACGCTCTGCCCTTCCAGGTGAATGAAGATAGCTTACTGGAGTCTCACATCCAGCGCGGTACTCCTCCATGCCTCTTTGGAGAACGATAAACAGCATCCCTGAGATAACTTCTTGACACATGCAGATGTTTGAAAGGGAGGCCACGAGGAAAGGTGAACTCCATTACCACAGGTGCTCCACTAGTCTCTCATTGATCAATAGTGGTTGTTGTCTGGTGTGAAGTGCTCATTAACGGAAGGCTTCTGTCAGGTTTGCTCCTGGGTGTAGAACATGGAGTTCACAGGGCACGAAGACAGTATATTTTAACAATGTAGTGCGAGGAATTATTCCAGAAGGTGAAGATTTCAAAGGTGATTAGTGTCGTGACAAAGGCAGCTTCCTGGTTCAAGATGTAGACAGGGGAAATCAGACACACCTGGATGCAAATTAGGACGTGTGCTTTGCTTGTACTTTTATCGTGGGTCAATGAAGTTCTCCATGCCACTGTGCAATGAAGGCAGTAATACCCACTTCCCGGGGAAGGCACATTAAATGAGACAGAGCATGTAAAAGACCTAGCAAAGTACCTGGAATCCAGTCTGAACTCAGTACAGGTGATGACATTAATGATGGTCACTAAGATAAAGATCCTTTCAAATGTCCTCTACACAGCTGGGGTATATTTGGGATATTTAATAGATGTGTTTTTTTTTAAATCAGAAGTTTCAGAGAAAATTGTACTTAAGATATCATGGCGGTCACAGGGTAAAGAAATCGGCTTCATGTCATCTGGTCTTGTTGCAGTTTGCTTTTCTGTTGCTGTGATAAACATCTTGACCAAAAGCAAATTAGGGGAAGAGTGATTTCTGCTTACCCCTCCAGATAATGACCCATTACTGAAGGACATGAGGCCAGGAACTCAAGGCAGAAACATGTACCAGAAACCATGAAGGAAGGCTGCTAACTGGCTTGCTCAGCTAGCTTTCTTATGGACCTGCCTGCCTAGGGCTGGTGCTGCCCACAGTGGGCTGGACCTGTCTACGTCAATCATCAGCCAATACTGTCTCTTACAGACGTGGTCATAAGACAATCATATCGAGACAAATTGAGTTCCCTCTTCCTAGGTTGGTTCAATTTAACCATAAAAACTACCTATTGAAGATCTTTCCCAAATTCATGTGAGGATGGATTCTTCCTTCATCCTGGGTCCACAGTTGGCATCCTTGGGACAATATCACAAGGCATAGCATAGTGCAGACAATATTACTTTATGAAAATAGTCTTCAGTGGCTTGTTAAAAAACATCCACCACAGAAAGCAAGATGAATATTGACTATAAAAAGGCATTGGTGTGAAACCTGGCCAAGGTATGTATTGGCCCAAGGCTTCAACTGGTTGTGTGCCTCTGTGGAGTCTGGGGACGGAGGAGTCATCATCCCCATCCTGTCATCCTAGACCACCTGCTGGGAGGGGAGGTGGGGCAGCCTTGAATGGGACATGGTTGAGTCAGAACTAAAGGCTTCATCTGCCAGTCTGGTTCTCAGCAGCAGCCACCAAGGCCCTGAGTGACGACTCTGTTCCCTGAAGAACAGCCCTGAATTTTGTGCTGCCTCTGTGAGACCATCCAGGTCAACACTTGGCATTTTTTTTCCAGCCAGGATTGGCCACACACATGTTTGTTTGCATTTGTTTTGTAGGGACCCACATGAAGTGTAGACAGCGGGGTTGTGCTGGTCTCAGCGTAGAAGCTCGACACAGTGCAACCTTTGAGGAAGGAAGTTAGCCCTCTGTACCAAATGAGGTTCAGTCCCAGCACAGTATGAGTCACCAGGAGACCTGGGTTTTGAAAATTCTTCTCCAGTATCTGTGGTTTTGCATGCTTGGCAAAGTTGCAGGGGTGGTTGCCTTTCATGGAGACATTTGCAGAGTTAGAAAAGACAGGAGACTCAAGAACGACAGTGTCAGGGCCAGAGAGGCACCTCAGCCAGCAAAGTGCATGCCCTTGCAAGCAGGGGGACCTGAGACTGATCACTAGCACCGACAGAGAAGGTGACGCTCATGGCATATGCCTGTAATCTTGGTATTGGGGAGGTGGAGACAAGAGACTCCCTGGGCCTCATTGGTCATCCAGTCTAGTCAAATCTGTGAGCTCTGGGTTCAGTGAGAGACTCTGCCTCAAAAACTAAGATGGAGAGTGATTGACCTCTGGCCTCTATATGTATGCATGTACTCACAGACATGAACACAAGCACAAAAATATCCAAAATAATAAACAGATCAGTAAAAAATTAAAGTCAGGATCATGTTTCTTCTGTAAGAGAGACACTGGTACCTACTTAGTACAGTGGTAAATTGATGGACCACTCATACTGAATTTACAGGTGAGCATTTGTGAGAGAAAGAGACTCCAAATTAGTTCCTTGGTGAGATAGAGTAAATGTATCATCAACAGGAACAAGTTTAATCACCACTTCCTAAGTTGCTCCATGGCATGCAGAATGTTGCAACACTTACCAAGCTGATTTTTGAAGAGGGCAACACTAAAATCTAATCTTAAATTTTTGAGCAAAATCACACCACAGACACACAGACACCAGACCTTATCTTTGAAATGCAAACACCACCACCACCACCCCAATGCCAGATGCAACCAATACTGACTCAGGAATATACATTTGAAAACGATGGAATGGTGAGCTGGTTTAACAGGTAAAGGTGTTTGCCATCAAGCCTGATGAACCTCGTTCAATAATCAGGTCTCACATGGTGGAAGGAGAGAATTGATTCCTGTAAGCTGTCCTATAACCTCCATGTATATGCATTGTGACAATCATACACACACACACACACACACACACACACACACACACACACACACAAAAATAGGTAAGTGTAATGAAAATGTTAATTAAAAAGAGATAAAAATACCAAAAAAGTTAACTGTTAAAATTTTAAATTTAATTAAAAATTAAAATTTTGAGTCTACAACTCGACCAGGTAAGATTTATCGTGGGCACTCAGGAACCTTTGTTCAAGGCCATCTTTAGTCCCCCCCCCAAAAAAGAACAAACAAATAAGTAAATAAATTAAAAAGTATACTATCATATGAAAAGTCCACAATTTTAAAAGACCATAATAAAAATTATGGGCAATGTAACCTTAGAAAAGGATTTAGAAAGAAACACATCAAAATATTAATGAGCTCTTTCTGAATAATGAGATTAAAACTGATTTAATATTTTTTCTTAGTATGCTTTACAGATTCAAAATTCATCATAATCATTGCACATTAATTCCATAATTAGAAAATATTTAATAGGAGACACAGAGTCCGCCAGCTCTAATTGGACCAAGAGAGCCTTCATCCAGTAACTGATGGAAGCAGATGCTGAGATCCACAGCCAAGCACCAGGCCGAGATCCAGAAGTCCAGTCAAAGAGAGAGAAGAGGGATTCTGTGAGCAAGGGGCATCAAGATCATGATGGAGAGATGTACAGAGACAACCAAACCAAACTAGTGGGAACTCATGAACTGTGGACCAACAGCTGTGAAGCCCCCATGGGACTGAACTAGGCTCTCTGCACAAACAAGACAGTTGTGTAGCTTGATCTGCTTAAGGGGCCCCCTGACAGTAGGGTCAGGATCCATCTCTTGTGGGGGACTAGCCCCCACTTTTTCCCCAGGGTACTCTTGAGGAAGGAGAAGTGAGAAATATTTAGATAGGAAAGAGGGAAGAGAGACAGAAACACAAGATAACTTTGGAAGGGCCTGGATCCTTATCCACTGGCCCCTTTTGTCTCTTCTAAAGGGCTTTTTAAAGGAATGCCAAGGGGCAGGGCAAAAGATCCCCTGCTAGATCAAAACACATTGCACATCCAAGTGCAGACACTTCTAAACACCCAGTAACCATGCACGTGGTCAAGCAATCCTCTAAAGCAGCTCTGCTGGGTAAAGCATGTTCAGATTCTACTAGGAGACCTTTGTGGGCCTCCACAATCCCTGGTGCATGAGCTGGATTTTGGAGCCCACTGCCTATGGTGGGACACCTTGCACAGCCTTGATGCAGGGGGAGGGGCTTGGACCTGCCTCAACTGAATGTACCAGGCCCTGCTAACTCCCCATGGGAGGCCTTACCTTGTCAGAGGAGGGAATGGGTGGTGGGTTGTAGGGGGGAAGTTTGGAGGTGCAGGAGGAGGGAAGAGTAGGGGATCTGTGGTTGGTATGTGAAATGAATAAAAATTTTCTTAATAAAAAAAAAGAAAATATTTAATAGCCAAAACTTATGGTTGGGGACATAGTAGCTTGGTGGTATGGTACTTGCCTAGCATGCCTTGGGTTTGATCCCAGAGCTGAAAAAATTATATAAACAAAAATCAGCCCAATTTTAATAATGAGAGTAGCAGTGTTTTCTGCCATCATAGTCTCGGTTACAGATGGATCTCCAGATCTTTTGGTCTGTGGCCCCACAGAATCCGGGGACTTGATTATAGCAATAGCTCAGCCTCACTGTGCAGCTCTACCACAGTGTGAATCCTATCGAGCTATCGGCTGGTTTGTACTCACAGGCATCTGAGAGGAACCCTTTGCCGCGGATCACCTCTTTGTGCTGATTATTATCAAGATATAATATCAGTTATCTACACACACACACACACACACACACACACATACACACACACACACGGTTAATAAAATGCTAAATATCGTTCTAACATTCAAGTAACTTCCATTCAGACTCTGTACCAGTGAATCACAAAAACCAAGGTTAAAAAAAAAAAATCTACCTTGAAGCTGGGTAGTAGTGGCACATGCCTTTAATCTCAGCACTCAGGATACAGAGGCAGGCAGACATGGGCAGATCTTCGAGTTTAAGGCCAACCTGCTCTGCAAAGTGAGTTCCAGGATAGCCAGGGCCACTCAGAGAAACCCTGCCTTTAAAAACAAACAAAAATCTGCTTTGAGCTTCACCTCTGACCCCAGCACTGAAGTGGCTTGCTTTGGTCTCCGGCTCCAAGGCTGTACCTGGCACTGACCCCTTCCCTGCCTCTTCATTCCCGGACCCACTCCTGGACTTGTCATTGAATACAGCTTTGCTTATGCTCATCTGCAAGCTCCCATTCCAAACAATGCAGCACACCTTCACTTCTGTGATTGCTCGGGGATTTAGAAACAACTACTGATCACTTGGTGTCGGGGAGACTCGTTGCTCCTGTAGAGGGTTATGTACTCCAAGCATTGACTGTTTATTAGGTAGTTGGTTCATAAGACAGTCCATGACCTCCAGAGACCTAAGAAAACCAGGAATGGTGGGGGCAGAGGGCTGAGATGATGGAGAAATGCCATTGGGGAGCTGAGGGGACAGGAAGGAACAGGACAGTAAGGAAGAGCCAGGGAGGAGTAGGTTAGAGCTGGCCTTTGCTGTGATCCCCCAAACCCTCCCCAAGCAGAGTAGCTCATAGCAGAAACACCCCCTGACTATGACCAGAGCTCTTTTCACTCCTCACCTTCCTAACAGACTGAGTACCCGGTGGCGGCACAGAGCGTGTCTCTCGGGCTCACAGAGGGAGCGCTCGATCCATATTTGTCTAGTGAAGGGATAAGATCTGAATCTTCGCGGGAGCATTAGGCTTGGCCATGAGGATGGGTGGGTGGTTCTCCCTGGCGGAGGAAGCATCCTGTGCCAAGACAGGAGGAACAGAACACCACAGTGTGCTCTAGCTGTCACTGGCACACCATCTCCAAACTGCCACTCAGGGAGACATTTACATCTTGGAAAAAAAAAAAGCCTTGTATACATCTACCGGAGTTGGAGGCAACAGCGTTCATTTGGCCAATGACGAGAAATTGAATGTTAAACCGCTAGCCACAAGCACACCCCAGAAGACAGGGTAGCGATTGTGCTGACATGAGCCCAGGAGTCCCCAGCCTGAGCTTTATTGATGGCCGCTCCCCTGCAAAGCAGAGCAGGACAAAAGTGCTTGGAAGGAGCGGGGAGATCAGTCTCCCTAGTCCTAGTTCTGAGCATCTTCAGAAAAGGAAACATCTGGTGGGGATGGGGGGGAGGGGTAATGGGGGCTGCCAGGACAGAAGCCAGCTGTAGCCCAGCCACCACGCCACTCCTCTGGAAGAGGAAGACCCAGTCTTCTTACTGAAGTCTCCTTAGCCTCTCTGGCAAGTGAACAGGCATGCTGTTGGTTTGGGGGCCAGTGACGTACGCAGTGACATTTGTATTGGTGCCTCCCTGATGACTGCCTTCTGTTTACCAAATCCTAGGATGGAGGTGGGTGGAACCACTCCAGAAAACTTGAAGATGACATGTCTAAGGACAGGCCCATCTTTCCTCATCCCCTCCACCTCCACCCCTTGCCCAGGTTTGGGACACATATCCTCGGCTTGTTGTGCAAGGATCTGTCGTCTATTTGATGACATAACCCACTTACTCTCCGGTTTGGGGCTTGGGCAGGTTTGGTTGTATGGGATGGGAGGGGGGCGACTCTTCCTGTTAGGGTGGCCTGTGCCACCATGAGGCCAAAGCTAGAGGTAAGCAGGACAAAGGGCCCTGTAGATGACCCTGGGTGCTGGTTACCAGAGAAGACGGCCACTCCCCAGGATGACACCGCCCTGTCCTCAGCCTTGTGGGGTTTGGCCAGATGTGAACTTTGTAGTCCTCTGAGAGCAATCACAAACCACACCTCCTGGTTCGGGTGGAGGCCATTGTCTCTGACACTCCAGCGGGAGTTATGTAAGGACCGTTTGAGATGTATGACACCCTGCATTGACCTCAGAGCCCTGGGGTGGTTGTTGGCCTCAGCCCCCACCTGGCTGTACTCCTCCTCCAATCCCTAGAGTCTGGTGGGTGTGGTTCCCACAGCTAACCAGGATGTAAAGGCAATGTACGGAGGAAGAACTCTCTTACCTTTTGCCTAGAACGCAAACTGCTTTTTTCCTTTGTCTTAAGCATGCAGAGTGGTTTGACTGCTCAAATATTTCCAGGGGACGGATACAAACACTCGGTCCCTGACCACAAGGTAACAAACATGAAGACTCTATAGAAGACTCTATAGAAAACACCTTCTGTGCTCTGGAACACATTCTCTCATGTTACCAGTCTCCTTGGGAAGACATGTCCCTCTTATGAGGTGCTTGGGGTCCATCCTGGGGTCTTTGACACATGTGAGCATGAGAGAACCAATGGCTGTAGCTTCGATTGCCAGCTTCCCGGCTCCCATGCCTGTGCATCATGGTATAACATCTATGGAGTTGCATCTCACCCCTTGTCATAGACCCAGTATCACTGTCTCAGAGAGGGAACAGACAACATGGCTCAGAAATTTTTCTTCTATACTTGGGACTCATATCTCAAGCTTTTTGTGGGATCTTGGGTGCAAACTCTTTCTTGGCTTAATCTAAATATAATTTTGGGCATGAGGAAAATGCTTAGAAAGTATACAGCTTGCTGACATCAGAAGGAGGGAGCTCTGGGTTGTGTTTTGCCAAATTGGCTTTTACACCGATCGTATTTTACTCAATGGTCATGGCTTTGAGTCTCATCAGCATAATACTTAAAATAATTAATATCATGGTCTGTAACAGCAGTCCCTTGGCAATTCTGCCAATGTGTCTGGCCTCCAGTGCCAGATGTGACAGTTCAGACAGATCTCAGTACAAAGGGAATGTCTACATTGTTGGGAGTGTGTGTTGCTACAGGGAGACTGTACATAGTCTGCACAGAACCCCGGGGCGGGCTGATAGCACATGTAAGAAAGAGATAAACCTGCCAGGAGCTTCCTGCATGTTACCTGCCGTCTCTGCTGCAAGGCTTTGAGAGAGCCACCTCTCTCCCCCACTCCAAATCTCTTTTAATTGTTGAAACTATCATAAACATAGAAAATACTTTTACAAAATAAAATTAGTTCCACAGTGTTCCGGCATATTCTGCTGTTCCAAACCATCTGCAATTTGCGTATCATATTAGAATCATGATTTTCTAGGCCCTTCCACTGAAGGTTCTTTTTCATCACAAACACTCATTTTTAGGGGGTTCCAATGCTCTTATTTATAATTAGTTTATCCCCTCCAACCAACTAAAATAGCAGCTGCTCTTGGCCTCTAAGGGCCGGCATTTTGCTTTCGGTGGAACCACTTCTGCGAGCATCAGTGTGTCTATGGCATAGTCTTTTCTGTTTCAATAAATTTCCCAGAATGAGGCAGAATATTGCTTCTTGGCCTTTGATGTGCAGTGCTACACTGATTCGTTAAAGGCCAGCAGAGATGGTTTTCAGTGGTTGGATGATGCTTACATTGAGACTGAGGTGGGACTCACGGTTCATTGACAGGAGGAGTCATCAGCTCCTGCCTGTCCAAACTGAGGTCAGCCAGCCAGCCAGCCCATCTGGGCCTGCTGCCCGATCACCAGCCCTATTTCAACAGCCAACCTTTAGATGCTCCAGGGCACCCTTCCCCCCACCCCCACCCCCCTGGTGTCATGACATGTGTGGTGTCTCCGACCCCACAACCCGCTTCTTTTTCTTTCTTGGCCCCTGGCTGATGCTTCTTTGGCAAGGTAGTCATAGTAGATAACTTTCATTCTCATTAGCCCACTTAAGTCTTGGAATAACCCTGTTAGGGCGAATTATTCCCATTTTATAGCCATCCACACTGAGGTTCGAGAGGCTTGCCCAGGTGCACAGAGATGAAACCTGACAACCTAGAGCCAACCCCAGCCTGGCTGTCCCTGAGGGGACAACCTGGACTCTAAGATACTGGGGTGCTGGGTGGCAGAGTTAATGGGGGGCAGAATGGAAGCTGGGATGTCAGAGGAGCTGAAGGTATGACGTGTCAGCTTCCCCCTCGCCCTTTTAGTTTCTGCATTATTAAGTCTTTTGGTCGGCCTCTCCTTGTGTCATAGTTATTTGCAACTGTTAAATGTTAGATGACTTCAGAGGAGGGGATTTATTTAAAGCCCAGTTATTAAAATGTCTATGTTGATTTAAAGAATTCTTCTGCTTTATATTATCCACTTGTCTCCTATCTCTATAATCTATGTTCATTTCTAACAGAACATTCTGGATCCACAGGCCTAAGCACTTTAAGTGATTTTCACCAAATCTCATTTAAGCATATTATCCCTCTGCCGAATTATCACTCGGCCATATCCTTGTCTATTTACTGTCTATGAAATTGGCAGTGTCTATCCAGGCCCATTTCAGGGTCGTCTATGTAGTTTGAGACTAAACCACATTTGTTTTTCTAGAAGAGATCTCTGAATATCTTTCCCTTTCTGCTCAGGTGTTCTGTAGTTGACTCTCCATACACCAGACTATCCATGTTAACTTTACAAGCGCAGGTGGGTAGTGCCTGTTTTGGGAGAGTTGAGGAAGAAGCCCGTTTCTTGTTATACACCCGCCAATTCATGAAAGAAACGGAGAGATTGGTCTATGAAGATTTTGCTATTTCCTTCACCGGCCTTGGGGGAAGGACTGGGTTTCCTCAAAACAGAGACTGAAGCGAGGGGTTGTATGAAATCAGGGAGGGAGTGGACTGAGTGAAACACCCTGACGTGTCTGAGACTTCTTTTGGTAGTAATAGTCGAATAGTGGACGTTAATGTCTTGCTAGAAGGATGAACAGTAAACAACACCAGGGACTGGACCCCAGTGAAGTATCTAGAACCCTTATCTCCAAGACAGGACACTGGGACACATGTCCCTCCAAGCCCCCTATTGGAGGTTCCTCCTGGAATAGATGCCTCCAGCTGGTGCTCCAGGCCATACTTGTCTGTGGGCACAAAGACATCAGACCCTAGGTCGTGTTTATCTGTGGGCATGAAGACATCTTCCGGATAGGCCAAACACAGGAGAGGGTGGCTCCTGGAGACTGTCCGTCACAGCTGTGAGGCTGAGCTCGAACTACACAATCACCAGGGCGCCCACTGTATAGCTGCAAAGTGAGAAGCCTCCAACTCCCATACACATTTGGGCCCCATGCATCTTCATACTCCCACGATGATCATCCCGGGCCTGACTACCTTCTCCTGCCTGCACTGACTGGTCCCCTGCTTCTCTTGTTTTCTTTGTTTGTGTTTGCCTTGAGTGTCTCCTAAAGTACCACCCATACCCCAGCTCACAGCTGCCACGCCAAAGCCTCCCATGGCTTCTCGGCCTCCTAGAGATAGAGCACAGCCAGCCTTCTTGCCTAAGGCTGGCTTTCCAGTATCATCCCTGGGAATCTCTGGCTTGCCCTCTCTGCACCAGCCATGGGGGTGGTCTTATCCTGAACAGACTGGAGATGATCTCGCTCCTTCCTTTTTCCTTCAGCGCGCCTCAGCCTTTGTACAATCATCACTCTGTTTGCTGTTTCCTACACTTCCCAAGTCAAGCCTTCCTTGACAATTCTTCATGGCGGCGCTCTTTCCTTTCTTACTCCCCTTGTTGAGATCAGCCTGTCCTCTTCCTCTCCACTCCTCCTCTCTCCCACCCTCTCCTCCCTTTCGTCTTCCTCCCTCCTCCCCTCCCCCTTCTTCTTCTTCTTCTTCTTCTTCTTCTTCTTCTTCTTCTTCTTCTTCTTCTTCTTCTTCTTCTTCTTCTTCTTCCTTCTCCTCCCCCTCTTCTTTCTCTCTCAGCCAGTAGCTTCTTGGGTGATGGATGTGTTTATCGCTCATCTTTCTCACTAGAAGTTAGCAGTCTAGTACTCTACCCACGCTACCACCAGAAGTCTCAGGCTCCTTAGTAGTGGTTCTCAACCTGTAGGGTTTTGACTTCGAGGGTCACATATCAGACATCCCGCATATCATATATTCACATTATGATTCATAACAGTGGCAAAATAGCAGTTTTGAAGTAGCAACAAAAATAATCTTATGGTTGTGGGGGGGGGGTCACCACAACATGAGGGACTGTGTTAAAGGGTCGCAGCATTAGGAAGGTAGAGAACCACTGTCTAAGAGCTTCTCAATTGCTATTTAATTCATGAATAAGTGAATTCCTCGGGAAGCGTGGACTTGCCTCCTATATCAAGTTCTTCCCAGAAACACCTCCATGACCACGATCACCTGAGTGACCCAGGAGGACTTGATGGATCACTCTTTGCAGCGCAGTGAGAATGTGTCAGAATCCCCAGGGGAACTGGGGAGCGAGGTGAGCAGGAATTCGGTGACACTACCAGGAGAAGGTGGGCAGTAGGGAAGCGTGGGCAATGAACCATCTCCACCAGGCACCACCCCGCGTCTGTTCGGCACCCACCTTGCCGGGCTAGTACTGGAAAATTCTTTGCTGCTTTCTTCTTTTCTGATTCTTTTCTTTCTCCCACACCCTCAGGAAGTGACAGGGGAGGAGAAGCTAGACCATCTGGGGCTGTGGGAAGGTCTGGCAGCGAGAAGGGACTTGACAGTGACAGTGCTTGGGAGGCCTGACTTCATCTCCTTGTATCCAAGGACCGGCGGGAACAGCATCGGCAAGGGCCATTTATGGAAGGATGCATGATGTGCTTTTGGACATTTTGCATTCTGGAGGAGATGTGGGGTTTTTGTTAGGGAGCAAAGCTTCCCTCTGCCCCCTTTCTTTCCTCACCCACATCATGTGACCCGCTGCCAATGCCATGGAGATTTGTCATTTCCTGAAGAGTATTCTCAAGGGCCTGCTCCGTCTCAGAGTTTTATTCTCAATCTACCTGCCTTGGAGGTTCTGCTCATGGTCCAGTGGGAGCAATATAAGTGTCTCCTTCTTCCACCCAAGCGACAGAAGAGTGGGCGTGATCTAGAAACAACATTCTCAGGGGTGTTTTCTAAAGCAAAGGACCAATTCTACACATCCAGGTTACCCGGAGGGGAGGATGGGCATGCATGGGGCAGAACACAGAACTTGCAAGCTGCCTTGGTGCTGGTCTTGTTTAAGAGCAGCCTCTAGCTCTTGCTCCTCTTGCGGACGATCCAAGTTAGGTCCCCAGCACCCAAATGGTGACACACAACCATCTGTTACTCCAGTTCCAGGGGACCTGACACCCTCTTCTGCCTGCTTGGGGCACCAAGCATTCATGTAGTGTGCATACATACATGCAGGCAAAAAAATTCACATACATAAAGTAAAATAAGTAAATAAATATATGTGCCTATGTTTGTATGAATATATAGAACAAGCTCTGGGACATATATGTGTCTGTTTGTATGTGTATATAGAGCAAGCTCTGGGCTATGCCTTGCTGTTTATTTGAACTTACTTCTACCATTTGGCTGGTTGTGGAATATTGGGAATCTATTAGCCTGCTGATGCCTTAATTACAGCTTTTGCAAAGTGAGCTTTTTTTAAAAAAAAAAAAAATAGATTGGAGTGCCTGTTAATGTGAGTAAGAGCATCTTATCCATAGGGTTGCATGTGCCCCAGGTGAGTCAATGGGTGTGAGGGGCTTAGGCCACTGCTTATTGAACGGTAAGCTTCTGAAATGACGACAGCGCCGAGTCTCTGAAACTCATGATGGACGAGTTTTTACCACTGGGTTTGACTGTGACTCCCCCACCTGGTCCCCCTGCCTACCTACAGCAATGCATCAGTTAGGCCGTGTCAAAACCCCCCACTCTCCTAAAGTCTCTCGTGCTCCTCCTTTTCATTGACCAGACCAAAGTGTGTGGAAGATGTTTCAGGGCTCTCTCCAGTCTGGCCTCAGGTATGTGGTACGATCCTTGTGGTTACAGGCGACAGAAAGTGGTTTGGACTGGTTATGCCAAATGGAGACATGCTGTCTCCGCAACATGCCAAGATCTACTGTGTAAACGCTTTGGCCTTTCTTTCTGACGGGCACTCTCTTTAGAGAGACACACGAAAACCCAGGCTTTGACACTTCCTTAGAAAGAAAATGACTCCTGTTGAGAACCCCATAAGATCCTGGGGATCCATCAAAATGTGTATTGGTGCACAGGTTGACACGAGCCACACACTCAATGCTAAACTAGTGACTTTATCCAGTGACAGAGGTTGAGGGAGAATCACGGACAGATCCTACTCTGACTTTAGAAGAAGGGCCAACTCCAGGCTTCAGACACTAAAACAAGATGAATTTTTCTAAAGGAATATTGTTACTATTACCGAGAGAATAGAGGGAGAGTTTTGAATAGGCAAAAGCAGCAGATGTCCACCGTGACCTACCCTTCCTGCATTATCCTTTGAGCTCGATCTGCAGCCTGCTACTTCCTGCCCTGGTACGTGATGTTTGTCTGCTTGAAATGTCTACTGCACACCTCCACCAATCAAAGGTTCAAAGGGCATTGTAAATTATACATCCTTTATGGGACTTACTGCTTGACAGTCATAATTTATTACTTTTATTATAGCTCTTATCATCGTCCAACTCATTTTTATCAGGCTGTGTACGTGCCTTTCTTGACTCTGCAGGTTATTAGCTCCTGAGGCGGGAAGAGCATGCTCCCTACAGGATCATACATCTCCACGTTATCTAGAGATCTGTGAGCTCCCTCTCCTATGTGAAAACTCCACCTCAGCTCTAAAGTGGAGAGTTAGGAGCTACTGTTACCACCACTAATTTCTAGTGGTGTGTCCTACACATTTCTGTTTGCTAATATGTTTTTGATTGATGTATGAGAAAACCTTATCGCCTCCAGAACTCATTAACATTGTTCAGTTGCTGAAATATGCTCTTTCCTTCCAAAAATGCTGCAGGCAACTAGGTCAAGCAGTTATGACTCCTGTCTGCATGGACAGTAGTTTTTGTTTTTGTTTTTATTTTATTTTTTTTTGTCATTGCTTTAGTTTTCTGGAATAAACCAAACAAACACACAAACAAACAAAAACAAAACTCTTACATGTTAGTGTTTTATGTTATGAACTTAATGTCTTATCTTATGAACTTAAATGCAAACCGAGTTCTTGTCACGCCTCTGTAAGGCCAGCAAACACACCTTCACTAGCCTCTAGAAGGTGTGGAGTCTCTAATCAGCATGCTTTACCAGCCAACTCTGTCTGCAGTACCAGAAAGGCTCAGAAGCTAGAGTGGGCCCTGGTGGCTTTGGCCTTCCTTGGTTATATTTCAGAAAGTACAGGCCAGCTACCAGCCATGAGAAAGAGTGCTTAGTGTCTCTGCCTTGGGAGGTTGTGTTAGTTATTTAGCTGCGTTGTGTTCTTACCCTGCAAGGAAGTGTCATGAAACATGACAGAATCCACTTATAACAGTTTATTCGAGATAAAGGGACAGAGAGTGCACAGGCCTGTGGGAGAGACACGTGCGTGGAGAAGAAGGAGAGGAGAGAGAGAGAGGAAACCAGGAACATGGCGCTCCACTTTAAAACCGGCTGGGGCGTGGCCAGGTCACATCACTACTCCATGCGTGTGCGTAGATCACATGGTCACGTTGCGCGCTTACGTGGCCATGTAACGTCACAGATCCTGGTTATGCGAGACACCTTGACCCGGAAATGGCTATCTTGACCTGGAACTGGCTAGGCAGAGGTGTCCAGGTCCGCCGGGTATCCTGGTTACGAGAGACGCCCTGACCCGGAAATGCCTATCCTGACCTGGAATTGGCTAGGCGGAAGTGTCTGCCTGGTATATGCAACCGTGGGGGCGTGTTGTGAACCCTTCAGGTTGATCTCTGGCAGAACCTCAGATGGACTACTAAACCTTCTCAAACTGGACTTCTGCTCCCCATCTTTTTCTTCTTACTGAATAGACACCAGCCTTACATCACCCTCTGGCTGCCCAGGGCTGTTTTGGGAATCCCGTCTGGATGCCCATTTTTTGCATTCTACTTTCCATTCCTGTGTTTATGAAGTCTCTTGGGTGACCTGGCCATTTGAGGTCCAGTGTCTTATTCAATTAGTTGTAGTTATCCATTATAACAAGGGAGTTACAGTGGTCCATGGCTTGGTAGACTGACTCTTGCGGGTCCCACACTGAATTTGCATGGTAAGCTGGATGACCTGGAAGCAGTTCCCTCAAAGGATAGGCAAGAGGTGTGAGTCTGAGGCAATGGAATGGTGTCTCTGAAGAGACAAGGCAGAGAGATTCTGGTTCTGATGTGAGAATCGTCCGAAAAGGGTTCCTGGCATCCTGGCCCTCACACTGTAAGCGACAGGAACCTGGACGTTGTTGAAGAGCCTACTACTGGATAGTACTTTGGGCAAAGGTGGCTTTTCAGTGTCTCTTTCTGCTAATATCTGTGATGGCTTGAAAGAAAATGGCCCCTGTAGGCTCACAGGGAGTGGTACTATTAGGAGGTGTGGCCTTGCTGGAGGAAGTATGGCTTTGTTGGAGGAAGTGTGTCACTGGGGGTGGGCTTTGAGGTTTCAGATGCACAACCCAGGTCAGTGGTTCATGCTCAGGTCTCTTCCTGCTGCCTACTGATCTGGGTGTAGAACTCCCATCTCCTCCAGCACCATGTCTGCCTGCACACCGCCATGCTTCCCCCCACCCATGATGATAACGGACTAAGCCTCTGAACTGTAAGCCAGGCCCAATTAAATGTTTTTCCTTTATAAGAGTTGTTGTGGTCATGGTGTCTCTTCATAGCAATAAAATCCTAACTAAGACACTATTATTTAAACAAGTTGTCGTGTGTGTTTTACATCTGTGATCCCATTTGATCCACGTGTCTGAGTATGTTGATGTACATCCGAGTATCTCTGAGCATGTTGATGATAAACAATACCCCATTTGGAAAATGAAGAAACGGAGGCTTTGTAGAGGTTACCTCACATTTGTTAAGGTTTCTTAATTAAAACAGTGTAGAGTTAATATTTACATCAAGACCTGTCTGTCTACATAGTCCCTACTGTTCCTCACTGTACCTCAGGCGCATCCTACCAAAGCAGGCAGTTAAGCAGTTTCAAACTTTCACACACAAATTTGTCCATTATTGGTTTACTCACCAAATAGCTTTGAGCATCTGCGACATGTCATCATTGCTAGGTGTTGAGCATCACAGGATATGGAATCAGAGAGACTAGTGCAGTGGGGGCAGTTTCACAGAGGTCGGTGGGGGAGTGTTTTTATCTTCAGTCTGAATGTTGAAGGACAAGTATGTGTAGTAAGCACAACAGGAGGGAATAGTCTAGAAAGGCATGCTGGTCCATGCTTCGACTCTAAGAAGGTACCCACCTGTTGTGAGAATTCCGCCATTTGGTCCAATAACCAAGTAGATGGAGCATTTTGGCCTAATGGGCATGGTTTTCTCTGAAGATATGTGACCCCTTAAAAACTGTGGAGCAAGGGGCGAGCACTCTCTCTTTGGTGGTCAGAGCAGGAGCCAGCAGTGGGGAAGTGTGGCTTGGAGTTTGGTTCCATCACCCTTGGCCAGGACAGCAAGATGGCAGCAGCTGAATCAGGCAGGGGCGGCGTCTCAGCTCCGTTCAGTGTCATAAGTATACCTTATAGATTTCATTCCTTAATAAACCTTACCTGGCCCCATACTCCCATGTCCCACTTTACCTGACGCCCAACTTGGGGCTCAAGCACACAGACCTGAGATTAAGAGTCTCATGCTCTACTGACTGAGCTTGGGGGAGGGACATTGGGTTAGGCCCACGTTGGGCGCCAGGTAAAGTGGGACATGGATGTATGGGGCCAGGTAAGATTTATTAAGGAATGAAATCTATAAGATATACTTACAACACAGAGCAGAGGTGAGATGCTGCCCTGATTCAGCTGCTGCTATCTTGCTGTCCCGGTCAAGGGTGATGGAACCAAACTCCAAGCTATGCTTCTCCAACCACTAAAGAGAGAATGCTCAACCCTTGCTCCACAGTTTTTAAGGGGCCACATATCTTCAGAAAAAACCACACCCCTGAGGCCAAACTGCTCCATCCAATTGGTCATTGGACCAAATAACAGAATTGTCACAACACCCACCCAGTTTAAGAAGAGCAGCATGAGGAAGGACAAGTGCCCCGGCACTCCTGTTAGACATGCCCAAAGGTTTCTATGTGTATCTAGGTGTAGACATGAGGAAGAAGTAGATCCTGGCTGACAACGTGGCAAGGAACAGTCAGGGGAGTCTGGAGCCTATAGTGATGGAGACTTAGCTTTGTATCTGAAGCTCGGAGAACATTGGGGTGGAGAGCAGATTATGAACACCACCATTTAAGTCAGAACACTACAAAAGAGTCTTGAACCAAATCAAAGGCCCTTAGGCAGAGGCTTCTGGGTGATGGCATTGCCAAATTTGCTTTCAGATAGAAACTCCATCACTTTGTACAAAGTGTTTTAGTCAGTAGTGCCTGAAATAAGAGAAACAGCTTGAACAAATACCATACCAGAGGAGCCTTGGTAAAAGTTGCTAGACAAGTTCAATTGACTTTGATTGAGCTGTTAAGAACAATTGTGTTAGGACACAGAAGCCATTCACACTAAATAGTATAATACAAAGCCACACCCACACACCAAGTGTCCTCAGGCAATATGAAATGACAGAGAAGTTTCAGTGGTTTGGTTGGTTGCATATCACGTCTTATTTTTCAGAACTTAAAAGGAAAAGGTTATCTCAAGGTGATTTCTTGGGGACTCTGGCATTTCACCAAGGGTGATAATAGTTACGAGTTAAATTCAGTCCATGTGGCAGATGCTGCTCCGTTTCATGTACAATGTCACTCTGTTATAGCTGGTGACTGTGTTTGGGTGGTGAAGGTGGCTGCTTTCAGTTGCTTAGGAATCTCACAAGGTCAGATATAGGATGTAACCTCAGGCTATGGGACATCCGGGTTCATGTTGTTTACTACTGTGCTGTGGGCTTCACTTTAACCATGGGGTCATTTTGACACAAACAGCCTTGCTGGGTTCAAGGTGTTGTCTCTATGGCCTTCTCATTGCTGGGACATCTGACAACTGCAATGTAAGGATGGAAGACTTTATTTCAGCTTGGTGTTTAAGAGGGTCTATCGTTGCAGGATGGTATAACAGCAGGGTCACAGAGTGACTAGTCACGCTGCAACCACAGAGAGCACTGACTGCTGATGTTCAGACTTTAATCTGGGACTCTAGCTGATTGAATGGTGCTATCCACATCAGGGTGTAGGTCTGCCAACTTCAATGCAACCCCTCCGGACACATCCTTACAGATGCATTCAGAGGCGTGTTTCTTAAGTGAGTATAAACCCACTCAAGTTTACAATGAAGATGACCCACCACAGTGGCCTAATGCCAATGTGCGTTCTCCTCTGCAAAATGATGTAAAGTATGTGCATTTGGGGCTAGTGGACACAGCGCGATCCTTTGTGTTAGGAGAGCTGGATTCTCCCCTGGAGTTTTGCTATAGAATGGCACAGCTGATTTGGAAAGTTTTATTGAGTCCTGGTTACTTAAACTCTCTTTACATAGCGATGTGTAGAGCCCAGGAGCCTAGTAACTGTGAACAGACAGACTTTTCTCTGTCCGCCAACATGAAAGCATCAGTAACCAGGAATACATTTAGACTCGAATAGGCAGCATTTACTTTCAAGATCTTATTTTTATTTTTTAATTTTGTGTGTGTGTGTGTGTGTGTGTGTGTGTGTGTGTGTGTGTGTGTGTGTGCCTGTACATTTACACACATGAGTGTAGTGCCCAAGGAGGCCAGAAGAGGGCATTGGATTTCTTAGTGCTGGATTTACAGGTGGTTGTGAGCCATCTGACATGATTCTAGGAATCAAATTCAGTTCCTCTCCAAGAGCAGAATGTGCACTGAACAGCAGAGTCATCTTTCCAGCCTGGGGAACATCTACTTTAGAAGTCAAGGACAAACTGTTCAAGCATGTCCCCCAACACAGGTCAAATTCCGAATGTGTGCTTCAATGAAGTCTGATACTAAATGCTTCAAGAGAAGGCAATCTGTGATAAGAACAGAATGCTGTATTTTGTAAGTCTTTATGAAAATCTAAAACTAATTTTTATAGATTGTTTTTCCATTACAAGCTGAATTGTGTTATTGAAAAATTCTTATGTCAGAGTCTAATATGACGGATTATAAACTGTAAGATGAAATAACCCTTTCCTTCTCCTAGTCATGGTGTTTTATCATAGCAGTAGAGACCCTAAGACATCTCATTCCACCTCATGCTTAGCATCAGAGCATTTACTCTGACAAATGTCTCAGGAAAGAGGTCTCTCTCTCTCTCCTTCCTCCCTCCCCTTCTCTCTCTTTGTGTGTGTGTGTATTGGTATATGTGTGGCCATCGTGTATGTGTGTAGACGTTAAGATGACCTTGGGTATCTTTCTTACTTGATCTGAATGAGAAATGTCCCCTAGATTTATGTCATTGAACAATTGCTCTCTGGTTGGAGGTGCTATTTAGGGGGTTTAGGTCATAGTCTCCTCTAGAGGAAGACATGGTGGGGTGAACTTGGAGCGTTTATAGCCTTTCTCCACTTCTAGTTTCCTCTCTATACTATGTGTTTGTGGTTGAAGACATGGTCTCTCAGCTTCCTATGCTACTCACCTGCACCCATGCCTCCCCAGCCCTTAGGAACATTCCTGGAGTCACATCCAAATCAAGTCTTCCTTCTCTCATTTGCTTGGCAACGACATTTCATGCCTAGCAACAGGAAAGCAGCTAATGCACTCTCCACTTAGCTACTGAGGCAGGGTCTCTCTGCGAACATGGGGCTCACTGACTCCAGCAGGCGGCTTACCCTGTCTGTAGTTCTTCCCTCTCTGCTTCTTGAGTTCTGGGATTACAGGAGGCTGATTTCCCTGCTTGGTTTTTATGTGGGGGATCTAAACTCTGGTCCTCAAATGTGCCTCTAGCCCATCACTTTTTTCCCCTTTCTTTTTGAATGTCCACTTGTATTTTAACCGGGAGACATACAGCCCTCATGTGAAGACTAACACAAAAACCTACATGTTAGTATTAATAGCTTAAGAAACGTGATGTGGATGCAATTGAGGCCTCCTGTGTACTTTTCATAGCCCCACCCGCTTTCTGAATCTCATATTTCTCATTTCTCTATATATATCTTTGTGATCTCACTATGTATTTATATGTTCTACAACAGTATGATACGATTTAACATGTTTTTTAAACTTTATATAACTGCTTTCACAGTGTGTATTCCATTTTGTAACTTCCTTTTCCTTCAATATTTTGCTTAGTGAACTTTTTTTTTTCAGATTACTATATTAGCTTTAGTTCATTCATGTTCTCCTTGTAAAAGATAGACCAGTGGATACTCAGTCATACACGTTTATAAGCATTTAGCTTGTTTCCTATTTTTCTGTTGCAAATAATACTGCAATGTATATTCTTATGCATGGACTGAGGAAATCAACTTTCTCTAGGAAGCACACATAGAATGGCCGGGCTACAGAGTACGTTCATTTTCAGTTTTTCTCAGTCAACCTTGGCAAGTTGTTCTCCATCGTGTGGTCATGCTGTCTTGATAACTGCCCACAGTGTGTGAGAATGTCATTGCCCCACACCAACTGTTGACATTGTCAGCTTGCATAATCCTGCCAACAAAATGAGTATGAAATGGTCGTTCATTGTGATTGAACTTGCAACTGCTCACGCTCTTGTAAGAGTGAGCATTCTATTATCTGCCTGCCAGACATTTAGATTTCATCATCTGGGAATTGCCACCTCTTCTTTCACATGTTTTCCCCCATTTTTTTCTATTGATTTATTTATCCTTTTCACATTGATTTTTAGAAGTTCTTGGTTAGTTCTCAATATTTTTCTCAGGTACTTCTTTTATGCATATCTTCCAGAACATAGAGCTTTTCTTTTCATTTTTTTTTGGCGGTTTCTTTGTGTGGAAGTTGAAAATTATATATAATTTATAAGATTACATATAATATTATAAATATGCAATTGATTGTATCTACATGTTCATTCTGGTTAGTATCTTTCATGTTTTTATTTAATAGCTCATTTTCAACATGAGCTATAGGTAGATTCACCCCTTATTTTCGTCCAAATGTTGTTTTGCCTTAATAAACGTTGAATTGAATTCTGTGTGCGATATGAGGTAAGGGCTCATTTCTTTTTCCTCCCCACCCCCAGGTGCAGCCCACTGCCATAGTACCATTTGTGGAATGGGATACCATGACCCACTGAGAATATGAAATGCCAGCCATGTTTTAATGAGTATGGTTATCTTAGATAACAATACCACATCATTCGCCAATTCATTTTAAAATAAATGTTATACTGAATTAGCTACTCTAGTCTTAGAATAAATTGACTTCTTTCTATGTTAGGTATTGCATTGCTGATTCAAATGAATTGCTTCCTCAGATCAGCGCACTTAGCAACGTGACTTTGATGCTCATGCCGTTGAACATTTGAGCCTGTTTCTCCACCCTTGGAATCAGGGTTTGATTTGCTATTATTGGCTTTGGCCATCAGAACATGACAGAAGTGACTCGGTGCCCATTCCAGACGTAGAACTCAAGACCCTACCGGTTTCCACTCCCTCTGGTGGAACTCGGCCTCAAAGCTAGGTGAAGCCAATCCACGCAGAGACAATTTTAGGCCAGCCATTGCTCTGCCAACCTACCAGCTGTCCACGTGAGCAGGCTGTGTCAATACAGCCATGCTGGACTCAGAGCACAAGGAGTGCATTGCCAACTCGTAGACGCACAAGGCAGAATAAGCACTGCTGGGTTATGTGGTTGTTTCTTCCGCTATATAGGACCGGTCTCACCCCTTATTCGGTTACTCAAAGCATCTCAGTTAATCACAGCCTTATTTACTTCGATACATATTTATAGAACTGGGTCATCAGATAGCATGACCAGTTTAGCACTCTTATATGTAACTCAATTTCAGGGCAGTATCTTCTGTTGCCGAGAGAACCTTCCATGATGCCACCTTAGTGTATTCCCCAAAGTGAAGCTAACCAGGCCATTCCTTGCCTTATTCCTATAAGTTATTAATTTATTTGTATTGGCTTTATCACAGTCTACTGCCATTATAGCAAGATGGGGTTCTGTTGCTACAGCAACCAAAAGTGATACACGAGCGCTTCGATTTAATTGAAACCATAACTGTCTTTGGCCACGTTCCACGTACTTTCTTGGCTGTCTTCACTCCCGAGGTTAGAAGAATGAGGAATATTCTCCAGTTCTGCCAGGAACTGATGTTTCCTGTCTGTTCCTATCACTACACTATCAGCGAATACATTGCTCTCTAAATTTGCTAGCTTCCCATCTTCAGGAGAGTACAAAGCAGCATGAATCCAACCTACTTTTGATAGTCACCTGACATGTCCTTGGCACCAGGGTGAGAAAGACAAGGGAGACATGCACGGCCCCCTGCCCTGCAGAATCTATCGTGTTGGAGAGGTGGGAATAGCACATGAGCTCAACGACTCTTCACCATTAGGATAAGGGCCGTGAAAAGTCGGCACAGGCCAGCTAGTGGGTGTCAGTTATAATTGGGCTGCAGGAAGATTTCTGTAGAGAATAAAATGTAGGAGCGGGCAGGACTGGGAATAAGCTGGTGTTTGCAGCTGCACTGGATAAGGGCCTTCCATCAAACTTATGATACTGAGGAGGTGGAGGGAGACCACTGTGGGCTGAGCACATGGGGTTGAGAGAGGTTGGAGATGCCCCTAGTAGAGCAGGCAGGGGACTGTCACGGTGATTCGTGTATAGACTCTGCTTGTCTGCCCAAGAACGAAACTGTAAACGTCTAAGGGGCATGCATCCATCTTAGGAACAGTCGTAAACCCTGTGCTCCCAGCGGTCGCTTCAGAGGGAAGCAGAGTGAGCCTGCTGGTACCCTAACAAGCTCCGGGTCTACTGCTACATCACATCCCTAAGAGGATGGTTGCAGATCTGCTGGGTGCTGAACCCACATTTGACTCGTTGGATGTCAAGCGCTATAGCCCTTCATACTCAAGGGCATTTTTCTTTTTACAACAGGTTTCTCCAGGTCATCTTGCCAGGACTTCTGTCGATGGAAGGCCTGCTGGGCCTGGACCAGCTCAGGTGGGCTCATACCAGAGCCTCGGGCTTGCACAAAGGTATGTACATCCTGACAGAGCACTACATCAGCACAGGGTCAGGTCTTCAGCAGCCTTGGTTCTGTCTCTCCGCCTAGCTTCTTCACTGTCAGCTTTCAGTATCTCCATCCTATGTTTTGTTCTATCAGAAAACGATTTTCCCTCCAGGTTCCCCAACCACAAGCAAACCCACAGACTCTCAAGGGACAGGACATGTTGTATAAGGCCCTAGGATGTAGCCTAACTGGGGACTTTTAGGTCCTAGGCTTTAGAGCGGGGTCCATGATAAAGATTCATGATTACCTCACTCCATTCTACCAAGATGGGCAGACTTCTGAGTGATTGGACAGATTTGTTAGGTTTGAATTTGTTTTCGAATTCTTCTTGAGGCTTGTATTCTTTTAGGTTGCTTACATCATTTCTTCCTCTCCTGAGAGTGTCAGGACCAGTGGCTCCAGTCTCCACGTTATTTCCTCTTGATGGAATGTCAGTCAACAAGAACTCTTTCTCTAGCCAAGGAGGGGCTGGAGTATTCTAAGATAGGCCTAACTGAATCCCTGTGGGAGCTGGGAGAAAAGCTAACATCAGGGGAAGTGGGGTTTGGTGGCCACGGTCCAGTGTCAGCACGCAGCAATTACGCACACTAGCAGCTAGTTCCTGCCATCTAGACCCCAAATAGTTCTGCTTCTCTCCGGCTCTATTTCCTTCCATTAATTCCCTCCTGTGCTTAGATTAGCCAGAGCTGCCTTCTGTTGTCTGTGATGGAAGAGCAGTCTGGCCCTCACTTTGTGAGTGTGTGCATTTCCCTGAGGTGTGGTCTGTTTTCAGTTCTCCAGAGAACCTGCACTCTGAACGAGTCACTAGATGAGGCAGGCCTTTTTACCTTTGAGGAAAGATGGAAGATTTTGCAGGTTAGCAGGTGCTTAGGGGCCCTGAACTAAAAATTGTGGCATATTTTTGGCCTTCTCTAGCAAAGCAGAGTTATTTTGTTAGAATGAGGTTTTTCAGGAACTCATGAAAATAATTATAGATAAGCCCTACATTGAAAGGGTAGCCCCGCCTTCCCAGAGCTGAGGTTGGCTTTTGTAGCAGATCTAGTCCTTTCGGGCTTGAGGTGCCAAGTCATGCCTGGCCTCACAGTATCATTCTTCTTAGTCAAAGTGCTCTTCCTGCACCCACAAAGTTATGGGCAGCTGCAGGGTCAGATTGGGATACGTTGGGTTTAGCTGGAAGCCAACATCCACTCAGGTCCCCCAGCAGACACCCCAGAGGTATGCAAAAAGCTGGGCCTCTGGAATATTGCTGGCTTTGGGCAACCAGGAGGTGTGTGGATGTCTCTGTGTTTGTATGGGTGTAGTATATATCTGTGTATGTATGTGTGTGCATGTCTATGTATGTCATTCTGTGTGTCTCTGTGTCCATGTGTGTCTAGATTGTGAAATTATTAGACACCTCACATTCTCTGTGAAATACAAATTGGAGGGTCCCTTCTGCTATTCTAGAATAAAAAGCTTTCAAAGAGAAAGAGGAAAGACAGCTGACTGGAACTATTCCCTTTCTCTCCTGAACTCCCTTTCTGTCTTCAAGTCCTCATCATGGAAATTAGGGAAAGTTCCGGAAACGCAAGAATCGGCTGACTCCTGACCATTAACGACTACGTGACCTACAGCCAAACGCCTTTGATGGCTAGAGTGCTTTTCTCTAATTGGCCGCCTGCTCCATGCCAGCCATGGGCTAAGTATGGGGGGCATTCTTTTAAGTCACTGAGCTATTAACGGCCTCATCTATGCTGGAGCTGTGGAGTTATAAAATATTCATGATGTGATCTTTGCCTGCCAGATGATAATCAAAGGTAAGGAAAGGCAAAGGGAAAAGTCATGACTGGAGAGAGGCGAGCTAAGAGGATAGTGCGCCTAAGCTTGGCGAGCTTCTTGGTGGACGCAACATCCATTTGCGCTGTCTACATGGAGGGAGTCCTAAGAATAAGTTAGCAAGTCAAAACCCAAAACCTGGCCCTGCAAGATCGGAAGCCCCAAGAAACAAACCAGGAAGCAGGATCACAACCACGGCTTGCACATCTGTTTCCTAACAATGTAAAAGACCAATGAAACAAGCCCTCTTCTGCTCTCTTAATCATTTCCATCTATCACCACTCTGCAAGAGAGTCTCTGGAGAGCACCAAGTACCCACAGCTCCAAGTACCAGATAGCATGTGATAGTACCAAGTGCCGGGGAGCACCAAGTACCCCACAGCATCATCTGTGTGTTTATAGGATGATCTCTAAACTCCTTTGCATGTTCTACTGCTCACATCACATCTTGGTATGTAGTGACAGTCTTGGGAATTAGTCTCTCTCTTATACACACACACACACACACACACACAGAGAGAGAGAGAGAGAGAGAGAGAGAGAGAGAGAGAGAGAGAGAGAGAGAGAGAGAGCGCTCCTGCCTTTCCTTGCAGTCTAGGTTCCCAGCTCCCTGACGGCTCCCGATTATCTGACTCTCTATTGCATTGCCACCCAGCCTCTATTGATACTTGCTTCCTTCTGCCTACATCACTCCCTTTCTGCCCGCCTCCCCTCGGCAAACTCCCGTTCATTACTCAACACTCAATTGAAGAGTGGCCGTCTTTATGAAGACTCCGGATCCCGACTTGTGTTTGTGAAACTCTCGCTTGTGCGTGTCTCGACATATGCTCTGGGGACAGTGCCCGGCTTGCTCTAGTCTCTTCCCGCCCAGTGGGGTGCATGGTTTGCCCTCAGCAATCAAAGGGTCTGCTCCCGAGGAAATCTGAGCAGTCACCCGTGTGATGGCTGCGGGGTTGAGGTGTACCAGACAGGATCGCAGCCATCGGTGCATTCCAACCCTTCCCGCTGGGATATAAAGAGAAATGGAACTATTATTGGAACACAGGAGGAAACGGAGGCGTGGGGGAGTTGGAAATATTAATAGGACAGAGATCTCTGTTCCTGAGCTTCAGAGAGATTCCAGTATTGTCATGCTGCTATCCTGGGTGGATGCGGGTCAGGGACAAGAAATCCCCATTCTAGAAAGGGGCATGCTTTGTTTCGGTTTTGGCCGTGCCTTGATGATTTTAATAGACATTTATAAGCGGGAACATGGGCAGTTCAGTTTTCATTACCCGACTTGGCATTTGCTCGTGTGCACACAGCTCCCCGCAATCCTTATCATAGCCTGTAACCACATCCCCGGGTGGGTCTAATGCTAAATCAACATCATCAGTTAAAAACAAACACTGACAGGTGCGGAGCACACTGAGCGAGGGAGGGCTTTTATCCTGAAGCAGGGGGATTATTCAACTGCGGGGTGGGGGGTGGGGAGAAAAACCTCTCCAGATATGGCCAGCCCTTTGGGGGTCCCACACATGGGGGCGGGTTGCAGGGGGACTGCCAAAAGCTTGGGAACGCTGCCAGGGTCCCTCCCACACCAGGCCCACCTGGAAGAGGGCTGGAGAAATCCTCAGAGTTTCTGTCCCAGTCACTTATTAAAGATCCCCAGCTTCTTAGCAGAGGTCCAGGCAAGTGTTTCTGAGAGGCTGGGACTCCCAGGTGACCCCAGCTGTAGCTCCTAGTGGGGACAGGAGACTGGCCAAGGTCAGGAGATTTTTCAGAGACCTTCTTTCAATGGAAAAGGTAAATGTTGTTTGGTTTTTTGGTTTTTTTTTTTTTTGTTTGTTTGTTTTTTTGTTTTTGTTTTTTGACCCTGCTTACAGCCCCAGGTCCTACACAGTGGGGTCCAGCTACTCTAAAAGACTTCTTGTGTCTTTACTGTGAAGCAGTGTTCTGGAAGTTGCCTGAACCAGGGGACAGATCCTGAGTCATAGGCTCAATTGTGGTCGTAATAACACTTGTTTCTGTCGTTTGGTTTATGGTGCTGGTGATGGATCCCTGGATTCTCACGTGCTAGGCAAGTATTCTGCTGCCGAGCCATACCCCTACCCCAATAACAATGGGATGGATGCAGCATTTACAGCTAGGTAGTTGGCCTCAGAGAATGGGTCTTTAGTGTATTGCCCTAGATCTGGAAGATGCTCAACTGTGTAACTGGGTGTGTGTGTGTGTGTGTGTGTGTGTGTGTGTGTGTGTGTGTGGCATTTCAAATGGCCAATGCCAGACTTCACCCCCAAAGATATGATTTTTGTTGTTTGGGGTAGCCTAGGTTACAAATATAAATAATATAAATTAAATTATATTTATGTTGTATGTTGTACAAGTGAGTGTGTATTTGAGGATGTGTGTGTGTGTGTGTTATGAATACGTGTATATTATGTGTGAGTGTATGTGTTGTGTGTGTGAGTGTGCATGTTGTGTGTGAGCTGGTGTTGTATGTGCTGTGTATGTTTGTGTGTGTGACTGTGTGTGTTGTATGTGTGTACGTATGTGAAATGGTTGTGTATCATATAACTTTAATCACTCACAGAGTGCCTCCTGCACTAGTAGGTATTCCCTACTATGCCATCCAAGGTGAGCATTGAGGAGGAAAGGTCCCCAACCTTGGTAACCCAGTCAAGGAAGACCTGGCATGGTACCACTCCATGATGAAGGCTTGGAGAAGAAAGCCAGGAAGAAGGCAGGGACAGCCTGAAGAGTAGAAGAAGTACAGAACAGATGTCTGTTTCACATTTGCTGGGGTGGCCATGGAGATGCGCCAAGAATGAGGACCACAGAGGGTGACCACCGTTCCCATCACAGAGGGTTCCAGGAACTCAGCAGCACTGAAAAGAATTACCATTCTCAGAGAAGTGTTTTAAGAGAGAACCTTGCCCTGTAAACCACATCTGCTGGAGTCAGGGGGTTGGGCAGGGACCTGAAAGCATAGCATTGTAATCCCCTGAAAGCAGGACCTGGGCTGTGTGGATGGAGGAGCTGGGAACAGCAAGTCTTGCCAGCCCCTCAGGTGCCCATCTGGAACCAGCTGTATCAATCACAAGTCATAAGACACACATTTGAAAACCATAAAATTCATGACTGTTAAAGATAAACTATTTTAAACTAGGGGGGAAAACCCACATAATTTTATCACCCACATGTATCAGCTAGTTCATATATTTCTTTATGATGTTTTTTTCTGGAGATAATTTTTGAGCATAACGTTACCATAAAGTATATGCAAATATCATATCTGTCTTCCTTTTCTACTTATTACGAGGCTGTTTATTCTTTGCATGGCTTCTCCTCCTTATAATAATTATGTTAACAGAGATGAGTTGTTGCTGGGTTTTCAAAAAATTGATCTGTGCACTCATTCTACAGGGAACATTATTGTAAACATCTGCTTTTGATAAGAGCTTATAATTGTTATAGTTAAGTCAGTAACTTCCAAAGTATGTACTTTGTGTGTGTAATTATATTCATATATCTAATAAGAATACATAATATCCTTCCTTGTACATATGGCATAAAATCAGAGGGGTTTTTTTTGTTCCTTGCAAACAGCCATGAAATCAGAACAATTATACCTGTTAAAATAAAACTACAAGATCAATAAAATTCAAACCAACATTAATTAAACGTGACATGCAGTGTTTTAGGCATTTAATTGTTGCTCTCTGGGCTGAGCATGGCACATTGCCTTCCCAGTGAAAGAGGGCCATGCTGTGGGGTCACTCAGTTTTTCCTGCTCCTTTTCCCCGTCCTGGACTCTCAGAAGCTTCTAGATGCACAGCCTGCAGGCATCTCTTGCCCCGACTTGGCATTGATCCCTGCTTTGTATCAACACTGATTTTCCTCTACTCTTCCCAGCTCACAGCAACTCAAATAATACCACCTGGTGCCCATGGAATCATGAGCACAGATTCCAAACTGAGTCCTAAAATCAAATCCAAATGGGCCTGTCAGCTAGGTCAGAACATGGCTGTGTTAATTCTTACATCGTGACGGGAAAGGCAAACATAAACGTGAAAGCGTTTCATTAAAAACTTCCAAACATAGGCGAGTTACCCTCAGACCACCGTTGTTTTGAGAAACATTTATTTTTAATTTGTTAAAAATGACACGTTACTGGAGAGATGGATCGGCGCGTAAGATCGCTTGCTGTGCAAACACATGGACCTGAATTTGAATCCCAGCACTCAGGTAAAAAGGCAGGTGTGGCTGTATTCTTGCTAGTACAGGAGCTGAGACTGGAGGATTGCTGGGACTTGCTGGCTACCAGCCTAGCTGCAGGTTCAGTGAGAGACCCCATCTCAAAGCAATAAGGCAGAGGGAGATAGAATAGACACATCACGGTGCCTTTTGGCTTCCACAGTCACAGTCAGGTGTATCTGTATACATACCTGTGCAAATACCACATTCATATGCTCTCACACACAGAGACACACATAAAAAAAAAAAAAAAAAGACAATTTTTTTTTTTGTCTGATCAGATGATTGGCTTGACTCTAGTTGCTAATCCAGAACCACTCAGTCACATGATTCCACTTCACAGGCAGGGGATGGCAGAGGTTTGTAGATGTCCGGGAGCCTACTAGCGCTCTGAGAACTGTCAGGTGAAGCCACAATCCCAGGGCTGAACGTAATGGACGGCTTTCTCTTCCTTAAGGAAGAGCTAGCGTCAGTTATTGGTGATGGGCTCAACTGCTTATGAAAACAGCCGGATGAGGAAAGGGCCCTTTAAGAGGTTTCAGTCGATCTGGCAGTAGCTTTGGTGGCTGGCAGTCGCCTGCCAGCTATTAAATGGTTCTGAATATATGAAGATTTGTAATTTCCTTCTTGGAAGGGCTCTGCCAGAAAGACAGCGTCACGTGACCCGATGCCCGCACGCACATTGGCGCACGCATGGGGCTTTGTTTTCACAGACTGATTCTGGAAACCAGTCAGTTTGGTTTGGTATTTCATCTTTTTGGCCCAGTACGCAACCTGGCACGGCTCACGTTACCCCTTGCCATGTACCAAAGTTCAGAATTCCAGATCAGCCAGCCTGTAATTACATTGGGAGAGCCAGTTTTATTCTCTTAGTGAGCAGATTGACGGATCTGTTTAGACGGCCTGCCCTTAGGCTCCCCGGGAGCCTGGGCTCACTTCCTAGTGCTCAGGCAGGCTCTGCCCCAGACCCTTCTGGGCACAGGTGACGTCCCACTGTGCAGGGTTGCTGGGCCCAAACTGGTTTCCAAACCTGTTTGGCTCCTCTGGAGAGGTCTTGAGCTGTCCAAAGGGAAACAAAGCACGGAGCTGGGCCAGCCTAAAGGCTCAGGCTTACCTGGCATTCAGAGTGAGTGGGAGTGTGGGTGGGGATGGGGGGCGGGGTGAGGCAACAGCAGACCTCTCGCTCCTAAGGGCCTGACAACTTGGCCTCTGACCCTTGAAGACAAAAGGTGGGACCCAGGCGTCCTTTGTCTGACTTCCTGCAGGGCCTTGAGAGCAGGTTTAGGTGCACAAAGCAAGACATGTCAGGAGGACATTTACCACGGGGCAAAAGTTACTGGTTCCGTGTGCTTCGGTTCCAAACCACTTAGAGATTTTTATTGAATATGAATGAGGGGTAGGGGGGAAGGGGTGGAGCTACTTTCTAATCCCGCTGCTCCGATTGGACGATTGGACGGTGCTCCACTCTGGGTTCATGTACCCTGGCCTGCTGAACACTTCCCAAGACCCTGTCAGAGGGCTTCTCAGGGGTCCGTCTTTCCTGATGCGTGACCAGATGCTTTGACTCCGTGGGTCTGCCTCGTGTGCATTCCCACCTTGAATCCTACGACGAGATCAAGATGACGGCCCTGCTTTCACGGCTCTCTCAAGTCTTGGCTTGTGTGATTCTGGCTGAAGGAAGCCTTGCAGCTCTGGTTGCCCACCCTGTTCTGGAACCCAGTTCAAGCACTCTTCTCGTTGGAAGGTCTTTCTTCTTCTCCCTCCACGCCTGTCTGTGATGCGCGTGTCTGTTTAGTGCTGGGCACCCTTGGGAGTGGGTCCGTTTATCTGTTTATTGTTTGTTTTGTGCCACCTGTTAGCATTCGTACTAGTCAGTCCAGGGTCCTTGGGCCACACATGCCCTGTCAGTAACCAGGCAGATGCTTAGATAGTCCAGGGTCCTAAGGCCTATGTCACTAGGTAATCTATGCGCATGCGCTAAGCCCCCTTTGAAAAGCAAAGCCTTCTCCATGTCTGTCTGTCTGTCTGTCTGTCTCTCTCTATCTCTCTTTTTCTCTCTCTCACCCCCACTCACTGTGGGGCCCCTTGGCTCCAACCTGCCAAGGTCTCTCTCACCGTTTAAACCACTCCCCCCAACAAGTCTGGCCCCCAAGTGCTTAGACAATGTTGTACAGATGTGCAGCAGGTACTAAAACATTCCCCCTTATGTCTTCCCCTCATTTAATGATCCCAACAAGCGTAAGAAGTTGGTCTAAAGCTGATCTCTCTTCTGGAGGTGGGTACAGTGGTTTTGATGTGAAGTATACCCTCCAAGTATTCATCACCGAAGGCTTGACCCTTAGCTGGCGGCCCTGTTAGGAGGTGTCTAGATCACGAATGTGCCCATACATGGCCTAATCTTCAATGAGTTCGTATTGAATGGGGAAAGAAAGAGATGGGGCCCGGCTGGATGAAACGGGCTTCTAGTTGCATACCGTGGAAAGTATATCGCATTCCCCCGCTCCTTCTTTCTCACTTCCTGTTTCTCTGCTGTTAGGAGGTGAACACCCTTCTCTACTGAAAGGCTTCCATACCTCGATATTCAGTCTCTCCGCCGATGCAGTAAGCCAAATCAAGCCAAATTAAAAAAAATAAATAAATAAAATAAAAAGACCAGGTTTATTCGGCAAAGTGTTTCCCGGGTGACCTTTCCGGTCCTCAGAGTTGAGACAGGAAAGGAGACTGAAAGAAGCACGTGGCCGCTCTCAAGAAGGCAGTTTAAGTACCCTGTAAGCGTGGTTTTGAATAGTTCTGGGGGAGGAGCCACCTCTTGGTGGACTTTCTGAGAGGGCGGGCTTGCTGAACGTCTACCACATAACCCTTGTTACCATGATAGTCTGCTTTTTTACCACAGACTGCCTCTGGGATGTTGGGATTATAGGTGTGTACCACCATACCCAGATTTTTGGGTTTTTTTCAAAGAGTCTCACTCTGTAGTCCAGGCTGACCCAGAAGTCACTATGTAGCTCAGGCTGGCCTTAAGTGTCACTAGGAAGAAACCCTAAATACAATTGCAGCACAATTCTAGACATTTTTGCCTTCCTCTAGGACATCACTTTCTTCCTAAATACCTAATACTGTATCTAAGCCATATGTTCCCCTTGATATAAAAACATCCATATGACAATGAACCAACCTTACAGAGTTGTTATAAAAATTGAAGGATGTCAGCCATACATGTGCTTACATGGGAAGACTTCTTCCCTCCATGGGGAAGTCTGAATATCACTGTGCTCCACATGCCTCGAATCACAGAGCTCAATGCCTTGTGTGTAATAGACACCTGTCCTGGTGGGCTCTTGGTCCACCTAACGCATCTAGAGTCATCTGGGAAGAGGAGTCTCAATTAAGAAAATGCCTCCATCATATTATTGCCCACAGGCATGTCTGTAGTGCATTTTCCTGGTTAATGACTGATGTGGGTGAGTCCACCCCATTGCAGGGAGGGTGGTACCACCCCGGGGCAGGTGGTCCTGAGTTGTATTAAGAAAGCAGGCTGTGAAAGCCATAAGGAACATGCCAGTAAGCAGCACCCCTCCCGAGCTCCATTTCGATTCCTGCCTCGGCTTCCCTTAATGGACTATGATCTGGGATATGTAAACCCCCAAAATAAAACCTTTCCTTTCCAAGTTGCTTTTGGTGTTTCATCATAGCAACAGACACCCTTAGACTATCCTTAAACAAATAGATGGTGCCACCAGCAGTGACAAGGTGTCTATGCTAGTCTTTATTCAGAAGGTCCACACGGGTATATCTAAAGATGATGTCCACAGAGGCATTTGTTTACTCTTATTTAATTTAATTTTGTGGCTTTGATACCTAACATCAAAAGCTGGTCTTGAACTCATGACCATCCAGATGTCCTGCTTCTAAGTATTGATTATATAGAGTGTCCCATCAGAGCCTACCTCCACATAAGCATGTGTAACTCGGCTCTGGGCCCTCACCAGTCCTTAGTGAGACTTCTCTTGATTTAGAACAACTCAGTTCATCTGACATCACTAACAGTTCTGAAGATTTTTTTTTTTTTTGAGGAAAAAGCTGTTCCAGAGAAGCGAGCCCTTTAAAAATGGGCTAAGTCATGATGCCTTCTGAAGCGTTGATGCAATTCGATGTATTTCGTTTATCATGTTTTCCGAGAAGAGCCATTTGAGAGAATATGTTCCCTTCTATCTCTCTCTGTCATGTTCTCATTGGCCCTTTCACAAATTAATCTGAATAAAAGCAACTTCCCCTCAGCGGTGAGTTAAAATGAGACACTGTTCACATGGTTATTATTTCATTGCGTCTTTACACACATTCCTCTGTGCTTTTTAATTATATATAATTACTAGGGAACAGGGAGTAAAATCTGTTTAATCTAAAATGAAACATGCTAAACAGATAACGTTTCTAGTTCCTGTTTTCTTCAGTTTTTAAAGTTATGGCTCTTAGTCTGACTGGATTCATGAGTACATGACTAGCGATTCCAGAAAATGTAGCTTATGTGATTAAGCATTATTTATTTCACATGCATCCTATTTCTTTTTAAAGATTGTCATGTAGCATATCTACTCAAGTGATGACATCTGGGGTGCCATTATTTGAAACACCAACTTTTTTTTTTCCTTTTTATAAAATAGTTGCAATTAATGGCAAACAAGAGGTAAACTCGATAGCATATGGTGACTCTGATATGACGCTATGTTTTTTCTGCAGTTTTCAGTGTGTTTTTCGATGGGGAGAGATTGTATTGAAGCCTGTCACAGTGATCATATTAAAATGTATGACACCAGTCAAGAGGCAGCAGAGCCCAGTAGTCAAATTTCAGACCCTCGAGACAGTCTTCCTGATTGAGCTTACTCTTGGCCTTAGCCATGAATCATGGGTAATTCACATAACTTCTGTGTACTCAATATCTTCCTCTGAGTCTCCTGAATACAGTAGAAGCCATCTGAGAAGGTTGTAGTGGATTCCTTCCTAAGCCCATTACCTCCCCAGCCATGGGCTTTCGGCCAGGTTAATGGTACTGGGCATGAATTCCCTCTTGTGGAGCAGGACTCTAATCAGGAAGTGAATGGTTACCCCATAATTGTCATGCCACTGTTACACTAGGAGGCACATCTCACCCAGCAGGTCAGTATTTGGGTGGATAATAATCCTTTCAGAAACCAAAGGTTATTAAATAAACATTCCACCACCAAGTGTGGGATACCTCTGCATGGTTGGTTAGGGATAACTCAGTGCCCAACTCTCAAACAATACAGGCTAGATCTATTGCTTTTGGTTGCCCACCAAACCTAAATGGTGAAGACCCTATTGCTGAAGACACACACTGTGGTTGTAGACACAGAGTTCAGGCTGGCACTGAGCTGGAAGCTTCCTCTATCAGAAAGTGCTATGCAGGCCCCTGAGGCAGAAATTAAAAGTCTTGCCTGAGGATGAACCCTGTGAGCCACAATGACATGCCACACAAAACACCATACTTTTCACCCCAACGTGTAACTTTTTAGAAAGTTTGAGATAAGATACACCTTTTACTTCAGTTCTGATGGTGTCGTAATTGATGCTCTGTTGTTGTGAACAGACACCAGGAGGCAACTTGTATTTAACAAAACAAAACAAATTTAATTAGGGGCTGGCTTACAGTTTCAGAGAGTGAGTCCATGGCCATCATGGTGGGGAGCATGGCAGCAGGCAGGCAGGCATGGTGCTGGAGCAGTAGCTGAGAGCTTTTATATCCTGATCCACGGGCAGCAGGCAGAGAGAGAGAGAGAGAGAGAGAGAGAGAGAGAGAGACAGACAGACAGACAGACAGACAGATGGACAGACAGACAGACATTGGGTCTGGTGTGGGCTTTTGAAACCTCAAAACCCACCCACAATGACACACCTCTTCCATAAAGCCACACCTCTTGATCCTTCCCAAACAGTTTCATAATGGACCAAACATTCAAGCATCTGAGCTATGGGGGCCGTTCTCATTCAAACCACTGCTGATGGAAACTGAGCAAACAAAGAACGAGTCAGTGAAGACAGATCGTTAGATTGTGTCCATGACCACAAAGCGGGATATTAAAAAGCCCTGTCTAGACACTTTGCGCCAGTTAAGCCATTGTCTCTTGGCCTCCCACCCACCTCTTCCTTAGCTGCACTGTGATGTCACCCTCGATGGCTTGCCTCTGCAGACCAAGTTTTGCTTTGCGGTCTGCGTCCTCAGTTTACCTTGAGCAATTCCATGCATTGCAGAAGAGCAGTGCTGTGGATATCGCTCTATATAAATAAAACACTGATGGCCAGTGACCAGACAGGAAGTATAGGCGGGACAAGGAAGAGAGGAGACTTGGAGAAACAGGAAGAAGGAGGGGGAGGCGCTGCAGCCACCGCCAGGACAAGCAGCATGTGAAGATGCCGCTGGTAAGCCACCAGCCACGTGGCAAGGTATAGATTTATAGAAACGGGTTAATTTAAGATATAAGAACAGTTAGCAAGAAGCCTGCCACGGCCATACAGTTTATAAGTAATATAAGTGTCTGAGTGATTATTTTATACGTGGATTGTGGGACTGTGGGGCTTGGTGGAACCTGGAGAGAAGCTCTCCAGCAACAGAGCAGAGAGGAGAAGAACAACCTTCTTTCTGTCTCCTGTTCATGCCTCATTGTCAGGGCTAAGTACCTTCAGTTGCATTCCTCAGAGCCAGGTATTTCTCGGTACCTCGTTCCCCATTGCTGTATTGAGGGCAGATGGTGCCTGCCTCTCAGTGACCTTTTCAAAACCCTCACACAGGTCAACTATGGGTCTTCATCACACGGGCTGGGGGCAAAAAGTCATTCACCTATGGTAACTTTCTGGAGCGTGATGTTCAAATGTTTGATGGGCATATTCTAAAATGCCAAATTTACTTCCTTAAATTTTGAAGCAGAATGTGCTAAGCATCTTTGGAATTTTTAAAATAATCTAGGATCATAAGTTTGTTTTTTTTTTTTAACCTTTAAAGGTTGTATCATATTAGAATACACGTTTCTCCTTAGGTACCACGGGCAGGTGGCAAGCTGCTTCCCTGTAACAAAGGAGCCCCAGATGAATTAAAGTCATAAGGAAAGCAATGAGACAACAGCCTCAACTAAGGCAAGCAGGTGTGAGGTCTTACAAAACACTAGGTCCCTTTCAGGACCTTTGTACACATTATCTCATTCACCGCTTCACCATCATTAGAAGGGAGGTATCATTATAGGTAATTTCGGCCACCCTGATGAGCAGACAGGGAACAGATAGAATTGCTGCCCAAAGCTCCATAGCATATATATTGGCAGAGCCAGAATTGAAGTTTGCCTGACTCAAAACTCTATTCTCTATTTCACTCCATGGTAAGTGTGATTTTTGTGTCCTCTAAACTTAGGCGTTGATTTTCAAAATAAAGTTGGGACTGACTGTATGAAAACGGTTGTATTCAGAACTGTGAGCATCACCAAAAGAACAGAAACATGGCCTGGTCTGCAAGGAATTTGCAATCTGGGAAGGCCGGGAGATTCAAGGAAATATTAAAGTACTAAGTGTCCTAGTAAGTAGGAGACGAAAACATCCTAAGTGCTGAAATGTCTTGGGAGCGCTCCAGAGGGGGAGTCTACAGTGGAGAGACAGGCTGATGTTACCGAGCTAACTGACAGAGTGGATCCGAGTCGGGGGAGAGGGGCAGAGGGCTGGGCGTGGAGGGGGCATGCTTGGATCTAGGGGTGGAGATGGCTAACGTAGGTTGGTGTTGGGTCACAAGGAAACCAGGCTGAGTCTTGAGGACCCGTTCTCATTTCTGTAATATCTGCAATCACGCTGAAGTTGCGTGATTTCTGCCTTTAAATGGAAAGGACATTAAAATCTAAAACAGGTGGGATCAGTTAGAAACTGCTCTTGTTATGTGCCAGGAAGTGGTCTAAGAACTTTCACCTTTGCAACACCCCAAGAAACATATTTCTACTGTGTCCCTTTGACAATGGGGAAAGTCTGGCACAAAGGGATCAAACAACTTACCCCAAATCATTCCCCTAATTGGTGGCTAAGTCAGGACTTGAACCCATGCTGTCCAGCTTCAGAAAACAAACAATGAACAAAAAAAGAGTAAACCCCATTTAAAACTTTCCTATATGTAAACACTCTAGAGCTGTATCCTGTGGACATGTACCTGGCTCCTTTTTGCCAGTCTTCAAATTCTCTTTTTTTTCCTGGTAAACTGAGGCAGACACTTGTCAGTTGTGAACCTTCTTAGCTCCCCAGAGAGGCATTACAGCCTTGAAAGCATAGTGTGGCCATAAACAAACATCTATCCACCCAGGCCAGGGCACCAATGACAAACCAGGGACTCCATCTAAGTTTGTCTTGGCGAACCAGTGAGTTTATTGGAATTGCTCACAGGGGCATGGATCAGGAGTTAGCTACGTGAACATAGATGGCTAGGCAGGAGCAGCAAAAAAAAAAAAAAAAAAAAAAAGTCCACTCCAGTACAGGTGACAGCTAATGAAATCTGTAGCCCTGAAGCTCTTTGCAGCTCCGGTGTCCAGAGTGTACTAGGCCAAGCAATTATTACTGCTCATATAGCCTTGGGGAGAGAGTTCTTGGGAGTCTTGCAAGTTTTAGGAGCTTCCTGGGTCTTACATGTTTGGTTATTTCCTGAAGCTTAGGGATTCCTCTCTCTAGGAGAGACTATATCAGTTCTAAGGAAATAGCGAGAAACAGCATTGCAGGCCAGTCTAACCCTCCACCGGGCTCATGCACTCTTGAGTGTCCTGAGGGAATGTCTGCATTCTCTTTAGGAAGCCATACATATTAAATAGCTGCACGTGGTTCCCTAAATAAAACCAAAGGGATATATATCTTTGGATTTCAGGAAGCTTTCCACGCAAGCCAGGTCAGTTGATTTAAGATGCAAAGAAATAAAACTGACTTGCTTCTGTGTGTGCTGGCCTGGCAGGAGTCTGAGTTCACGGTGGTGGGGGTGGGGGCTTAATAATAATAATAATAATAATAATAAATGAAAACCACGAGTTCACTGTCAAGGATAGGAGATGGGTGGGATGGGGGAAGGTGTTTAGCCTTTTATGAACACCTCTGACTGTCTTGAATTTCTCTGACAGGTCTCTGGAATAGAACTAGAGAACAAACACACTCATGAAATGACCCCGGGCAGAAACTGGTTTCTTCATTTTGATTTGGGAGGTAAATTAGATATGGTACCACATGGTACTGATTATTGTAAACTTCAGGCAACTTCATGAGAACTGGCCATTTGAACCTATGGACACATTCAGAGTCTGGATAAATCAGTTCTTGCCCTTTGAACAGGACTTTCAAGAGATAAACTTGGCTCCAAATTTTAGGGTGATAGCGAATAATAAAGAAAATAGCTCTATATGCGTGGTGATTTTTGACTTGAAATCTAGGAGTCACGGAGTTTCAGGACCTCCTGTTTTCCAGGTTTGCTTGTGTAAGCCAGGAGGCTGTTTGACTTCACATTTGAGCCTCTGGAACCCAAACTCAGGGCTCTTTCTTGGAACCTAAATATAGCTGAAGAAAAAAGTTTTTCCTTCAGTTATCCTTTTGACATTGGCTGGCCCTGAATGAGCTGATTATCCTGAGATAGATTTAGTCGAAATCTTACTTCATGGCCTTTGCTTCATCTTTCCCCGAATATCATACAGAAAAAAATGGGAAAAAAACATATCAGTGTCAGACACAATGCTGTTTACATTTCAATCAGGAGTAACACAGCCATTGGCATTTTGTTTTGCCTATGTGCAATGGTAAAAATGTGATGGTTGATGCTTTTGTACCTGTAGATCAGCTCAACATCTAACTTTCCCCACATTGAACTAAGTAAGCTATATATATATATATATATATATATATATATATATATATATATATATATATATATATATATATATTTGGTAGAGTTAATCCAGTGCATCTGAATAGCAATCCCATTAAGAACATCTGTAGCCATGCTGAAGTAGACAGGAAAGAGTCATCATCCACACTCTCGGCCATCCATGCTTGGCTCTACCTGGAGCTGAAAGGGCCTCTGAATGACACCTTCCAGGCACTTGTACAAATCATTTGCCTTCCTCGGTACCTATGAGGGATGGATCCCCCTTCCCACAATTCCTCTGAGCAGTCAGTAAAGCCTGCAGGGAGAAGCTAGGACCAGTGCTGCCTGGAAACTTCATTAGGCAGGCATTTTACCTATAGGACATGGAGCTCTCAGCCTAGTAGAAGACACACCAGAGTCCTCCTTTTCTCTTTTCTTTCAAGCTAAGACAGGATTAAGGCGTAAAGTGACGGTTTTTCTTTGATAGCTCCACTAGCCAGCTTAGCTCTCATCAGCTCGCTCCTCCTGAATGTTACTTACCCACTGAACCTGCCTATCTGGTATTACGTGTATTGCCAAATGGAGTCTAAAGAAAGGTGATGTGAGGACTGACCTAATCTACAGTGGGAGTCAATTAGCGGGTGCTGGTGAGCCCGGGATGCAGTTAGCAGTGTCTCAGTGTTGTGTGGAGCAGAGGCAATCTGAGAAGCAGTTTATTGATTTAGCAGAGGTTTCGCAGTCTCACGGGCCCCACGCCAGCCCATTCATCCCCCTTAAGCACCTAAGTGTGTCTTTTCTCTCTTAGCCATCTGAGTTTTGCATCGTCATCTAAGGTCATTCCAAGGTGACTCTAAGGATAATGGAGTCCTCCAAAGACTCCGGTTTTTCCAGTGTTGATTCGAGAAAGAAAGCAACACAGGAAACAATAAACAGAGAACTGAATGCTTTTGGTAAAGCAACATGAGACGTGTGACATGAAGGCGAGTTCAAGACTCAGGGTCCAGCTAGGAAAGCTGAGCTATCTCCTACTTAGGCTTTTACAATTATTGATACCAAAGTGGATGACAGAGTGAAAGAAAACAGAGTTTACGAAGTTTTCATTTTTGTGTGCGGTACTAGGTAGGGATGCCGTGTGGTGTGGTTAAGGGTTGACCAGGATGCACCCTCCATGGGCTCATGTGTTTGAACTCTTGGTTTCTAGCTAGGGATACTGTTTTAAGAGATCATAGCACCTTTAGGAGGTGCAATCTTGCTGGAAGAAATGGGTGGCTGGAGGTAAGCCCTGAGGTTTTATAGCCAGGTCCCTCTTCTTCTCTATGCTCTATTTTCTGTTGCGCCAAGCTATGAGGATTCTAAGCTTCATGCTCTGCTCCTGCTGCCATGCCCACTCTGCAGTGGGGAATTGTATCCCTAAAGTAGTGAGCTAAAAGGAAGCATTCTTCTCTTGCTGCTTTTAGCTCGGTGCTCTGCCACAGCAGCTAAAATAACCAATATGCTGTGCTAAGAAGACTAATGAACTGGGCCCCAGTTTAAAACAATTTAAACAGAACTGAATTTTAAAATAGCACACATTTGGTAGTTTGACTGCCATTGGCCCCCATAATCTCATAGGGAGTGGCACTATTTGTTATGAAATATTCATTTAAGATGCGTTACATCTGTTTATGCCGTGGAACGTTTGTTTAATGATGCAAAGATGTGTTGCATTCTTTCATGTTGCATTTGTTTAACTCTGTGAAGCTGTTTTACTTTGCCTGTCTAGAACAACTGATTGGTCTAATAAAGAAGTGAACAACCAATAGCAAGGCAGGAGAGAGAAATAGGCGGGGTTGGCAGGCAGAGAGAATAATGGAAGGAAAAATCTGGGAGGAAAGAAGAAATAGCAAGAGAAAAAGGATGGGAGGATGCCAGGGGCCAGCCACCCAGCTTCACAGCCAGCCGTAGAATAAGAAGTAAAGGAAGGTAATACAGAAATAGAGAAAACTAAAAGGTAGACAGGATAATTTAAGTTAAGAAAAGCTGGCTAGAAATAAGCTAAGCTTAGGCTGGGCATTCATAAGAAAGAATAAGACTCTGTATATATGGTTTATTTGGGAGCTGGGTGGCAGGTCCCCAAAAGAGTAAAGAGTAAAAACCAAACCAAAACAAAAAACCAAACTGTTAGGAGATGCGGCTTTGTTGGAGTGGGTGTGGCCTTGTTGGAGGAAGTGTGTCTCTCTGGCAGTGGGCTTTGAGGTTTCCTATGCTCAGGATACCACACAGAGTCTCAGTCGACTTCCTGTTGCCTGCAAGATGTAGGACTCTCAGCTCCTTCTCCAGCACTGTGTCTGCTTTCATGCTGCCATGTCCCTCCATGATGAAAATGGGCTGACTGAACCTCTGAACTGCAAGGGGGCCACTACAATGAAATGTAGTTTTTTTTTTTGTTTGTTTGTTTTATGAGTTGCTGTGGTCATGGTGTCCCTTCACAGCCATAGAAACCCTAACCACAGCAGCATGGTGAAGAATCTTACCAACATCAAAAAAAAAAAAAAAAAAAAAAAAAGAATTGCTTGGAGAATGTTGTTCATTGGTAACCTGGGCCCAATAACTTTTTTCATTCTCCATATTGTTGGTTCTTTAATTGCTGATATATTCTGAATGGTATAAGTTGGTTAAGGTGCTGAGCCTGGTTCTTTCCGGTCTAGTGTGCAATGATATCTCCATGACTGCTGAGGGCCCACCTTTGGGTTGGAGTAGATCCCAAAGGACCTGGGAAGTGTTCTCCACCATGGACTCAGGCAGATCTTCCTTGACTAGACTGAGTATCAGCCATTCACTCTGTGTGTGTGTGTATTTATTTTGATATTATTTCAATTATACATATATTTATTTGGTATTATTTCAATTGTACATATAATATATATATATATATATATATATATATATATATATATATATATATATATATATATATATATATGAGAGAACTTGCCAATTAGGCTGCAGGGCCTAAAGGAAAGGGCTTAAGAATCATTTTCCCTAGTAAAGCAGCTGTCACTTCCCATCTTTGTTACCCAGCTGTGCCTCAGTTTCCCCATCAGCAAAATCTGTACACTACCATGCCTTTCACAGACAGGTACAAGGAGGATGAAATGACATCATGGATGTGAAATCTTATTCAAAGCTGGCCCAGGCAGACCCAAGCCTTGTTATGGATTGTCCAGTATGGGTATTAAACCCACACTTTCTTGGGGGAGAAGTGGGATACCTAATTCAGACACTTATCCAGGGAAAAGGCTAGAAGGATTCTTGACCCTGAGATTTATGAAGAGCAGTCATTTAATTTGGAATCATGGAACCTAAGCTCTGGCAGAAAAGCCATCAATGCCTATAATAGATGACTGCCATATACAGCATGTGCCCTTAAGCTCTTCCTAGGGGATGATGAAGGGAAGACTCTTGATTTGGTCCTGATTGGTTCTTTTTCTGCATCCTGTCATTTCTCTGTGTCTTTGAAAGCACCCCGCTCTATTCCCCTTTCTCCAGTAGGCTTTCTAGCCTCAGGGCGGAGAGTTCCCGAGCTGCTACAATCTTCACTAAAGTTTTCTCTTCCCTTAGCTGCTTTGGTTCTTGATTGCACTGAGTTTAGGAGGCTCTTGTTTCTGCTCGCTGCCGCATGGAATGTACGCCGCCGCTGGTGACTAATTGTTCTGAAGATGACTTCTCTGTTTGGGTGGTGTCCAGTTCTCTATTCTTCTGTAAATGGAGCCAACTCTGATTTATATGTCTGTGAATCTCTGATGAGCTGTGGAGGTGGCTGGGAGAAGGGGGTGGTGGTGGAGGAGAAACGCTGTTGGAAATGATAAAATTTTCTCTGACTTTGGGCTCAAGAGCAAGCCAAAGTTTGGCTACCATTCAATGTCAAAATTTGGGCAAAAGAACAGAATTAGGTCTTGTCACGTACAAATGTGATTTTTAACTGGAAACCATCAGTTCTCATTCAAAACTAAATGTGAGGCCAAGAAGATGGTTTCAATGTTGGCAGGACACAGTCTAGTATGTTTTTCTGGACCTCCAAGGAATCTAGCCGATATTCTAGGTTAAAGATTTGTACTTCGTCCTCTTGGGTGTAGACAAGTCACTTCCAGATGGAGGCAGAGCTATTTACATCAATGGGATGTGAAACTCTTAAGTCAGGCCCACACTGAGAGATGGCAGGGTGGGAGGGTGGGGGTGGGGGGTGGACATCACAGGGGGGTGGCCACACAGACCTCAGTCTGTAGTTAAGGCTCTGTCCTGGTGGAGGAGAAAACAATACTAAAATCCCCCAACTGAGTGTTGTTACACAATATTTGTGCTGCCCTCCAGCTCTCTCCCCCGGGTTTAACCTTCCTTTCCTGTCCCCATGGCTTGCTCTCTGCATTCCAGAATGCTGAGGGAAGGAAGGAAATAGTAATGATAGAACACCTTGGGGGCAGTGTTTTGGATCATCTCTTGACTTGTCTTTGCACAAATAAGGACTTGCACCTCCTTTGATTTTAGAAAGGTGGTGGTTCTCTAAGAATAAGGCTCAGAAGGCCAGCCTGGTGGTATGGGTCTATAATTCTAGCAACTCATGAGGCTGAGGCAGGGGGATTACAAATTTAAGAGCTGCCTCGGCTACTGAGGTCAAGGCCAGCCTCAGCCAACTCAGTGAGCCATCATCTCAGAATGAAAAATGGATGAGGAGCCTAACGCAGCGGCAGAGTGCTTGTTAACGCTCAATCCCCAATATCCAAAGCATAAAAATTAAACAAGCCCCATGCTTCTACTGAAGAAGAAACAGAAACACAGTCAAGATAGATTAGGTTTTTATGGCTTTTCCTATGAAAACAAAGCCTTTCAAGCCTGGTAGTTTATTATAAGTCAGGAGGATTTTTGTTCAAACTGGCTGTCCCTTGTGAGGCAGCGGACTTCTCCATTCTATCTTCATCCTGGTACCCAGGCTGATGGAGCAGCCTCCATCCGGAAATGTAATGGTATTCCAGGGGGAGAAGAAGCAGGGCGAACCACTGGAGTCCCCGAAAGCCTCTGGTTATAGGAGATGCTTGTCAATTCCTGCTGGAGTTTCACTGACCACGGCCAGCCAAGTGGCCACACCCCAGGCTAACAGGATGTTTGACCCTCGCCAGAGGGTTCCCACAGGGAGGGGCTAGGCAGTGCTTGGCTAGGGTGTGGTAGCATCATCGACCACACCCAAGAGTACAGAATATTTAGCAGATGATAAAGATACCTTTTGGATCATTCGAGGAATGGACAAAACAGCAGATGGTCCTGGGAAAGTTGGTTGTTTGGGAAGTTGAAATACAGTAGGTTACCTCGAGTCATATAGAGATATGGCTTAAAATGGACTAATGCTAATAATCGGAAGTATATATAGACCAATGGCTTATTTTATAATATCAGCTATCAAGGCTTCTTTTGTTTTCCACAGTATTGGTTTATTTGTTTATCTTTGTGTGTGTGTGTGTGGGGGGGTGCTGGAGATAGGGCAGGGGCAAGCATGGGACCTCACCTGTCCTAGGCAAGCTCTCCACCCTGAGCCACGCCTCCTTGCCCGGTCAAAGCTTCTTTTAAAGGTGTAAAAACCAAAGGTGGACACGATAAGGGTTGAATCTAGTAAAGCTGAAGTAGAAAAGTAGAGTCTTTATAGAAAGACTATAAAACCAATGGAGAGGCAGGAACAAATGGGGGGGAAGGGTAGCATGTCTCGTCATCAGTGGGGCAGCCCAGTGTGCACTGGCGTGCTTAGGGGACAATACAACTGTAGTGAACACACACGGGCTTTTTCTCTGGTACTTTCCCCATAAGAACATAAAGCAGTGAGGGTGACCCAAACCCACACATCTACACGAGGATGCACAAGAGCTATTTGTAAACACTGCGCCATTTGACACAGAGGACTTGAGCCTCTGGAGGGTTTGATGTTCTCTGAAGGTCTTGGGACCCATCTCCGGAAGATGCCCAGCCATTTTTGTTCATTTCTGATTTAAACAGAAGAGTCAGAAGAGTTTTTACTCAGAGGAGCGGTAGAGGCGTGCGTGCTCTGTCTGGTGCCAAGCGGAGACATTTTTTACCAGAATGAACCTCTCTTCCCCAGCACACCCCTGAACCTCACTACTGTTTCCGAAGTGTCAGAGAAAACAGGACTCTTGAGGTTCCTTCCAGCTTTCCTGGCAGTGATTTTAAGCGACACCTGTGGAAAGCCTTGTTTTGACACCTGCCTTATGATTCAGCGGTATGACTCAAAATGGAGCGAACTGGTTTTCTTCTCCCATCCGAGTGACTCTCACCTTGAGGACTTTCTCAGAGCTGGGAGAGTCGGGTGGGTGAAGGAACAGAGGGACCAGGGCCCCGAGGCTCTCAGCTTCCTGCCTTTGCCTGGCTGCTTTCCTGGACATGCATGACTGCTGGGAGATCTCTGAACAGCTCTGAACTGACCACTACTCAATGGACAGTCAGGCGGGCGTCAGCCTGGGAGTTTCTGAGAAACACACTCCTGGCATTCTCTTCCATCAACCCACTTTTCCCAGGCATAACAGAAGTCAGAACACCGAGTCCCTCCGCGTTAAGACAGCTTCATAGGCAGACGGTCTGTGCCTCTCAGCCTCGGAGAAGGGTGGGGCCTCTTGCGGAAGTATAGCGGGATGCTTTCCTCTCTGTGCTTCTGAATTCCATAGAATTATTCCAAGTTCCTTCTCTGAGGCCTGCAGACTCACCCTTCTCTAAATTCCTTTTCTCCCCGTCTGCCTTACTCAGCACAGTTCCAGATGCCTATTTCTAGCAGCTCACACATCTCTGATGTGCTCTGGGATTTGCTGGTTGGATTTCCCATCTGGTTATGATATTGTCAGTCTCCCCTTACAACTTAGTCCGGTGATTGGGATTCCCCACTGAGGGCGTGGCTTTGCCCCCAATGTCCTCCAGGACCTAGTCTAGTCAGAGCACAGTAAACAGTTGCTGGATATATTTGTGTATTTGTTACCGGGTGTTTCCTGGGCACAGGGTTAAACAGTAACTGGGTTGTAAAGCCGGGCATGGCGTGGGCGGACCAGTGATTTCTGATTGGTGAGGCCCGGCCACCTTCTTCCATTTGGCTTTTCTTTTAGCCAAAATATACCAGCCAAGTGCACAGTGGGAAAGCTCACTCCATGGTAATGTGGTAGGATAGAAAGACAGGAAAATTATGACATAGAAGGTCAGCTTGGTTAAACAAAAACAAACAAAAACCAAAAGCCTTCATCTGAGGGTCTGGTACACATTTTCTGTCAAGAAGCAGGAAATCGCTCACAGAACATTATAGGTTTTCCAAAAGACCTCTTCTCAAAGACAGTAAATAAACCACACTTACCTTAGGGTCCAAATGATGCATAACCCTGACTTTCTGGCTCGTCTCTCTCATTCCCAAATCTAATCACTATCCCGTATAAATCCACCTTGCAACTTCATTTGCAGAAGGAAATGCTTTATCTTTTAACCTTGTTACAAGCAGCATTCTTTAAACTGAAAGACCCCCGAAGGCAGTCTTCCCTCTGGAGAGACCCTCGCCCAGAGATCACACGAGACCACAAGTCAGATGCAAACAGCAAGAGGCTTTATTCAGGAACACGGGTACCCGGGGCAACACAGTCCCTCAAGAAGCTCAAGAGACTGGCGTGCCCACGGGCTGGAGCGGAGGGTTTTTATAGGGTCGGGCAGCAGGAGCACGAGGAGGGCGGGTTCAAACTCAGGGCAGCCCATGGTTTACAGGGTTCTGATTGGACGATTCAAATGAGGCCGGGTTCAAACTCAGGGCAGCTCGTGGTTTTTCCCCGAGCTTGACATGCCTGCTGTCTGGCTCCAAGCTGTTTTTCTGACCTTTAGTACCCTTTTCTGGGGCCAGGAGGCCGGCCGTAGACACCCCGCGCTTTTCAGACCTTACTTGAAATGGCGTTAGGCTAAGCTAGTATGCTGGGATCTTTCATTCCCCCATTTTCTTATCTCAGGGAATGGAATCCTCCATTCATGGGGAAGAATAGGGATGTGGCTCCATTTCCACCTGGTTGAGTCGTTGGTATTGTTGGGTCAACACCAAGGTCTGAACAATAGAAACACGTTCCCTGATAAATTGGACAAGTCTGTTTAGGATGTAGGGCCCGAGCGTCAGAAGGAGCAATAAAATCAGAAGGGGCCCTATAAGGGTGGAGATGAGGGTGGTGAGCCAGGGGGACCTTCTGAACCATCCTTTAAACCACCCCTGCTGTTCTTTAAAGAGTTTTTGTCTCTGTTCTAGTCTCTTTCTTAACTTAGTCATGTTATCTCTCACCACCCCAGTATGATCCGCATAGAAGCAACATTCTTCTCTAAGGGCAGCACATAACCCCCCTTCCTGCAGGAAGAGGAGGTCTAATCCCCTCCGGTTTTGCAGAACTACCTCCGACAGGGAGGTGAGTGACTTTTCCAAGGTACTCACGGATTCCTCCAGTGCCTGGATATCGGTATGCATGGCAACCTGGAGTTGTCGGAACTGGTTGGTTTCCATGAGGGCAGTGGTACCTGTGCCTATTTCGGTGGCGATCCCTCCCATTGTTAATCCACCTAGTATCAGGGCCAGGGTTAGTGAGACTGGCTCTCTTTTTATACGGGGGACCCCTGTTTTATATCGGGCATAGATATCTTTAGGTGTATGATAGACTATCCTGGGGTACAGTTCTATGAGCACGCAATAATCGGCCGTATTAGCTAGTATTGAGGGGGAGAGGCATGGTGTAAGTCCAGTGCTACAGGCCCAGTAAGTTCCGTTGGGAGCCACGAGATAATGGGGTCCTGGTACAAGTACCTGGGTGCGATTACACAGGTGTTGGTAGGTGTAGGGTACTGTCCCCAGACATAGTCCTTGTCCTGACACCTCGGAGATTGTGAGCTTATGCTGAGGTGTTGAGGCACATCCTGATGGGGGTGAAGAGGAATTGGTGAAGCTTCCGACTACGGCTACCCCCTCATAATAGGGAGGTGTGGAAACTAGGCATAACCAGCACTCCTGAGTCCGATTTGGGCTAGTAACATTGAGGGCTGAGTAAGCGCCCTCTATAAGATTCAATAGCCGGTCTCCTGTACCGGGTCTGGGTGGTTGGAGGGTGACTGGGGTTACAGCGGCATTCGGAGCCGTGCTTGGGCGAATGGCCGAATTAGGTCGGGTGGTAGCCCTCGGGGGTGCTGGAGCAGGTAAAGAGGGGCGCTTTTGGTCAGAGAGAACCTGGTTGGGGCCTATAGAGGCGGAGGGCTCCTCAATTTTAAGTTTAATCATAAAGGTAAATCCCTGGTCCTGTCCTGTCATGAAAAATCTAAGTCCCCATGTTTTTCCTTTAATCCAATCTTGTGCCGTCCCCCTTCCTTTCTGAGTAAAGGATATGTTTAGGGGGTTGCAGGTGAAGTTTATACAGGGGCCCTCCCCCTCCCAGTATGTACTAAGCTCGCCTGGGAAACCCCAACAATGTGCTCGGGTGAGTGGGCGCCATGTGCGGCTTTCCCCTTGGGTAGTCCTTTTTACCCTAATGAGGTCCCAAGTGGACGAAGGCTTCCAATAGGTATTGCCAGTTGTTTCACATCCCCATGCTTTACAGAAGTAACTTTCATAACCCCCACATTGGCTAATCATCTTTCTGTCCCTACCATCCCGGGGGCAGACGTAGAAGGATAGTTGTGAGAGGGCTGCCCTGGCTTCAGGGTGACCACATCCGTATCTCCCGTCACTACATTTGCAAGTTCCCTTACTATCCTGACAGACGTCTGGTGCTCTGGGGTTCATGGGGTCAGTGGTAGGGATGTCCCAGTCCTCTGACCCTGCTGCTAATTGGCAGAGATCTGGATGTAAGTTAGGCCACCATATAAAGGGGGTGTGAAAGGCGGTCGTTTGCCAGACCGTCTCCCCAGTTTGTGAGATGACCTGCCGAGTGAGCCTCTTAGCTAGGTGCGGGCTCTCTGCCGCCCTAGTCCCCTAGGGGTAGGCAGAGATTAAGAGGAGGGGGAGGAAGAGGAGCCGCGGGCGCAGCAATCCCGTCGACCTTGAGTGCAGTGGGGGTGGTCAGCAAGACAGTGTAGGGCCCCTTCCACCGTGATTCCAGGTTCTTGGTCTGGTGTCGTCGGACCCAAACGGAGTCCCCGATCTGGAAGGGGTGGAGCACCACCGGCTTGTCTAGCTGCTCCTGATAAGCCTTGGCCAGGGGCTTCCAGATCTCCCTCTGCACCAACTGGAGGGCTTGAAGATGTGCCTCTAAAGTAGGGGTGGTGGCAAAAGAGGAAATATCAGGATGGAGAAAGTTTACAACAGGAGGTGGGGCCCCATATATGATCTCAAAAGGGGTTAGGCCGTGTGGGCCAGGAGTATTTCGGGCTCGATAGAGAGCCAAGGGAAGTAGGAGCACCCAATCTCTAGTGCCAGTTGCAAGCGTTAATTTGGTTAGAGTCTCCTTAATTGTTCTATTAGCTCGTTCTACCTGTCCTGAGCTCTGGGGGCGGTATGCACAATGGAGTTTCCAATCAACCCCCAATAGTTTGGCCACCTTCTGACTTACCTGGGAGACGAAGGCAGGCCCGTTATCCGACCCCAATATTTGAGGCATCCCATACCCGGGGAAGATTTCTTGGTTGGAAATGCCTCGATCCATCCAGAAAAGGTGTCCACGAAGACCAGGAGATACCGGTACCCGTAGAGTCCAGGTTTTACTTCTGTAAAGTCTATTTCCCAATGAACACCAGGACGATGGCCTCTTTGGCGGGCCCCCTTGTTTAGATGAACCTTTCCTGCATTGACTTGAGCACAGGCTGGGCAGGTAGAAGTTACCTGCTGGAGTACCTGATCCTGGTTCAGCAGCACTGCCCAGGTGTTTTCTCTGTCTAATAAGGTCTTCATCTTGTTTTTGCTCAAATGGGTCAATGCCTGTCTTCTTTGTTCCCAGTCCGCCCCCATTTTCTTTGCTAGCTCATGGTCTTCTGGGCTATAGGGCACGGGGTCTCTCTCAGGCTGTGGTCCCGAAATTTACCCGGTCTGAGTCCAGCAGTAAGGCCTGATAGTTAGTCATTCTGGCGTTAGAAAGCCATCTGTCCGGTGGTTGTCGGACCAAGGCCTCCACTGCATGGGAGGTCAGCACAGTCAATGGTTGTTTCCGGCATCTTTGAGTAATACGGCAATGGCTGCCACCATGCGGAGGCATGGAGGCCATCCTGTAGCCACCGGGTCCAATCTCTTGGACAAGTACGCTACAGGTCTCCTCCAAGGTCCCAGTCTTTGCATCAGTACCCCCTTGGCAACACCTGAGTTCTCATCCACAAACAGCTCAAAGGGCTTGGTTAGATCTGGCAGACCCAGAGCCGGGGCCTCGAGTAAGGCCTTTTTGATCTGTTGAAACGCTTTCCGATGTTTCTCTTCCCATTGGAACATGGTCCCTGGTTTAGTGAGGGGGTATAATGGGGCTGCCAGTTCGGCAAAGCCAGGAATCCAAAGGCGGCAGTACCCAGCCGTATCCAGGAATTCTCGAACTTGGTGGGGGTTCCGAGGAGGGGGGATGGAGATTATCGTCTCCTGTCCCTGGTTTCTTAACAGGCAAGAGAGGGGCGTTCCAAGGTGACTGGCAGGGCTTTAACACCCCTTGGTCCAGGAGCCTCTGAATATGGGGCTTGATCCCCTCATGAGCTTCCCGTGAGCTCCTCAGGTGACTTCTCCGTGGGTTCTGTCTCAAACAAACGGTATTCTTCTCAAACAAACGGTATTCTTCCTCTAAACTGAGGGCAAGGATTTGTAGGGGGTCTCCTTTAGGACCTGTGACTCTTGGTCCCTTCTCATCAAGGTAGATTTGTGCCTTTAATTTGGTTAATAGGTCCCGTCCTAACAGCGGATGGGGGCATTCAGGTATATACAGGAAGGAGTGAGTTACTTGCCCTGATGCCAGTTGGACCTTTCTCTCGGCAGTCCAGTGATACCTCTTGTTTCGGCACCAGTATCAACCAGGAAGGTCACGGGCTGCCCCCCCCCCCGATCCTAGGCTCAGGGGGGGGGCTCCTGGCCTCGACTCCCCTAGTCCTCTAGATTAAGGAGGTCCACGGTTTTGGGCTTGAGTCGGTGGGCTCCTTGTGGCTTCTTGGGGCAGTCTCGGGCCCAGTGTCCCTTCTTCTTACAGTAAGCACATTGATCTTTATCAAGGGGTGGCCTCCTTCACTCTCCCGACCTATCTCCCTCTCTCCGCTGTCCCTGAGACACAACGGCGGCCAAAACCTTTTTCATCTCCCTATGTTGTCTCTTGTCCCTTTCCTCACGTTTCTGCCATCTCCTTTCCTCACGCTCCTCAGGAGTTTCTCTCTTATTGAACACTTTCTCTGCTTCCTTCAATAAATCTGGCAAACTTAGCGCTTGCAAACTTTCCAACCGCTGCAATTTGGTTCGGATATCTGAGCTAGACTGGTATCTGGATCATACGGAGTGTACATCCTATAAGCCTCCTTCAGCCTCTCTAAAAATGCAGCGGGTGATTCTTCCTTTCCTTTCCTTTCCTTTCCTTTCCTTTCCTTTCCTTTCCTTTCCTTTCCTTTCCTTTCCTTTCCTTTCCTTTCCTTTCCTTTCCTTTCCTTTCCTTTCCTTTCCTGGGCCAAATTGGTAGGCCTTCTGGCGGCCGCTCGGAGACCCGCTAAGAGCAACTGGCGATAGAGACGTAGATGCTCCCTACCTTCAGGTGTATTGAAGTTCCAGTCTGGGTGGGTCAAGGGAAAAGCGGCATTGATGATATTTGGGAGTTGGGTTGGCCTCCCGTCATCGCCCGGAACCTGCTTCCAGGCCTCCAGGAAAACTCTCTGCTTTTCTTCTTCCTCCGAGTCCCCAGCGAGCGGGGTCATCATGGGGGGGGCGGCCGCCGGGGAGGTCGCGGCCGGCGCCGTGACAGGAGGCGCCGCGAGCGCAGCCGCTGGGGTGGTCGCGGCTGGCGCCATGACAGGAGGCGCCGCGAGCGCAGCCGCTGGGAGGGTCGCGGCTGGCGCCATGACAGGAGACGCCGCGAGTGCAGCCGCCGGGGTCGCAGCCGGCGCCGTGACAGGAGGCGCCGCGAGCGCAGCCGCTGGGAGGGCCGCGGCTGGCGCCATGACAGGAGCCGCCGGGGTTGCGGCTGGCGCCGTGACAGGAGGCGCCGTGCCTGGATGGAGAAGGATTAGACAAAGAACGCAAAACAAACCGACACCACAAACAAGAAACAGTTTCGCTGCGCGGCTCCGGTGTAAAACCGAAAGCAAAAACTCAGATGGGGACACGGAGTGTTTGAATTCTCCGTCCCCTGCCAGCACCACGTATCCTTCTGATACGGGGGTGGCCCCGAAAAACCGTGCCCCAGAGGGGACTTCCCGTGCCCCAGAAGGGGACTTCCCGTGCCCCCGAAGGGGACTTCAGAGACCCGTGGAACGTCTTCCAGGGTCGCAGTGGCGAAGTCCAAGCTCGTCAGCTCCTTCAGCCCCACTGACTCCAGACCGATTCAGGCGCGCAAACAGACAACATTCAACATTCAGACAAACCGACAACACTTCCCGTGCCCCCGAAGGGGACTTCCCGTGCCCCAGAAGGGGACTTCCCGTGCCCCAGAAGGGGACTTCCCGTGCCCCCGAAGGGGACTTCAGAGACCCGTGGAACGTCTTCCAGGGTCGCAGTGGCAAAGTCCGAGCTCGTCAGCTCCTTCAGCCCCACTGACTCCAGACCGATTCAGGCGCGCAAACAGACAACACTCTGACAGGACAGAAACGACATACACCAAGGCCGGCCGGCTTACCTCCTGACAGTGGGTCGGTGGTCCCGAGGCGGGGGTCTCTAATCCCGGACGAGCCCCCAAATGAAAGACCCCCGAAGGCAGTCTTCCCTCTGGAGAGACCCTCGCCCAGAGATCACACGAGACCACAAGTCAGATGCAAACAGCAAGAGGCTTTATTCAGGAACACGGGTACCCGGGGCAACACAGTCCCTCAAGAAGCTCAAGAGACTGGCGCGCCCACGGGCTGGAGCGGAGGGTTTTTATAGGGTTGGGCAGTAGGAGCACGAGGAGGGCGGGTTCAAACTCAGGGCAGCCCATGGTTTACAGGGTTCTGATTGGACGATTCAAATGAGGCCGGGTTCAAACTCAGGGCAGCTCGTGGTTTTTCCCCGAGCTTGACACGCCTGCTGTCTGGCTCCAAGCTGTTTTTCTGACCTTTAGTACCCTTTTCTGGGGCCAGGAGGCCGGCCGTAGACACCCCGCGCTTTTCAGACCTTACTTGAAATGGCGTTAGGCTAAGCTAGTATGCTGGGATCTTTCAAAACAATCTTAAAAAGGGGTTTTCTTAGCAAGTTCTAAAGATATACCTTGAGAGCGGCTACCAAAGACCACATATAAAGAACCCCAGGGGTGCTGTTTCCCCCAGCAGCCCATATCCACATTTGGGTGTGTCTCCTCCTTTCTCTGAGGACCCTTCTTGCTAATAACTCCTGTGCTGAAGAGTCACATTAAAAATACCTTTTAAGAACATTCAGCATCTATGTGTGTGTCTCTGTATGTGAGTGTATGTGTATACCCGTGTGCTGCACCACATATATGGAGGTCAGAGGTGAGCTTGCAGGAGTTAGTTCTCTTCTTCATTCACCGAGTGGGTCCTGGGACTTGAACTGGGATTGCCAGGTTTGACAATAAGCGCCTTTTCCCATGGAGCCATTTTTTTTTTTAACAACTCTCCAAACTCTACTTCATAATGTCTTAGCATGACATTCTTTTCTTTATTGGAGCTGTAAATCCCAGGTTTGCCTTGATGGAACTCCTAAGACATGGAAGTCTTCAGCTTCCTGTAGGAGATGGGGTGGAGCCATGCCATAAGAATGAGAGCCTCGGTGTAAGAGCCACTACCTGGTCTTGTGACCCTGGAGGGACCCCAGAGACCTTATTCAGGAGAGCCTTCAAAGTGAGACTAATCGTGTTCTCTGACTTAGCCTTTGTGTGACCCAATTTTCCTCCTCTATGTAGTGGGAATAATAACCCTGTGTTGTAGAGCTGTTGTAATATTTAAATGAGACAATAGAAGCAAAGTTCTCAGTGCTGGCCACATAGGGAGCACTATAGGACGGTTGGCTGTCATTGGCCTATTGCCACAAGGAGATGATCTTATTAATGGATTATCCTTTAACACATTGTGTGTGTGTGAATGTGTGTGTGTGAGTATGTGAATGTGTGTGTGTGTATGTGTGAGTATGTGTGAATGTCTGTATGTGTGGGTGAGTGTGTGGGTGAGCGTATGTGAATGTGTGTGAGTGTGTGTGAATGTCTGTATGTGTGGGTGGGTGTGTGGGTGAGCGTATGTGAATGTGTGTGAGTGTGTGTAGATGTGTGTTACATTTTCGCTTTTGAGGTTAAGAGATCAAGTCTCCTCTTTAAATTTTTATTTTTTGAGACAAGGACCACCTAGCCCTAGACTAGCCTCAGACATGCTACGGAGGCCAGAGTGTCCTTGACCTTCTGATCTTCTGGCCTCCAACTCCAAGTTGGCACCTGCCACCATACCCATCTCCTTTCCCCATGCAGAGCCAAGGTAGAGGTACACTATTAGCTTCCTTTTCTTTCCTTGCCCCACTCTGGCCTGGGTTGCATCTGCAGATGTTTTGTGGTCAGAGCCAAGGTACCAGTATATCAGCCTCCATCTTGGGATGTAGTTGGAAGTTTTCCTGTGTCCCACCTGGTCCTGCAGCCACTCAGACCCAAGTAAACACACAGATGCTTATATCAGTTACGAACTATATGGCCATGGTCTATGGCTCAGTTTTCTTGCTAGCTAGCTCTTAGAACTAAATGAGTTTATATTAATCCATATGTTGCCACGTGTTCCGTGGCTTTGCTTGTGTGCCATTACATGCTGCTTCCTGGGTGCAGGATGGCATCTCTGTGCCTTTCCTTTCTCTTCCTCCTATCTCTCTTGGATCTTCTCACCTGGCTCCATCCTGCCCTGCCATAGGCCAAGGCAGCTTTCTTTATCAACCAATCAGAGCAGCACATATTCACAGCATACAGAAAGATATCCCATAGCATTGGGAAGATGAAATTAGATCTCTACAGGTTTCTGTGTGAACAGATGAAGAACATTTAAAGTTGAACCACTTCTCCCCACCCTCTCCATTGTCACCTTCACCTGCCCCAGGGTCACCGTCATCCCCTTCCAAAAGCCTCTCTACTTCTGTTCCCTCCCCTCAGTGTCTGGACTTCACAGCTGGACAATATCTCCTACTTAGAGGATTCTGCTTAAAGCTCTCCGGTGGCTTCTAGCTGCACCTAGAGGAAAGCCCGGTTTTTACCTTAGTTTGCGAGGCCCCAGGTGGATTGGCCTTTCCTATCACTCTCACCTTAGGCACCCCGAGGACTCTGCAGGCTGCAGCCACACAGACCTTCATGCCTCACGTCTAGTGAAAGACGCATGTCCCTAACCCTCTTCCTCAGCATCCCCTCTGTCTTGGATACCTTTCCCTGCTTTATCACACAGCTGTCTCCATTTTTACCTTTGAATGCATAGGTACCTTTTTTTACCTTTGCATTTTAACCTTTGAATGCATAGAAACACTCCCTGACCATATTATCAGTAGCACCTCCTTACCTCAAGGCACCCAAGCCAAGCTGAGCTTTTTATTCATCCCACGTGCATGTCAGTGGCTTATTGGTTATTCTCCTCCCACTAGGAAGTGATCTTTGTGGCCTCAGGATGTCTTTAGCCACATGTCACCACTCCATTTCTAGTTCCTAGGACAGAGTATGTGCTTGATATATACTCGTGGGCTGGAACAATTCCTTGGATGATGCCATCTGTTTAACATACTTTTCTCACAGCACAGTTGAGATGGTCACTGTGCTACAACCCTGCTTCCCTGGCAAGGAGAGAGAGGGAAGCAAGAATAAGGCCAAAAGCATATCTTTTTCATGGCTGGAAGCTGGTGTTTCTGTTTATTGTTTTATAACCCCAGACTCCAAAAGATGCTTTTTAGGGCTTGATACAGTATCTCCAACAAGAATGCAAGTCCTATTTCAGAGATGCCCACGGCACAAAGAGCCTTGGTTACTTTCCAAAGGTATCATGTTTTCTTTTGGCACGGGCTCATGCCCAGAAACCTGGATAAGCTTTTATACTGGAATAGCCCAGAGCTGGCACAATTCCCTGACTTGGAAGGAAGCTGACCACAGCAAATTAGAGGAGAAACTTACTCTTTTTTTTTTTTTTTTTAAATCCAGAAGCTAAATTTCAAATAGCCCTACACTACCACCTATAAAGGATTTGCTTAACATAGTGAGAAACATACAGAATTCAGACTCAAGTTGGCTGGATTTGAATAACCACTAGATAAAGTGAGCACATGAGAAGTCCATCTCCATGCAGTGCTTTAGTGTGTCAGCCATAGATACCACTCATATCTCCCTCTGTAGGGGCATCACTGCCTTCCTTCTCTACCCATCATGCTTTTTCCTTCTGCAGCTACCCAGCCATGCTGCCTGAAGATTGGACTTTAGTAATGGTGTGGCCTAAGGGACCTGGAGGTGCACCCATTCTCAATCCACTTGAGACTTCCCCAATGGGTGACCATGCCTTTTGGGTACCCAAGGCGCTTGGCTGAGCTTCGGATGCAATTGCCCTTCTTTCTCATCACCATAGTGGTTGGAATGCACTGATGCTGGATGCCCAGTTTGCTTCTTCCTGTTCTTGTCCTCAGTAAATCAGCCTCATGATTCACTACCTCAGCATCTGCCGCTTGGTGGACCCCAACCAACATGCATACACTTGGTTTTCTCATTTGTATGACGCGGTCCACAGTCCAGGTGGCTTTTTATCAAAGGCTTCCCTTTACTTGTCCCCAAGTCACCACAAAATTACATTTTTATGATAAGAAAATCAAGAAAATCAAGTCAAAATTGTGGAGTATCATATCTGGTAAGCCCCTGGCATTCAGGGTGGGACAGTCACATCTGCACCAAACCCCTGGCACTCAGGGTGAGACAGCCACATCTGCACCAAACCCCTGGCACTCAGGGTGAGACAGCCACATCTGCACCAAACCCCTGGCACTCAGGGCAGGACAGTCACATCTGTATCAATGTTTCCTATCCTTGGGCACATTCCTGTATGCAAAAAGCCTCTCCTATCTTGGAGTTTTGTGCCACTCTGAAAACAGACCAAAAGTGGGTTTATAGGACCAGGGAGCCAAAGGCACTTTATTTTTTTCTTTCAATGTATTTGATAATCCTAGGGGAAAGGCCCAGAACTTCCTAGACTCTTTTATACTCATTTTCACAGTTCGGAACTATGCATTTTTAAGTTAGCTGTGTGAAGAAAGCTCTGTATCTTTTTCATGCCTGGAGGTATTGATGGTTTCCTGGCCCTTTCCCCTCATAACCATGCCTGTGCTATCCTGGCTAGGGGGAGTTGATCTTCTTCCATGGTTATTATAGGTGCCTACTCCCTGGAAGTACTTTGGGTAGTCTTGGGCAAACCAGGCAGCAAGACTACCACCATGTTTACAGCAGTGACTGGGAAGTGCCTGAGAGCCACAGCTCTGTCAGCCACATGCTGGAGCCAAGTCCTGGATCCTGCATTTATCATCAGAGGCTCTGAAGATCCAACTGTCCTGGGCAGTAGGGTGAACAGAGCTTCTGAATGACTCTGAGTGACCCCATCTCCCACCCCAAAGGAGAGCCTGCCTGGCAGTGGTCAGGGGCCAAAATCCAGACCTCAACACCTATCTAAGTTCTGCTTGGACACAGCCTTCCTCAGAGGAGCAGACCCTGTTTCCTCCCAGACTAGAGTTGCTTAGTCCCTCAGATAATAGACATGATCTGTCACACGTCATCACTGCAGTGTTCAGCCATTAGGACGGCACCAAGAACTCTCCTGGACACAAGTCGAACTCTAAATACACTGTATGATGCCTTTTGAGACTTTCCATTGAGTTTCAGTGGAATTAGAGGTGCTCTTGTGAAGAATAACTAAAAGAAAACAAAACAACAAAAAGCCAAGAATATTGTAAACAAGAAAGAAAATAGAGGCTGGCAGAGAAGCAGGGGGATTTTTTTTTTTTTTTTTTTTTTTGGTACGGCAGTTTTGGAAAAGAATCATAACAGAAATAATTCTCAGCCTTACAAACAGGGGTTCCTTGTTAAGAAGAAAGGGAACTCTTTCTACAGAAGCGAAAAGACCCCGAGAGCGAAGGATTGGGGTGCAGACAAATAATAGCATAACAGCACCAAGTTCTCCAGGAGAGGGGACTTCCCTTGGCCTTCTGAGGATTCGAACAGTGACAGGATGGATACCGAGTCATTCTAGAGCAGAGTGAACACTAGATGAGGAGACATGTGGAGAAGGAAGATGGAGACATTTCCAAGTGGCTTATCTACTTCCCTGCATGCCTGACAGAGCTGTTTGTCCCCTGCCCAACCCCACCCTGGCTCACAAGAGAAGAGTGAGACTGAGTAGGTCTGTGAGTGAGAATAGAGCGCACTGGAGGCATCACACCCCGGGCAGAGGCCTCCAAGAGGGAGGGAAGCATCTCTCCAACATGGTGTCAATGGGTTTATTGCACAGTGAGGATCTTTGCTGGCCCTGCAAAACTGAATACTTGGAACACTTTCAATTAGCCACACAGGCACTGGAAGACAGTGGAAAACTGTGGGGTTTGGGAGTGTTATGGAAGTAGCAAACAGACCTGTTTGCGTTCTAGCTGATGGTTTCTAAGAGCAGCTGCCATCCGGGGACACGTTCCCTTATCTAGTCAGGGTCCACCCAAAGGTGAGGGATTCCTTTGAGTAGCCCACAAACAAATAAGGGCGTGTCCCCGAGGAAGGCTGCACAAGCCTTCGGTGATTACATAACCATTGCAAATCTGTTTTTCCTCCTCTGGGAAATGAGGATGAGTGATGTCATTTATGGATGTCATCTGGGACCAAATTAGAAGTTATCCATCCATTGAACAAATGTTTTCAAAGCGTACGTTGTGTGCTTAGGGAGCTTATTAATGAACAAAATTTCCAAGGTTTATGTCTCCACTGACCTGTTACAATCTTATGTAGGGAAATGGGCAATAAATACCAGGCTTAAGTGGTATATCAGAGGGTGCCCTGTGAAAGACAGGGGCGGGGTACTAAAGTTCTAAATAATCTTGTCTGGTAAAACATTTCAGATAACATCCAAGCAAAGATCATAAAGAGGACACACATGACCCGTGTGGACCTCTAGGGGTTAAGGCTTCCAGATAGAAGGAACATAAAGATTCTCAGGTTTCTGGAATATTGCACCGACTCAGTGTAACTCTGTATTAGTTTTCCTATGATGGGAACTGTGAGGGCGAGTGGCATTGTGGGAAAATCTCTCAGACTAGCCTGAGTGAAAGGGCAATTGCAGAAGATGAACTAGAGAGGCAGGGTACCAATTGTGTGTGATTTGTAGGTTGCAAAGAAAGGAAAGAAGGAAGGGAGGGAGGGAGGGAGGGAGGGAGGGAGGGAGGAAGGAAGGAAGGAAGGAAGGAAGGAAGGAAGGAAGGAAGGCAAAAACAACCCGTAGCATAGAAACCTATTGGAGAATTTTTGTCAAGGCGAGGAAAGGCAGAAGAAAGAAGGGCAGGAGGGAGGCTGTCACAGTTACACAGGAGCAGGACCAGCACTCTTTCATCAGGGTGGTCCAAGTGCATGGAAGTGGTGAGCAGAAGCAAGATTTAAAATCCAACCGAATTGCTGATGGATTGGACTTCAGATGGTCTGAGAAACTCAGAGGAGAGGATTGCTCTTTCCTGAGATGAGGAGTGGGGAGTTACGGAATAGGATGATGTAGGACATGGGCCAGGAGGACTTTCTTCTTGCAAGTGTTAAATTTGACTTAAGAAAACCTAAGCAGGAATGTGGCTGAGAATGTAGGCAGACATAGGACAATGTGCACACAAAAATATAGATAGTTCATATAGAGAGAGGGAGAAGGAGATGGGAGGGAGCGGGGAGAAGGGAGGAGGAGGGAGAGAGGAGAAGGGAGGGGGAGGAAGAAAGTGCCTTTTCAGGCATCTTGAAATTTGACTTTTGGAGAAAGTCTTTTAAGGCGTCTTGAAGTTTGACTTTTGGAGAAAGTCTTTTAAGGAGTCTTGAGGTTTGGTGTCTGTACTGGTTAACTGGGGCATAGCTCTGTCACCTGTAGTTTTTCTTTATATATTTTGAAATGTGCACTCTTAATGTCTAAACACTTTTGCTTCCATAGTCCAATGGAAGCAAAAGTCTAGCATCTGATGTTGCTCTGACACCATTCCCAGGAACTTTGGAGACAGTTGAGGCTGGGGTCAGCATCCGTCAGTATTCCAAAGCCAGCTTCTCAAGACGTGATTGGAGCAGCACACATTGCATGCATTTCAGATGTGCAGCCGAAGGAGGACGTGCAAACGCCACCACAGTGGATTCTAGAACTTCAGCACCGTGTCCAAAAGGAAACCGAGACCCTTTAGCTGCCCCTCCTCGTCACCTCACTCTGCCTTTGTTCTGAGGCAGTGATTATACCTTCTGTCCGTCTCACAGGGAACCCGATGACATGCACAGTCCTTCTGTGTATGAGTAGCATCCTTCTCTCAACACTGTTTCAAGTTTACCCACACCATAGCGCCATCGTTCTCAGCCATTCTTATAACTAGGTAACGCCGTGTTGTACAGTCCACTGTTTTACTGATCCGCTCATCACTTGATGCCCGTCGGCTTCCTCCTCTCCCGACTTTCTATGGATGAAGCCTTTATAAATGTGCATATACAGTTTTTGGTGCAACATATACTTCATATTTTTAGAAACTGACTGCAGGTTTTGCTCTCATCAAGGTCAGAGGGACCGAGAGTTAGAGGTGGTACAACCCTCCCCATCTCCCCAGAATAAGGAGGAGAACCTGTTTTATGCACGTGGACCAGTCTTCGCTCGTTTTATTCTCATTGCTTCTGAGCCCACCAACTCTTTCCTCTCAGCTGAGACAGAACTCAGGAACCTGTGTGCTTTAATCATTCCTAATACTCGGCTTGACCTTTCCCCTTTGCTCACCCCCACGCGGAGCCCCAACACCACAGAGATGTTCCCGTCTCCCCCCGCGGCTCAGGATCACAGACCCGTTCCCGCTTTCTCCTACCCCCACGGTGGAGACGTGGCTATCTGCCAGTCCCGGTGGAGCGCTCTCTCTTCAGCGCATGCTCAAGGGTCTCCTGCTTGCACAACCCCAGGTGTGATTCAAAGCCAGCGTGCAGAAGGCGCGCAGCTGTGTCGCAGCTGTCCCGGCCCCAGGGAGGGTCATAGCTTCCAACTTCTGACTTCCGGCTTCTGACAGTGCAGCTGAACCTCGCCGAACGTCTGCTTCTGTGCTGTGGCCTCTGCCCAAGCCAGCTGTCATTGGTGCGGACGTGTGCAAGCAGCATCCTCTCGATGTGCTGGGAGAGGTGGCCCCTTGAGGAAGGCTGGCCTGGCCTCCAGGATGATCCCCTATGACGTGGTGCTCAGGGGGAGCCTTTTCCACCCAAGCACCTCCACACACGGGGGACATACAGAATCAATCAGATAGGTGTGAGAAAGTACGGCGGAAGAGGAGCTCATATCCTCATCAGCAAAACGGGAGCCATGATAGTCTGTACCTCATAGGGTTATTATGAGGATTACATGAGTCAAACCAGGGTGTAAAATAGTCCCTGGCACATAACCAGCTCTTAGTATGTTTTCATGAGTGTTATCATTCTTCATTTTATTTTTTTAGTTTGGCTGAGCCCACTTTGGTAAGATCATCACAGAGCTAGCACTGATAAGAACAGGGTTCCAGAGAGGAAGTTCTGACCTCCTGAGTCCAGAGTCCTGACCCCCACTCTATCCAGCTTCTGACACAGGCAAGATGTTGAACCTTCCTGGCCTCCAGTTTTTCCTCTGAGCCTTTTCCAGAGAAGTCACAAGAGTTTCGATAAGACGGGTCAAGGGCTAAGGGCAACACTTGGCAATAAGGAAGTCGGAGCCACTGCAGGACAGGGAAGGGACATGTGTGAGCCAAATGCTGCAAAGAAAGCTTCCCCAGGGGGACGCTCACCAGAGTCCAAGTGCACTAGACAGCGCAGGGTGGGCCAGACAGAACAGTGTAGCCAAAACCCAGGGCTGTGGGGGCCTTAAGAACTGGAAATGGCTGAGGGAGGCTGGGATAGTGAATGTGGAGAGTTTCTGGGTCCCCTACAGTCAGCCAAGAAGCTGGAACTCTGCAGATAACTGTCCAGTTTTCTATCTTGAATCGGAAGGTATTGCTCTTAGCTGCTCTCCCCGTAGGAAACTGGGACCCCTGCTATGTGCCATCACCCGGCTGTCATGGCCCCACCAATTCCAAGGCACACAGTTGTATCTGTCTTCAAGCAAAGTCTTCGGGGTCGGAGTATATCTTCCAATCCCTGCCCACCTGGATGAAGATCAGATATCTGAGGCACCTCCCCCTGCCCCACGCCCACACTAACACCCCTTTAGATTCTCAGGTTAAGGATTTGAATGGGACCACACTGGTGCTGCAAATGCCTATGAGGATGCCGTGGGAGCAGCTTGTAGCTCAAGGTCCCTGAGGCTGTGTGCTCTCCGACCAACTGTGCTCATTTCTCACTTATGCTTGCCCTGAAGTGTGACTGCGTCATACTCCAACTATGTGCGTGTTTTCTATAAGACTTCTCATTTGAGGATACTCAAAGACTCTCTACTGTTAACTCTTGTGCTTTGCCGTCGAGAACACCTCAGATGTTACGGAAAACAATATTTGCTTCCATCTGTGGATGATCTGTTTAATGTCTTCTCATTTCTAAAACAAAATAAAATAAAATAAACAAAAAACAAAACAAACAAATGACAAACAAAACAAAAAACCCCAAAGGTTAAAATGTTATTAAATACCTGTTCACATATGTGATACAGATGACGTCCTGGGAACAGCAGGTACTCTCTGTGCTAGGCACAAAGGGTTGAACATAGAATTCCAGGTTTCAATGATGAGTTTGGGATGCAGAGCTGGGAAGCCGGAAGTCAGCTGGAGGTCAGAGCTGCTGGCCAGGATGACTTGAGTGGATTACCCTCAGTGGCTTGCCTGGTCACTGCTGCAGTCCTCATAGCTCTCAGAAAAGCATCACCCTACTGTCTCAGTCTGCTGGGACAAAGCAGGTGGCTCTGGAGAGTTCTCTGGAAGCTCCAGGGAATCCCCAATGACCCCAACATCTGCCTGCAACTGCCTCTGGAAATAACTACTGCTGCTTCTGTATTGACTTACAAATCTACCCCAATTCCTCATGATGGCAAACTTTAAGCTGGATTGGCTGGAAAGGAAAGATGGGTCTCTGCCTTAGAGTGATGACTATATCCTTCTTATCTGCCACAAATGTCCCAAGGTACTTGGCTGTTTTTATCTTCTAGCAAAGTCTCTGGGGTCAGAGTTCATCTTCCACATGGTGACATTATAATTCCTGCTTACCTGGATGAAGACTGAATCTTCCAGAGCAGGGCTAACTTTGTTTTGGTCGGGTATCCAAGGCACCTGGGATCTCATACTGCTTCTTGAGCTGCAGGGCAATCAATGCCTTGTTCTCAGAGTATTTTACTACTGTGATATAAAATTTCTTGTTTACGAGGAACCAGGAGCATGCATGTGCCCTTTAAAGATGTCCCAGGCCATACATCTGTCCCACTGCTCTGTTTGGCATTTCTACCATCAGTGATAGCTGTTAAGGCCCACTGGGCCTGATTTCACGCTCAATGAACCCTTTTAATGTTTCTCCACTTATGACCATAAAAGCACACGGTGTCCAGCACGCACCGAGGCATCTCAACCTTAGCCTTATTTCCCAACGAGCATGTGAAGTGGTGTGTGAGGAAGTGAGAGGAGATGGCAAGGGAGGGTGCTGGGGGCTGAAGTTCTCAGAAGGCAACTGAGTGCTTAGCAGATAGATTCCAGAAGTATTTCAGGCATCTTGCTCCCACCAGCTTTAACTGCATAAGATAGATGGAGCCAGGTCCATGTCAGTTTCATACAGTTCCAGACAAGAAATCTACCATGTGCCTTGACTTGCTATTGACCAGCTGGGAGATCAGAACCCAGTCCTAAATCTGAGTGTGTGCTGTACATGCTATATAAAGAGGTTCTGTGACTCCTCAGGGATGCTGGTAGATCAGGGCTAGGGACGAAGCCTGCAGAGACCTGGCAACTTCTTCCTGCTTCAGGCAGGAAACGCTACGATGTGTGTCCCAGTAACCCCTGAAAATGTTAATCCAGCTGCACTCACAAGTAGAAATGAGGCAGAGACAGAAACGCCTCTTAATCAGGTGGCTTCTGTGTCCTGCTGGAAAAAGCAAGAGGATCCCTGACACATTCAAGCATCGCATGCTTTGATCATTTTACCGACTACCAAAGCCCTGTCTCCTCCTTCCATTGGGCGTCTTTGACCTTTGATTACTGTTTTACAGTTACATTTAATTTGGATATCCTCAATTAGAAGGACTAAAGGCTAAGACAATGCTGTCTCCTATCTCCCTATTTTCCTGGAGACTCTAAGTGGGGGGGTCCTATGAGCTACATCCTTCCAGCCCAATCTGCTTTCCCATCTGTTTTCAAATTACCTGTGTGTGTTTTCACACACACACACACACACACACACACACACACACACACACACACAGTCTATAACTACTTCCATGTGGAACAAAACAGTTGTGAGAGAGGCCTTCAGGGCCTATAAAGGTGAAAGTATTTACTACCTAGTTCTGTACCAAAAGATTATTTTATCAGCCCCCGCTGTTTAGAAATGCGATTTCTTACTACAGTGCCTTAATCCCAATTAAAAACAGATTGCCTCCTTTAAAGATGTGTTTTCTGAGCTGGGGAGAAGCTCCAGAAGTGAAGTGCTGGCTGCCGAAGTGTGAGGACCTGAGTTTGGACCCCCGGCACCCACATAAAAGCCCAGTATGGCAGGTGCACCTCTGTAACACGCCACCCTCACCCCCCAAGCTTGGGAACAGCGGCAGATCCTGTGGCCTCATATACCACCAGCAGGCTCTGCTCATGTCTCCAAAAAATATAGAACGACAGAGGAAGGCTTGGCCTCTGATCTCCACACATGTGTTCAGGGTGAGCACCACACATACACACACACACACACACACACACACACACACACACACGCACACGCACACGCACACGCACACGAACACAAATGCACACACCACTTTCTCACACACACAAAATTAAAAAAAATGTTATTTTCTTAGTCCTTATGTTTTGTGTTGCTGATGCTAAAAAACAAAAGTACCTATTAATACTGATTTGGACTAGACTTGAGTTCTAGTCACATGCAAAAACTGTCAAACAGAGCTCAAAAATGGAAATTTTCTCTGTGGATCCCAAGTACTAAATGCTCCAAGCAAATATTACAGGCAACCCAGAGTGTGAAGATTTCAGTTCCCAGCGGGAAACGTGGTTCTGAGCTGTAATTAAGCTAACTGAGCATTTCAAATCTTCAGTTGCTTCTGCTTGGTGAGAATCGTTAAGGGGAGAGATTAGCTAACAGATGTACAAGTCGATCAGGTTTCATCCGACCTCCACATTCAAAGTGTATCTTCCTGGTCAAACGCAGAGGGGCTGTGGGATTCCAGTGTGCAGTTCAGCCGTGCAGGGTCCTCTGAGAATCTGGGTGCCCTGAGCAGTTACTTTCTGCAAGCAGGGAAGAGGGATGCTCTTGTAAGGACCTCTGACTCAGCCTCCCAGCTCTCCATCCAGCTACTTCCCTCTGGGTGCACTGCCTTCCCTGCATCTGGCCTGTCTTAGCAAGAACAGGCTTTTACACTTGAATCCCACCCCGGCTTCTCTTCTCGAACGTGCTTGGCTCCCTAACTTGCCTCTTAACATCATCTGCTTCCATTTCCAGGACCATAAGTGCACGAATATATTACACCCTCCCAAAGTCGTCATGGCGATCTCAACACATTGAAATCTTAGCCCTGCTTAGCATTTACTTTTGTATATAAAATCATTATTTTGAAAATCGCTGTCCACGTGTTCTTAATTAAATAATACAACTTTTTATATTGTGGTATTGGTCATTTACAGTGTTAATAATGCCCTAAGATATGTTGCACAGTTAATTGTTTTACTCAGTTTTTTTGTTTTGTTTTACACTTCCATGTGTTTACCCATACACTGGTTATAGCTGGGTTCACTCTCACACTGGATTTATAGAATTTTAAAATCATTTCAATGCTAAATTTTCTACTTACAATTAAGACACCCTGTTCTCTTCATTTGGATACTTTTATGCCCTTTGGTGAAATTAAACATTTCAAAAAAAAAAAAAGTACTTCATTAAGTTTACCCCTAGATAGCTTATCATTGTTCTCAGGGGTTGTCATAAATGAAATACTATCTTTTTTATTTTTGTAGTTGGCTATTGTCTCAGATGGAAATGTTCAATGAATATATCTTAATTTCTTATCACCAATAATGTTTTTTTTCATTTATAGAAAAATGATTTTTCTATTCATTTCAAGATAGTATTTTCTGAAATTCTGGCAAACACTGACACCTTGGGTATTATCTTAGTCAGAGTTTTCATTGCTGTGAAGAGACACCATGACCATGGCAACCCTTATAAAGAAAACGTCTAATTGAGGGGCTGGCTTACAGTTTCAGAGGTTCAGTCCATTATCGTCATGGAGGGACATGGCAGCATGCAGGCAGATGTGGTGCTGGAGCTGAGAGTCCTCCATCTTGCAGGCAACAAGAAGTTGACTGAGATATTGGGCGGTATCCTGAGCATAGGAAACCTCAAAGCCCGCCCCCACAATGACGCACTTCCTCCAACAAGGCCACACCCACTCCAACAGAGCCACACCTCCTAATAGTGCCACTCCCTGTGAGATGATGGGGGCCAATAGAACCTTCAGACTACCACAGGCATCCTTGCACAGTTTTAGCTTTAACATGGAGACTTTTTCAATATGGCATCTTAGCCATAATTCAATAAGATTTTGTATTAAAAAAATCAAGAATAAGCTGAACTTTTTTCAAGTGTTTTTTTTAACATGTATGACCTTGAACTTATTACTATTATATAGTTCCTCCTTTCATTTTTGAGATTATAATATAATTACAACATTTTCCCCCTTCCCTTCCCTTCCTTCCTTCCAAGCCCTCCTATATATAGCCTTTTATGCTCTGAACTTTTTATACAAATATGATAAATTATATTTATTAATAATATCTGAATAGTATCAAGAGATTACATTTATCAACGCATTATAAATCATATTCTATAATTTAAGAATTATATCAACATGCCTCTTAGGCCGGAGCCACTTTTGCACCCTGGAATCTTCACTTGGCTAAGGTGTAATATGTTCTTTAGTACACTGCCCAATTATAGCTGCTAAGATTACACTTAGGACTTTCCCGTCCATATTCATGAGCCATCACAGGATTCTCTTTCTTGGTGTTATCTGGGTCAGTCCTTTGTCCTGACTTGGCAGGGAGATTCTCTTCACAGCCCTTTTTCCTCTTGCTATACTCTGGGGAAGGCTAAATGGTATTGCAATTATTTATTTCTCAAAAGCTTTAAGGATTTCCTCAGGAAACATCCGAGATCGTGGTACTTCTAGGGGATTTTATGATTTGGGTAACTTTTTCTACTTATTCCAAGTCATGTTTTCTGTCTCTTCAGAGTTCAGTTTTGGTACTTTGTCTTTTAATTTTTGTTGTTGTTGTTAAATGTAAGAAAGAATATGATAGGGGCATTCTTATTTTCCATTTCTCAGGTCACCATCAATGACAAAACACTGTATGAATGGGATATTTCTGATTTCTCAGTCTCCCCCACTGTCTCTCTGAGAAGAAGGAGAAGCTGTGAACAGAGGTGAACAGTGGGCTTGTCTTCACTCTTTACTGTTAGTTTCTCCTCAGCTTCATCTGTTTCCCTGACCCCAAGGACAGCTGTGGGTCACAGCTGTGTGTCGCTGCGGGCCAGGCTTGGGCAACCAAACTCCGCTGGAAACTGGATTGGAATCCTTCATCCAGTTTCAGCAAAGTGTTTGGAAGCCCCTTAAGGACCGATTCTGAGTCTCATAGTGTTCATTTTTATGAACACATTGCAAATTGGCACTGTAGCTGTAAAAGCTTGTGAGTTAACAGAATGGCATTTTATTTTAAAACATGTACACTGGGCCATCAGATCAGGGGAACTGGTTATCTATTAACTGGTTTCTTTCTGTTGGAAACATTAAAAAAAAAAAAAAAAAAAAAAAAAACACTTCTTATCCATTTTGAAGCATCTCATTGGAAATGAGCTCCATGGCTCATTTGTAAAAACACTGCACCTTTGTTTTGACCACAGCAAACAGCCAAGGATGCAGTGACAGGCAAAGAATCTTCAGGTGTCAGTCGAAGCAGATGACGAAGCCTCAACCTGCAGATTTCATAAATATCGTGGTAGAATACATTTCTCCCTTTACACTGCCCCCCCACCCCCCAGCAAAGACTGAAGAGTTACGTTTTACATGACTGATCAAACTTGAACGTACAAACTACATCTCCCAGAAAAGGCAGGTTTGGAGTCCAGCGGTGGCGGCCCATGCCTTTATCCAGCACTTGCGAGGCAGAAGCAGGCGGATCGAGGAGTTCAAGGCCAGGTGGGTCTACACGGTGAGTTCCAGGATAGCCAGGGCTACTACACAGAGAAACCTTGTCTCAAAAACCAAAAAAACCAAAAACAACAAACAAACAAACAAACAAAAACACAGGTGGGGGAGGGGCAGGTCTGGATTCTGTAATTCTGGGCTAAAGCTCAGGACTCTGCACTTCTAGCAAGTTCCAGGTTATGCTGCTGACGAGCGTGATTGGACAAATGTTATCTGGTAATAGGTTAGCCCACCCCACTGTGAGATCTTGTCGTCATGTTTTGAGCAACATCCAGGGCGAAAGAGATACGCGTAGAAAAACAGATAGTTTGGGTTCACGTGGCTTGTCTTGAGGCTTAGTGTTCGTGTTGGCCTCCCCTCTCCCCCACCCCCACCCCCACAGCCTCCAGCTGACACTCTTGTGTGCCATGTCTCACACAAATTCAAACCCAGCTTCTGATTCAGGAACTCGAGCTGAATTTTCATCCACACATGGGTGGTGATTTTGTGAACCATAAGTAACCTGTGTTCTTATTGCACCACACATACATCACCATCTTGGCCAGAGCTGGAGAAGCAGCTTGATGAATGAATTCCAAATCCCCAAGCTGAGCAAGTGGTTGAGAGGGCAGGCAGGGGCCTTTAACAGCCAAGTGTCCTGGAGAAGTCAAGGAGGAATGTGATTTCTACTGAAAACTAGGATCTCCCCAGCTGCATCCAAGTCGAGATTGGAGGCAGACAGAAGAAAAGAAAAAGGACAATGACGGGTCACCTTCTAGTATGCGTTTCCCCCACAGAAAGAAAGTGACATCTTAGAAGCCAGAGGAACAGAAATGTAGTCATCTGACTGCTCTCTAAATATAGGCTTACAAAGGAAAGGTATTTTGGGTTTCTTCGAGTAAAAAGGGTGACTGAGATGTAGAGAAATCCAGGTAAGACGTAGTAAAATGTTTAGACACCAGAAGACCTGAGATTAAAACAGAGGGTAGGGAATAAATGAAGTGGAAAAGAGACTTGCTAAAGAGAGTCCCTAAGCAGTTGGAGGCTAGAGAAAGACAGAGGCTTTTGTCCCGCCCAGTCCCATAGCCACTTTTAAAATAATCACTCGGAGGCTTAATATTAATTACAAACTGTTTGGCCTATTGCTCAGGCTTATTACTAATTAGCTCTTACAACTTAAATGAGTCCATTTTTATTAATCACGTGTCTCATGGCTTTACCTGGGCTCTAATACATCTTGCTCCTCCTGCAGTTGGCTGGTGTCTCTCCAACTCTGCCCTTCTCCCTGTAACTCTGTTTGGATTTCCTGCCTGGCTCTATCCTGCCTTGCTATAGGCCAAAGGAGCTTCTTTATAAACCAATGGTAATAAAAGCATATGTACAGCATACAGAGGGTTATTCCACAGCCCACCACAGTCCTCTGGAGGGAAAGATTGGCCACAATTGCTATAATAGGCCCAGAAGGCTCCAAAGAGAGGAAAGAGAGTTTACGGCAGACTTCTGGCCCTCACCGAAGGGGTGGGGGACACAGGCTTCAGGAAGGGTCAGGGCTTCTCTGCTGGGACATGGCATGGACAGGCTCCTGCAGACCACACGCACAGATGCACTGGTGGCATGTAGCAGCTTCCACTGGGATGGTCTGGGGCCTGATGCTCACAGGGAAACAGCTCTAGGGGCCGTGGATATGCCCGTAGTTTAAAGAAGTTGGCAGGTGTGGGGCCGGTGCTGTCTCACTGTGAGCTTTTCGGCCTGTGGAAGCCTCCAAATCCAACCGCAGTGGAGGAATAAACAAAAACCAAAAACCAAACATGAAAAGACAAGAGTCAATTGTTTCCAGAAGATCCGTGACAAGAGGCAAATTTCCTGACTACGAAAGACTTGAAATACAATGGGGGAGGAAAAAGAGCAACAGATGTAAATGAGCAATTTATAGGAGAAATGCTAGGAAAGCCTTTTCAGCAAACAAAAATACCCAACTGCTCTCAAGGATTGAAAATGCAAGTTAAAACCACAGTCCTATTAAACTTAAATTGGCATGAATTAAACCAATGTAAATTATGTTATGCTGGCAGAGCAGAAACTGAGAAAAGGCTGGAGAATACCTTCTCATTATCAAAACATTAAAAGCTTATTTATACACACACACATATATATGTATATACACACAGACATGTGAGTGCGCATACGTATATGTATATGCATATGTATGTATATATGAATATATGTATATATGTGCCTTTGATTCAATTTGCATGAAATGTCCCTGCAGACAAATACATGTATGCACAAAGATTCAGAGTGTGTGTGTATCCTTGAGCATTGTTTGCAGCCTGAGAACAATTACAGTGTCCACAACTGGAAACTGGTTCAATTAATTATGGTATTTTCACATAATAGAATGCTGCAAAGTTATTACAGTGAGTAAGACTTAGGCTAACAAGACACACCTACAAGATAAATAGCCTGTCCAGAACACGGTACAGAGCAGTGTCATAGGAGGTACAGTTTGCGGCTAGGTTGTGGTGTGGTGAATTGATTTGCACTCACGTCTTGAATATTTCTTAGGCTCTATTCTAATATATTCATCCCCTGCCTCGCCCTCTAACTCTATCCACTCCTGTTGTGGGCATTTTTCTGCAGGCTTCTCTAACACCACCTCAGGGCAGAACTGTGTATCATGGGGCACCTGTCGGTCTTAATTAGCTCATGCTCTCGAAGCAAGTATGACAGGATGGGTGGATTAGATAAGACAGTTCTGGAGGCCAAAGGCTCGAGATTAAGGTCTAGGTCAAGAGTGCTCTCCTCTTGGATTCCAGAAATCTGCCCTCTCTTTGTATCCTGACACGGGAGAGGAGAAGTAGTGGAGAGAAAGCAGGTCGCCCTTCCTCTTTTCCTAAAAAGATGCTCACCCTGTCAAGGGGCCCTCACTCTTGTGATCACATCAAAACCTATCGCCAAGGCCTCACCTCCAAACATCTTCACACTGGGAATGTTAGGGATGCAACACGAAACTACAGGACAATTGCTCAGCATTGCCCGTGGGCTCTCCTTGAGCACCGGCATTTCAGCACCCACGCTCCAGCAGCCTGAGAGCACAGAGGTGCCTGAAATCTACCCTGACAAGAGGAGGATGGGAGGCAAACACAGGCATGCTTCTGTTTCAGGCCCAGATAAATACCTCGGAGACATGCTTTAGAAGACTCTAGTGGTTTGAATGAGGCTGGTCCCATAGACTTAAGTTGAATACTTGGTCTCTCATTGGTGGAACTATTTGGGAAGGATTAGAAGGTGTGGTCTTGTTGGAGGAGGTGTGTCATTAGGGGCAGGCTTTGAGGTTTCAAAATGCCAAGTCAGTTCTAGTTGGTTTTCTGCCTGATGGTTGTATCTCAAGATGTGAGTTCTTATCTACTGCTCCAGTATTATGCCTGCCTGCCAACCACCATGTTCCTCACCATGATGGCCATATATTCTAATTATCTTAGTGTGTTTGTGTGAAGAGCTACCATGACCAAAGGGACTTATAAAATAAGGCATTTCATTGAGGGCTTGCTTACAATTTCAGAGGGTGAGTTCATGACCATTCTAGCACGGAGCATGGCAGCAAGCAGGCAGACATGGTGCTGGAGCAGTAGCTGAGAGCTTACCTGTTGAGACAAGGCAGAGAGAGAGAGAGAGAGAGAGAGAGAGAGAGAGAGACAGACAGACAGACAGACAGACAGACAGACAGACAGACAGACACAGAGACACAGAGACACAGAGACACACACACACACAGAGGTGGAATAGTGTGGGCTTTTGAAACCTTAAAACCCACCCCCACTGACACATCTCCTCCAACCAAACCACACCTCCTAACCCTTCCCAAACAGTTCCACCAACTGGGGACCAAGCATTCAAATATATGGGGGTCATTGCCATTCAAACAACCACACCCACCCTCTGTAAATGTAAATAAACTCTTTCTTCAATGAGTTGCCTTGATCATGGCATCTCTTCACAGAAGTAGAAAAGTAACTAACACAGAGACACTTTAGAAGGTCACTTAGGAACTCCATCCTGTCACTTCTAGTGGTGGCCTGGCCATTGTTCTCCTGAATTGACTTTTCTCCTCTCTGTCTCTCCTTCTGGGATTACGTATCCTATCTACAGAACTGTTTGTCTTAGTTATGACTTCACTGGAAGGAAAACAGATCTGCCTGTGAACTATGTCCCTAAAATATCAGAATTAACTAGTAACCAGTATTTAATTTTTTAAAGGAAGATTTAAATATGGAGGGAAAAGCAATAGTTTTTATATATGCCTTTTTGTACACATACATGAATTACCTATGAAAGATTTTTTTTGTTGTTGTTTCTTTGTTAGGTATGACTTTTGGAATCACACCTCCTTTGAAATGTTGACCTTACTGGATTATCTTGACATTAGCAATTGAGGGCAGGCAAATTTCAAATATTTTTTTTTTTCCTATCCTTATCAGTGACTTGCTACTTTTGCTTCACCTTTGGAACTTATTCTCATGGATTTATATTTGATTATCAGCAAACTTACCAGGTTATAGTTCATGTCAATATTTTTGTATCAATATGTCCCTACTATTTTCAGTTTACATATTTCATTTTTTTTTTCTGCACACATCTCTGTGTATGCACGCTCGCGCGCACGCATGATTGCACAGGTCTGGGTATACATTTGTATGTACATGTGTATGTGTATGGCATGGAGGCTGGAAGTAGGTATCAGTGGTCCTCAATCATTCTCCACCTTATACACTGAGGAAGAGTTTTTTTAGTCGAACCCAGAGCTTCCCACTGCAGCTAGTCTTGTCAGCCAGCTTGCTCCATGGACCTGTCTCTCCCATACAAGGCTGGAAATAGAGGCAGATCACCACGGCTACCCAGCATTTGTATGTGTCCCGGGGATCTGAACTCCAGTCCTTATGCTTAAGGATCCTTCTCTTCACACCCCATTTTAGAAAATTCTTGTTGAATTACACTTGCTGGTTTATTTTAACCCTGCTCCATGAATTGAGTTTCACACTTTTTGGAACCCATTGTCCATACTACTGTCTTTTTATGTAATTTCTAGCTCTCTCTTGTTTGCTTTCATTATATGTAGCTAGAGTTTTCCTGCCTGGCCCACAGTCAGGACAAATCTTTGTCACCTGCCAGTCCCACAGCCGCTCAGACCCAACCAAGTAAACACAGAGACTTATATTGCTTACAAACTGCATGGCCATGGCAGGCTTCTTGCTAACTGTTCTTATAGCTTAAATTAATCCATTTCCATAAATCTATACCTTGCCACTTGGCTCGTGGCTTACTGGCATCTTCACATGCTGTTTGTCATGGTGGCGGCTGGCAGTGACTCCTTCCACCTTCCTGTTCTTTCTTTTCTCCTCTCTGTTAGTCCCGCCTATACTTCCTGCCTAGCCACTGGCCAATCAGTGTTTTATTTATTGACCAATAAGAGCACACATTTGACATACAGACCATCCCACAGCAATTATACGAAAGGACTTTTGGTCTGTGTTCTTAATGTTCTTGGAGTCAATGGCCTAAAGTTTCCAGTGCTTTGTAAGGCATAGAATGATTGGAACTAGATTTGAATCCTAACTCCAAAACTTAACAGCTGAGAAATCTCAAACACAAAATACAGCTTCTTGGCAGGGATGTTTTTTTATTCAAAGACTTCTTGTCTTGAGTAATTATCTATCTCACAGAGTAAGACACACTTCCAAGGTTGGTATCCCATAATAGGCAGTGGTGCGATGTTCACTTGACTTCTTGAATTGGTAAAGGAATGATTTCTGGTGATTCACCATTTAAAGAGGCTACACTCACCCTTGGGGTTTTGACCTTGCTCTTTACTGAAGTCCAAGAGTTATAATTTGGATCTTGAGTGTTCTTCAATGTCCCATGCATTGAAGACTCAGCCCTCTACTGATGGCATTATTGGGAAGTGATAGAAATGTTTGGAAGTGGGTCTACTTTGAAGAAGTATGTCAACAGAGATGTGTCCTTCACAGGAATATTGGTGACATTAGTTCTTTTCTTCTCTTTCCTCACCTCCCCAATTACCACCCTTTCTCTCTGGATGGCATGAGATGAGCGGCTTTCCTTGGCCATATGCTCCTGCCATAATACCCTGTTCCACTGCAGGTCCTAATGCAGCAGGGTCAAGAGACCATGGAATGAAACTTCTGAAATGGTTCGCTAAGCTAAACAGTTCCTTATTTAAAGTTGTGGATCTCGGGGAATTTATCACAGCCGCAGAATGCTGGCAAACACACAAAGGTTAGAGGCAATCCTACTACCATGAAGGAAAAAGTTGCATTCTAAAGTCAGGGTGCAAGGCTGAGACCCCAGCTTTGGTCCTTTGGAGCCCTGTGGTCTCTGGCCAGTGACTTAGCTATTCTATAGTCCAGGCTCCTTCATGTGTACAACACGAAATCAATATTCCTTACCTTACAGAGTTCTTTGGAAAACTGTGTGTGTTAATGTATGTAAAATATATCCATCAGACTCTGGCACATAGATATTATGTATGTATGTATGTCTGTATGTATGTATGATATTATGCTCCCACATCACTTCACCATTTCTCTGGTTGAGTTTCTTGAGCTTCCTTTTGACTTTCAATTTCTCCAGTTATTTATTTGTCTTGTATTGTCCTGCCATCTTTCTTGTTCTCATCCCTTCCTTTCTTGTTTCTTTCTTTATATTTGCTGAGTTCTTCAGATTTTTTGAGTTAGAAGGAGGGTTTGTAATGGGAAATCCCATTCTAATCAACCGAGTTATGCTTTTGTACAGGTTGGATCCGTAATCTGCCAGATATCCTTCTTTTGTCTGGAATATTTTCTTACTGCCATGCTCTCCCTTTGCCCTTTCAGTTTCTGGAGGTTGGCTTTATCCAAACCCCGTGATTCTGTCTCAAAGGTGTCTTTGCGTGAAGGGTATGCTCTGTCCTCCGCACCCTAGGGAATCGGTAGTTCCCAAGTGAAGTTCACACTCCTGGGTCCTGCATCTTCCCAGTTTGGAGGGCAGTGTGTTTAGACTGTGGAGATTTAGAACCCCAGCTTTGGACACTCTACCACAGGTATTCTTTCTCTGCCTCTGCCCTCCCACATTGAACAGCCACTCATCTCTCTGTCTCCTGATGCCAATCAAGGGCAAAGACAAGGAAAACCCTAGGCATAGTCGTCCTGCTGGTTTCCAGGTAGAGGGGCTCAGCGGAAGACCACAGGCTGGTAAGAAGTTATAGTTTCCCTCTGGCTTCCACTTCTTAGACATTCCTACCATGCTTACCTTTGATCTCTTCTGCTTAACGCTTGCTTGCTTATAGCTATAGGCACAGTCAATCTTCCCACTGCACTTTTCAGTCCTCTTCCTGACAAAAGCTATCACTATGCACATCCATGTGATACTAGATAGCATCTGTTCATATGAGATATATACTACTATGCAAATATACTACGTTATCTCTCTAAGCTCCAAGTATTGTCTGTGCCCTTGAGTTGGTGCTGTGCACACATGGCTGCTGCCTCCGTGAGCCTTCCTTCCCATGGCCGTGCCCATCCCTTTATTGACAAGTCTTTAACGAATAGTGGGAGTTAGAAGGGAAACTTAGCCTTCGACCATTCCCTAAAGTATACTTCCTTTCTTTACTTTAGGCTTCTTAAATTTTGATGAATATTGTGCTTTTGTTTCATTTGAGGAAGACAGGGAGCAATTACAGATGTTCTCTGGGGAGTATAACTTTCATAGGATGTTCATCCCAATGTTCTTTTTAATCTATGCCAAGAATGAGCCCCAGTTCCTGTTTGGATGTCAAGCATGACATTCATTTACAATTTTAGCCACTTTGTTTTTGTTTGGGGGGTGGGGGAAGAAACTCTCACAGTGTTTTGTTTCTGTTGTTTGAATTAAAGTCAATCACGTTTTTACCTCCTGTGTATTAGACCTAAGCCATGGAGAATGGCAGAGTTAGTTAGATGATTAACCTTATACGGTGTGGTTTTGTTTGTTTTGTTTTTCTTGACAGGGCTTTTCTGTATAGCCCTAACTGTCCCAGAACTCACTTTGTAGCCAGGTTGGCCTCAGACTCACAGAGATTTATCTGCCTCTGCCTCCCAAGTGCTGGGAATAAAGGTGTGTGCCACCACTGCCAGGCTACGGTATATTTTCAGTACATAATCTGGGCCACTAGTTTCTATTCCCCCCACTCCTTCCTTGTGTGATAAATGTCATGGATATTCATGCTCTTCTGGACATGTTCAGTTTCTAAATATCAATTTCAGTATATTGCATTAGTTACTTCACTTGTTGCTGTGAGGAACTATGTGGCAGAAGCCTCTCAAGGGAGTAGGCATTTGTTTTGGCTTACAGTCCAGAGGGAACAATTCATCATGGCTGGAAGGCGTGGCAACCAGGGTGGCTCTAGCCATGGCTGTGTGACTTTGCGGCACAGCTGGTGCATGTTTTGATGGATCAGGAAGTGTGAGCTGGGGCCAGTAGTTGGATATCACTTTCAAAGCTCACGTCCAGGCACACTCACTTTGATTAGCTAAGCCACATGTCCTAAAGGTTTTAGAACCTCAACACAGCACAAATGGCTGGGGAACCAGCTGCCAAACACATGAACACATGGGGGATATTTCCTGTCTGGACCACCTGGTCCCAAATAACTGACTCAGAGGCTGGATATGGATTATAAATGCTCAGTCGATAGCTCAGGCTTGTTATTAGCTAACTCTTACATTGAAATTAGTCCATATTTCTATTTATGCTCTGCCATGTGGCAGTACCTTTATTAGCAGGACAAATTCATCTCCTGCTCCCTCTGCATCTGGCTGGTGATTCCTGACTCTGCCCTTCTCCTTCCCATCATCCTTAGTTTGGTTGCCCTGCCTATATTTCCTGCCTGGCTACTGACCAATCAGCATTTTATTAAACCAATTCAAATTACAAATCTTTACAATATACAAGAGGATTATTCCACAGCAGGACATTTCACATTCAAACTTTAACAGATATCCATGGGCTTGGAGGGCCAGCTGTGTTCAGTTGTGGTCACCACATCTGTATGGATGGATGTCAGCACTTTTGTTTCCAAATCATTCTGTTCAACGTGGTCTTCAGGGACTTCCTGCCTGATGATCATCAGACATCTGCCCAGGAGAGACACTGAGGTAGCCAGAGAAGGATCTGGAGGAACAGACCTCCAGGACTTCTTCAAGGGGGCAAAGGACTCAGATCCTCATGTCACAGAGTGAACATGATTTTCGAGAACTTATTCCACAGAATAAACAGCATTCATAGAAGATGGAAATTGCCAAGAAGAAAATAAGGATCCATTGAGATGCTAAGTGCTGAAATGCAAGCTTGTTTTTAAGTCATTATTTAATCTACAATGTTTTCTTTTGAAGATATTTGTATTCCCAGAGGCATTAAAATCAGAAAAATTGGGAGGTTTATTTTTCAAATTGTACCCAAATATGAAATGACTACTTAGAACTAGGGATCTTTTTTTCCCTTGTAGATGCTGCTAACCCCCAAGGGTCTGTAGTGGAAATAGGAGCCTGTGGCAGACAGACAGACAGAAAACAATAGGGAAGTGTGACACAAAATGGCAAGATCACTGATTCAGCTAAAAATGATCAGAGGCTGATCCTCAATGCTACAACATGTGTCCATTAGCTATTTATTTAATAATGGTTTCTTTGGGGGCTTTGGGATGTAGCTCAGTGATGAAGTACTTGTCTACCAATAGACCTCAGGTTTGATTCCCTTGCACTCTGGTAAACAAAAAAATAAGGATTCATTTGCCGAGCAAATGCATTCTGAATCTTCATTATGTGATCCATGGCATTAGAAAGCCAGCCCTGGTGACAGGGATAAACAGTTTCTTTATTGTCTTAATCCACTCAGTAAACGTGTATTGAACAACCAATATGTGCCATGTACTGTCCTCAGTTTGGTGTGGAAAACCTCTGGGAATCCCTGTGGTCATCTTGGGAATTTGACCAATCTGCTCTTCTGATGGCACTATGGATCAGCTGTGTCTTTCCTCCCAATTTATCTGTTGAGGCTCGAAATTGAGATGGGAACCCTGGGAGATGAGGGTTTAATGGGGCCCCAAAATGGCCCTGTATCTCTCAAACCAGAATTGGAGCCCTTAGAACAAGAGAAGTGGGACTGGAGAGGTTGATCAGTGGTTAAGAGCACTTGCTGTACTTACAGAGACAGGACCCAAGTAAAGTTCCCAATATTCACATGATGGCTCACGACCATCCATAACTCCAGGTTCAGGGGATCCAATGTCCTCTTCTGACCTCTGAGGGCACCAGGCACACATGTGAAACACATGCAGATAAAATATCTATACACATAAAAGAAAAACAAATAAATCACCCTTGCTTTGCCTTCGCTAAACTGCCGATTCCATGGTACTTTGTAATAGTAATGCAAACTGACTAGTACAGAGGGAGTCCTTACTTAAAGAACCCAAGTCTATATACCAGCTAGTTTGTTCATTGAACCGTCATCTTAAATGTTTCAAACTCCCGGTGGTGGCAATCTTAGAGAAGACTCACTAAGTCATTAATGACCCTTTATTCTGAATTGATGTTCAGCGGCTCTGAAAAGATTCTATTGGCAATTTCTCCAGCCGTCGATACCCGGGAAAGGAAACATGTTGCTAATCAGCATAACACGATAAAGTTCAGTGCAAGTTGAAACTGCAGCAGAAACTAGCAGACACCTGGTTGTGACGTTGCACAGATGCCCGCACTTTTGCTGAAACGTCTGGGACCCTGACACGATTGAGATGCATTGTTAAACGAAGCTATGCAATTGCAACTGCAGAGAAGTGAGAAGAAAAGGAGTCCTCAAAAAGAATTCAAAGCGGCCAGAGAGAAACATTAGTTTTGTCGGAAGATGGCTGCAACTGCAGGGTATATGATGTCCCGGTGTTATCTAAAGCAAGAATCGCTGTAAAGGGTACAGAGGAGGAAAGGGCCCACCAGAGGCATGGTTTGGTTCGTCGTTAGACACTCGCTGCCTTGTTAGCATCCCTCCTCATGAGAGTCAAACCCTACCTGGCTTTAAACCCCTTTGGTTCTGTACACAAGAAATATTCAACCGATACCTCTTTTGTAGGTGACCTCTTAGCCTTGCATGAGGTCCAAGGGCAGCATGGCCATCATTTTGCTATGGGATGATGTGAGCAATCATCTGGTTTCTCTATTTCCTTTTCCATATCATCTTGATAACATGAACCAAAGATGTGTGGCTCCTCTATTGGGAAGCTTATTTGAAGCACTCTGATAGGATTCCATGAAGATCTTCATTGGACTGTGTTTGTGGAACTAGATGCTGTTGAGGTCCTCATGTCTCCAGCCTCGCACCAACCTTCTGGAGCAAGCAGGTGAATGCCACAGCAAGCAAACCCATGAGCAGTGTCCTTCCCGTTTCTGCTTCAAGCAACTGTCTGAGTTCCTTTGCTTCCCTCGAGGGTGGACTGTATAACCTGGAAGATGGAAAAACCTTTCATCCCAACATTGCATTTGGTCATGGTGTTATCATAGCAACGGAAAGCAAACCATTCCAGCTTCCTGACTGTTCTGGCAGCTCATCCATAGAATCATCCAATACTCATCCTTCTGTGTTTGGCTTCTTTTCTCAGTGAAATGTCCTCAAGGACTATCCATATTGTTGCAAATTGGATGGTAATGACAAAGGTCTCTGAGTAAGGTGATGGGCACACCAATGATGCCATGAGATGGTCTGTCCTTTCACATTACCTTCTTCCTCTTGAGTTTTGCTGGATTAGTGGCTAATGTCAAGAAATCAGGCAGTATTCAGTAGAGCGATGCAGAGGATCTCAGGTGAGGAACATTATGTGGAATCAACACTGCCTTAAGTCTACCTTTTTTGGTCAAGTGTCAGAAAGGACAATCAAAATTCTCTTACTGCATGATGAACACCCTATGGTAGAGTGGATAGTGAACAGCTTTGCAAAGGGATAGCAATAATAAAACATCTCCATACTATCTACACTTTGCAGAGAAATTTGCTTTTATTTCATATGAAAGGAAAAAAATCTCTGCTGAGGAGACAGGACACTGAGTCACCATTTTTGATAAATGAAGACATAAAAATATTGACATGTCCTTAATGATGCAACTTTGCTAACCAGAGGATCCATGTTCTCTGGGTGCATCTTTCCCTGACACCCATTACCTCCGAACCACGGCAAGAGAAAATGCAAGATCCTCGGCTGGAGTCTGTGCATGCGTTAGTTTGCTGTTAGACTACCAACAGCATAAGCAAGGAATTGCCATTAAAAAGAAGCCTGCGGGGAAGCAGAGCTCCTTTCTTGGAAGGAACCATTGAAAAGGATGAATGATACCCACAAAGCACTCCAGGGACCTATTCATGGCGGCATGCTTTCCAGAGCCTCCAGCTTGCTAAGGCTGGCTGGAGGTAAGTACCCTAGTAGCCAATGGATGACCATCTCCAAGAGGCTGGAGTCCTGTTGAGGCCTTTTTCATCACCATGGAAACCACTTCCACTTCACCTCACGGTTTCCAAGTGGCCCACGTGGCAGGAGGGCCATTAGTGTGACCGAGGGGAGTGGGGTGGGCTGGCGCCCTCTGCCTTGTAACCTCTGCCTCTTTGCTTTGGCCTCTCTTGTCACAGACCTCTTGTGGTTGTCAAACTTATTGTCACCAGAGGTCTTTTTATGGGCAGCTATAAAAATCATCCTGTGGAGAAGCCTTTTCTGCTGCTGAGGGTAGGGAAACCCCTAAGCACTCATATGAATGCTAAGTGCCAACGAATGCATAAAAATTCAGCCAAGAGCCCAAAGATGCCTTGGAACTGAGAGCGAGGATTAAATGCTTGTAGATACCTGGAAGGCCCTGTTTGTCAGCCTCTAGTCTCCATGGAGCTTAGGCAGAGCGGTGAAGACACTGTCATCCATCAGACACGACAATGGCACCCCTTCACCGGCTTTCTCCTGTCATATGCTTTTGTGATAGACAAAAGAATGGAGCAGTTGGAGTCTAGGCAACCACTAGACAGATACACAGATAAGAAAGACATGAGGACGGAGTCACCAGCATGGACCCTCTTAGACAGTTCAGGCATGGAAGCATGGCCAATATGAACACAATAAATAAATGGATGACAATCAATTGTTTTTAAGACAACTTATTATCATACACACACACACACACACACACACACACACACACACACATGCACGCACACACGCATGCGCACACACGTGTGGTGAAAGAAAATAAACAAAACAGAACAAACACAGGTTCCTGGCTGCTTGGATAAAAAAAAAAAAAAAAAACAAAAAACAAAAAACACCACCTGACACTATTTTTCCATGTTGCTAGTGTGTGCATGTGTATGTGTGTTTGTGTTATATGGTTTTATGTGTTTCTGGTATTGAACCTAGGACATTAAACAAGCTAAAAAAGTATTCTACCACTGAGCTATATCCTGGTCCCTTGCACATATCTATCTATCTATCTATCTATCTATCTATCTATCTATCTATCTATCTATCTATCTATCTATCTATCTATCTATCGAGTCCCCTCCTCTATCACTCTCTACTTTATTCCATTAAGTCAGAGTCTTTCCTAGAACCTGCAGCTCCAGTTGATTTGGGTAGCCCAGCATCCAACAAGTCCCAGTGATCCTCTGCCCCTCCCCGCATCACTGGAGGTAAGGCATGCACAGAACTAGGCACAGACTGTCATGTGGGTGTGGGCAATCCCAACTCAGGTCCTCATGCTTCTGAAGCAAGCGTTTACCATCAAGTCACCTCTCCAGCCACCCTACCCTTCTGCTGTTGGTGAGACGGGCCTTGAACTCACAGTGCAGCTGAGAACTTGAACTTCTGATCCTCAGGCCTCTACCTCTTAAGTGCTAGGATTAGAAGCCGACACCACCACACTTGGCCTTTGCAGTGCATCCACCCAGTGCATCCACCCAGGGTACATCCTCTCCACTGAGACACATCCTCTCACTCCTCTGAAGGCCGCCAAGCAAGCCAACACTGATTTGCTGCCTTTGGATCGTAATTGGCAGCTGTGTGTCTCTGTAACCAGATGTCAATTTAGTAGTGAATTGAACATAGCTGTAGCAAAATGCAAACTTCAGTTTAGCCTTGGGGTAGCGAGCCCGAAGTCAAAACAACCATTTGTTTCCAAATTGACTCAAATAACCGGTTGTTTCCCAGAAAGAAGAAAACAATTGTTTGAACGAATTGTTCGGAAAAGGCTGCTGCAGAATCCCAGACTAGCCTCTGAGCCTGTGGCCATGTCCTTCTGTCTGTCTTTTTTCCCTTGCAGACTCCCTCTCAATGGCACCAATGTTTTGTGATTATCAGATGAGCCCACTAGAAGCCCTGAATGGCCCGGTTGTCTTCGCTGCCAGCCTCCTTCCCTCCTAACTAAGGCTTTCTATGCACAAAGGGGGGGGGGAGCACATTAAGTGGGAAAGCCATAGAAATGAAGACAATGAACAGCTCCATTTAAATATGTCTTTTCAACTTGGCCCTTTATTTTAGAATTTCTACTCAGAGCTTAAAGACATTGTGTTTTCTCGAGCCATCCAGGAAATCATATCAGTTACAAGAAGGTTAACTCTCGCAGGCCACTTACTCCCAGCCCCATTTAACTGGGAAGATAAAAGACTACATTAGGGCTTCTGTACTTTGTCCTGAGTGGGACCCCATCTCAGTTCTCTTCAGGCACCCACTTCCCCGCTTCCCCAGAGACCTATTAACTTCAGATATGGCGATTATTTCAAATGCAATTTAGTTAGACATACAAAAAAAATGCTTGAATATCAGAAAGCCTTAACTAAACAATTGCCCTTTGGGTGCAAAGCAATAAATCTGGGCAAACCCAACATTTGCCCAGAGATGACTTTCTGTTCCCATTTCACTTTGGAAGTGTCAGCACATTGGAGAGTTATGTAAATACCCTGGATGTATGTTTTATATGGTGTTATGGCTATGCCATAGGGAAGGTAGAAGGCTCAGACTCTACCCTCAAGGATCGCATCACCCCATCATGCGCAGTCAATCCCTTTCATATTTAATATTTTCCCCATCATCATTATGACTTCCAACTGCTTCTCCTTTTTCTTTTATATTGTTATGGCTCTAATCTTAGACCTGTGAGAACGTCAACCTGCTTGGAGTAACTGACTGATAATCACGTGAAAACGCCCACTCCTACATGTGTTACTCTGGCTGTTCTAACGTGTTTCAGAGTCAACTGAAGGTTGCCTAAACAAGACCTGAACACTGATACCACCAGCTGGCATGCTCGCCTAGTTGGGGGCAGTCTCACAGGGCTCCATCCCTAGATGGACAGCAACAGGCAATTAATGACCACACAGAATGGGAGAATCTGTCTTTCCCGGGGATGAGCCCCCTCATTGATTTTCTAACATGAAGGGTCAGCCCTAAAAACGTATCCACACAAGAAGCACTTAATTGATATGAATGTATGTAAATATAAATATATATGTGTAACAATAATAATCAAAAAGAAACCATAAATATGAGAACGAGCTGGGGAGGGGATGATGACATGGAAGAAATTGGAGGAACTGAGGGAGGGAGAAATGATAAAAATGATACTCATGTGGGAAATGTAAAGACAATTAAAAGGTAAATTTCAGTTAACATAAAATTCCTTGAGAGGCCCAAATGACCAAACACGGTAGATATCAAAGGAAGGAACTCCAGAAATCCTGTCTGTCCCAACATTCTCTCTCTTTAATTTTCTTCTTCCCCCCTCCTTCCAACCGTCCTTCACCATTTCCATTTACAAACACACCTCTCACACCTGTCTGGCATGGCATTAACCATGAATGGCCAGCATTTAGTGCAAGGTTAAAGAAGCCATTGACAACACAGAACCACTGGAGAGTGGTGTGAAGCAGGAAGGTCTCTGTGCCTCTCGAGGCTGGGCTGACAAGTCTGGAATAGATGCTGAGCATCAGTGGGACCAGAGGCACTGGGAAGTTCATCCCAGAACCATAGACTCCGCTGGATAAAAATGACGTGTAATCTTTTACATTTTTTATTTACTACATTTGCAAAAAAGAAAAAAAAAAAAAGAAAGTGTAGTGGTAACGCCCGCATTACCGATACCCGTTCACCTGTCCGAGCGAAGGGCTGCGGATTAAAAAGAGAGACAAGAGACAGCGAGTCATTTGCCATGACTGAATGCCGAATGAATGCCGTTTATTGAAAGAGGAAAGAAACCTTAAATACAGGCTTACAACACAAATGGAGGATCCCCGGAGGGCAGAAGTTCACTACCAATGGTCTACATTTTAGACCCAATGTTCTACATTCTTGCATCTAAGTTGTTTACACCAAATACAGGATGTAGGAACAAAGAACCTCCGGTAAGCTCTCCGGTGATCCTTAGGTGAGAAGGAGACCCGCAGGGAATCTGAATAGGGAGGACATCTGGTAAAGGTCAGCAAGCAAGGCAGCAGCCACTCACAGTCGGGGGCCAGGGCCCATGACGACCACAAGAAAGAGAACTTGGACATGAAGTTGAGTAGAAACAAATTGTTGGCATGTACATATGGACTCTGGCTATATTCTTTGTAGACATCAGTGTCCCCATATTTATTAGAATTAGTATCATAGATATACAGAGACCTGGAAATTCTACTCGTAGGAATTCCTATCTCAGATCTATGTGTGCACGCAAAGGCATGCGTCGGCAGCTCTCCGCTGTAGCTCTGTTTACGGTAACAACTGACATGAGAAGTGCCGGCAAACGGTAAAGGAGATGATGGTACATATCGTGTAACACGGGCTGGGAGCTTCTAAAATGATGTGATTCTATCAGCACTGTGAGATTTGGACCGTTCCTGGCATCAGTTATCTATTGCTATGGTAATAACATGTAACGCACCATCCAAAATTCCAGGCGCTTCACATAAGCATGTAGCTCATGTGTCTGCGGGCTGACGATTTAGACTTCGCAGCTCCCCGGGTGTCAGCTGAAGCTTGCTTATGCGGCTGCAGTTCAGCTGGATGTTGACCAAAGCAATCAGAGGAGAGTTTCTTCCACGCTCACCACCAAATGTGCTGTCATGCTTTCATCGGTGCCCGTATGTTCTGGCTTCCCTTGGGTTGGAGCAGATGTGCCATCCTGGCTCCTGTCTGGGGTTTGCCCCTCAATGAGGTCATCAGTCTAATCACTTCACTCTTGAGATGACCCCTCTCTCAGGTCACCTATTTTTGTTCTCTGCTGTAACATTTCTTATTTCTTTCTAAACATATGCTGCAACATCGTCTTATACCTCAACAAAAGCTCCCTGCTAACCAACGGACACATTTTCTCCGTAGAAAGACAAGTCCAGTTATCTGTGTTGGCTCTCTGTGCTTCCTAGCCTCCATTCTTTCTTGAACCCACTGAAGGCAAGCTATGGTGTCTACCGATCACTGCTTCTGCTATTTCCCCTCTGCGGTGATCTACTTGTGGATTCACCCTCCTCCACTCTTAGCAGCACTTGGCATGGGGGTCACTCCCATTGGCTGCTAAGTCGTCCTGGTCTTGGACGCTGAGAAACCACTGTCCTTGCTCTGTGATCATTTTGTTGGCCATAGCTTCTTATTTTGTTTGACCAAATCCTCATCTTCCTGATCCCCAAGTTCTGGAAAGTTCCAGGACTTCATCCTTAGGTCTCTCATCTTCTCTTTTGCAACTTGTCCCAGGTAATTTCATCTGTCCCTAAAAATTTAATTGATCTCACTTTGTTTTGTGTGTGTGTGTGTGTGTGTGTGTGTGTGTGTGTGTGCATGCGCCTGTGCATGCATGTGTGCTTGGGTGTGTGTGCATGTGCCTGTGCATGCCTGTGTGCTTGTGTGTGTGTGTGTGCATACACCTGTGCATGCATGTGTGCATGCACACATGTCTTTGTGTGCATGTGAAGGTCATTGTTTTTTGTTTTGTTTTTTGTTTTTGTTTGTTTGTTTTTTTTTTGTTTGTTTGTTTGTTTTTCGAGACAGGGTTTCTCTGTGTAGCTTTGCGCCTTTCCTGGAACTCACTTGGTAGCCCAGGTTGGCCTCGAACTCACAGAGATCCGCCTGGCTCTGCCTCCCAAGTGCTGGGATTAAAGGCGTGCGCCACCACCGCCCGGCTTTGTTTTGTTTTTTGAGGCTTGTTCTTTCATTGAAACTAGAGCCAACAATTGGTCTGGAATGGGTGACTGGTGAGCTCCAGAGTCTTTCTGCTTTCAGCTTTCCAGTGCTGGGATTGCTTGGCTTTTCACATGAGTGCAGGGGATGCAAATCAGGTTCTCAGGCCACTTTGTCATCTCCCTAAGACCCAAGTCCTATCGTTTTAAATGCCAACACTATGTTGACGGACCTCAGATATCTCCAGCTATTCGTTTTATATGAAATATTTCCTTTCTTGAGAAAAAAAAATGTAATAAATACCCTTACATAGAGGACTGATTTTACTTCTTAGATGGGTAGAAACATGCATGCACTTTTCAGTTCTCTAGGTATTAGTAAATGGCTCTTAAAAAGACAGCAATATGTCACATCTACAGCATAAATACAGGAAAGTATACGCCCCCCCCCCATTCAGCCAACAATAGGCCTTCTCATTTCATTCTTATGTACCTGATAGATGCAAAGATGTATCAGCGCCTATGAACTAGTTTGTAACAATGCAGCTGATGTCAGCAGTTGGCTGCCGTGTTAGAGTGAAAGGCAGTAAGAGGTTTATTGTTGGAATAACAAAACTCTCATGCTGGAGTGGAGAAGAGATGGAACTAGGATTCCCTACAAGGATCCCGGTAGGAAAACTGTCTGAGCTCCCTAACAGACAACTCCCAAGACTTTTAGAAATACATGAATGTCTGCTCTGGGTCATGATTTGGTCCGTATCCCGTGCATCCGAGGGAGCAAGGACTGATGGCAGCAGTGAGGAAGCAGAGCATCAGGGCAGCTTGTAGGCAGTCATTGAGGGCCACAAGGAGTCGTCTCCACAGCATCCGCTCCTCCCTTCTGTTACGCTGACATTTGTGGCTTCATTTCCTGTCACCTCATAATCAAGTGTTGGCGCTGGAGGCCCAGCAACCACATTCATACCAAGTGGTATCAAAAAAAGGAATGGATACAAGGCACAGTCTCTTCCTGTAATGACAGTTGTGAGGACTGTGAACATCTACTTCCCTGACAGTTTATGAATGAGACCAAGGGGTGGCTTATTTTGAACATCCAGCTAGAAACTGGGTGACTTTTCTAGGCTGAGTCAGGGAAGTAGAAAGTGAAACAGGCAGGGTTTCTGCCACAGTTGCTCTTGCGTCTGATGTAGTGGGTAGCCATTCCAGCTTGGATCTGGAAGTTCCAACCCCCATTGAGACTCTGGCAACTGTCACGCCTACGAGGCGGGGCGAGGGGAGGCGCTGGAAACCCGAGAGCTGGATGGGCCAGCGCTCTCTCTGTGCGGGCTCTCTGTGCCTGGACCCTGGACGGTGGAGGTTGACTGTGCAGAGCTCCAGAGAACACTGCTGGATTGCGATACACCTTCCCCAGATCCCCGAAACCTATCTATTTCTTCATTTGTAAGTCATCCACTAAATAAATCTTCCTTTTAACTGCGTGGAGTGGCCTTTATAATTTTCCCCAATAGACTGAAGTAGCCATTGTCCAAGAAAAGACTTAACTCCGAGAAAGACGACAGGTCCCTGGTTATTAGCGAGGCCGTGCGCAGGAACTTACTATCATCTTTAAAAGACATTGACACGATTGTGTTTACTGTTACACTCTACTTGCATTTCTCAACCAGAGGCAATTTGAATGATTTCAGGAGTGTTCTCTTATCCCAGCGAGATGACGAGTCGGCACCACTGGCATTTGTAGGTAGAGGCTAAGCATAAGGATAACTCATAATAGTAATTATCCAGTCACATGGCCAAGGGACATCCTACACCTTGCTTTAGGCGATTCAAAATAATCTCAGATTTCAGAATCTATGCAGAGAGCTGAGGGTGTTGCCTGTTCTGGGTGATTGAAGTGAGTAAATCTCAGGCTGGCAAGATGGCATGGCAGGTAAAGACGCTTGAAGTCAAGTCTCATGACTTGAATTGGATCCCTCAGACCCCCACATGATGGAAGGAAAGAACTGACTCCCATAAGTTGTCTTCTGACTTCTACATGTGTGCTATGGCACACACACACACACACACACACACACACACACACACACACACACACACATTAGTTTATTACAATAATTAAATATCACAGTGCTTAGGCTTCATCTGGGCTGTGGAATCCTCATGTGAGCCACTGGGAACTGTTTCCCTGAAACACTGACCTCATTTTACATAGGACCATTTATACAGCTATGTGACAATATGCAATTACATTTAGCTGTCTAGTTCTCTGCTCACCCTGAGATTGGGTGGGCTTTCCCTTCTCTTATTCTCCCTCTCTCTGCACTTACAGCGCAGAGGAGCAATCTCCTACCGAAATATCTGAATCCCCTGCTAGATACATACACCTTTAAATCCAAGGCGATATTTCATCCACCTCTGTGTTTGTAGCCTCCAGAGAATGCAATGCAGTTTAGCAGGTGTTTAGAGGTATTCACTGAACCACAGCATACCTGTTTATCACTGGGCCTTTCTTCACACAGGCACAGTCTGATAGCTTTTATTTTGACACCCACAGCAAAGATCACTTCATGACTTAATGTCGAGCAGAATGTTGCTTGGTGTGGCATATCATCTGAAGTCCAAAGAATGGGGGAAACAGAATCAGAGCTGCAGTGTGAGTCACTGAGTTCTCCTCTGCCTGTCTTCTGTGCTAAAAGGTTAAAGAACCAAGGTGGAGGAGGCAAGAGCCACAGAGAAGGGAGTGTGGGCAGACCTAGGAGCGGATTGATGCACACTGGCATGCGGTGTCCATTTCTAAATTTTAGTTGGTGGAAAAATTGTAGGGATCTGTTGGCCTGTCTTTCATCAGCAGGCTCCCACTGCAGGCTTCTTCTTCCTGGAGATGAAGAATATTGAATGACTGACAGCATACAGCATGTTCCCTTTAGAGGTTTTCTTGAGAACAGTTTGTGCAATGTAAGACCTGTTAGGTAGAGTAGGGATTTCTTGTAGCACTATGAACAGACCCAGCTTTTCCTAACATCCTACCCACCCTTATGCTTTTTTGATGGATTGGAGGGGTAGGATCTCTTTGATGTCATTAACATCGAGTGCATCCTTGTGATTATAAAGAGCAAGGACACAGTACCTTTGGCACAGCTGCAGCAGGGTCTCCTGAGGCTCATTGGCTATCCATCTAACTTTATGTAGTCAGGAACATCCACTAATCGGCATGTTCATTTATGCCTACGTGCATTTTTTTTTAATTACATTTTTGAGCTTCTCCTTGGATTAAGTGTTCAAAGTGATGGTATGGCATTTAGAACATGGTTCCGTCATGGTCTTACCAGGTAGCAAGGTAAAGCAATGGACATGATTGGCACAACTAGAGGACAAAATGGACCACGAGCCGAGAACAGTGCCGGGAAATTCAGAGGAGCAAGTCATTTGCCAGTGTAGAGTCCAGAGCTCAAGAACAACTTGACAAGGAATTGCATACTGAGTTCAGACTGGAAAGGGAGTGGGATTGGAAAACAGCTTAATGTTATACATGAGCTTCTTTCTTCATCGAGTGCTCCTTGGCCAAGCTCAATCCTCTGTTGGGGTCCACAAAGGTTTCCTAGAGAGATCTGAGCTTGCTTTACACAGCAGGGCTGCATAAGGGGAAGACTTGACCACGTGCATGGTTACCAGGTGTTTGGAAAGGTTTGCACTTGGCTGTGCCAGGAACAGGCGTCTTTTGTCCATCCCTTGGCATTTCTTTAAAAGCCCTTTAGAAGAGACAGAAGGGGCCAGTGGATTAGGATCCAGGTCTACCCAAGGCTATATCCTATGTTTCTGTCTCTCTCTATCCTCTGTATTTCTATCTAAATATTTTCCACTTCTCTCTGTTCAAGAGTACCCTGGGGGGAAAAATCGGGGCAGGTCCCCCACAAGTCTCTTAACACTTTCTGTCTTATATAAAAAACCACTCTCTTGGGGGACAACCTCTATGGTCATCATAATGCTGTATATGTTTAGGAAGGGCACTTAACAAGTCAGAGTTTAAAGATCTTTGAAATAGGAACCATGTCTGTCTTACTTCTGGATCCCTATGAACATCATCAATATTTGTCCAAAGAATAAGCAGGTCGAGGAAATGGATGGGTCTTCACGAAGCCAAAAGCAGTATAAGCAAAGTGGAGAGTTCAGAGTAGACGACACACTTCAGGCTTCTGAGGAGATCACTTAGCATGTCTGTCCTGTGGAGCAATAGAGAAAATGAGTGGGATAGTAGGTTGAATATCTAACACCAGAGAAGTTTACTCATTTTCCAAAAAAAAGTTTTATTGGCCATTGGAAGCCATTAAAAGTATGGGAATGCCTGTGCTGGAGAGAGATAGCTCAGTGGTAGGGTGCTTGCCAAGTATGGAAAAGGTCCTAAGTTTAATTTAAGACATTGTAAAAAGGGCTGGAACAGTTAACACAGGAGAGTGCTTGTCTAGCATGCATGAAGCTGTGGGTTCAGTTGCCAGCACTGAATAAATCAGGCATGGCACACACCTATGATCTCAACCATTGGGATGGGAGGTGGGAGCAGGGGAAGGAGAAGTTCAAGGCTATCTTCAGCCAGGTTGAGGCCAGCTTGGCTTATAGTAGATCCTGTCTCAGAAAATGTGGAAAGAAAGAAAGAAGGAAGGAAGGACAGGAGGGAGGGAGGGAGGGAGGGAGGGAGGGAGAAAGGAAAGAAAGAAAGAAGGAAGGAAGGAAGGAAGGAAGGAAGAAAGGAAGGGGAGGGAGGGAGGAAGAAAGAGAAGAGAAGGAAAAAAGAAAATCAATTTAGACAAAAGCGAAATAGAGAGAGATTTGGGCTGCAATAATGACATAGAAAAAAGTATTTCAGAAAAATCGTTAATTGAATGGGAAGAGATGCTTTGGGTCTACTTTTGTATTAGGGTTCTTGAAAGCAATAGAATTCATAGAATACATAGGTAATTGTAAGAGAAATGCATTGGATTGGCTTACCCATCCAGAATCTAGCTGGTGGCCATCAGCAGGGTAGAGGGCTGCAGAAACCAGGAATTGCTCAGAACAGGAGACACAGATGATGTGGCCCCAGTCTGTCACTAAAGCTCTGGGAGCCCCTGGGGAGTCCCTTCAGCAGAGATGAAAAATAGGCAGTAAACATCTCAGGCAGAAAACATCAGAGAGAAGCAAGCTGCAGCCAATGTTTTTGGTGCTCTGTCAACATCTGCCCGTAGACCCAAGGAAGGCTTGGCCAAGTCCCATGGGTCCCAGGCATTGGTGTCTTTGTCACTGGTACACATTCACTCAGGGCTCCCTCCGCTCCCCGAAGAGTGACAGTTAATTTGTTGGAAGAGTGACTTAATGTTTTCAAGGAAGAGACTGCGAACTTCACCTCTAGTCATAAAGAGACGGCGACAATTAAAACACACCTGGAAAACAGGAGCTCTCTGCTCCCTACCAGGGTCTCAAACCCCATGCTGGTCTGTGAGCATGCTGAGCATGCTGAGCTACTCGGCTTTCCTTTAGAAACCGCTACAGAACTAATCTCATATTTTAGGAATGAAGATTAGCTCCTTCAGGTCCCCCTGAACTGGAACATCTTTAGAAGACTTTGTCGGTCTCAGCATCCTCCTCCTATGCCTGCCTATACCTCTCCTTGCTCTGAGTCCCTTTGGTTCACTCATTTCCAGATCTTAAGCATTTACTTATAACGGGATTTCTCAAAGCCCCTGTAGAACCAGTTTCTTACGGAGTCTGTCTCAAATTCTGGCGCGAACGCGAGGATCCTTTCTTCAAACTCCCTGCAAATTATCCACTTACTTTCTGTAGTAGGAAAGTTTTATTATTTTGTATATCATTTCCCTCTTCAACTGGTGACAGCTAGTTAGAGAGTTCTGGACTTGGATTCACTTTAGGCAGACTTGGCTACCTGTACGTTTGAGTACCTTGACCATTTTATCACTGCCAATAGGGTGTGATAGCTGACTTGGAGGGCAGTCAGGCAAATGCTAAAGACTCTAAGTCAGAGTTGCCATAGCATTAAAAGGAACAAGAAATAAAAATGTCCTGTCCTGTCATGAAAACAGCTTTCAGCATCTATTAGGATATCTGAAAACTACTCTATTATGGTACCATGGAACTCCAAACACACATGTATACAGAAAACACACAATAGATGCACAAAGGCATTATTGCGGCTCATTTTGTCCTGCCTTGCAAATACAATTGGAGCATTTGGAAGGGTGACAGGGGCATGAGAATCAAGTTCCACCCTTCCAATAATTTAATAAGTCTCAGTCTTCTCATTTACAGAATGAGGAGATGGATTAAAGCAGCTCTCACGAGCGCTTCTAGCTCTCAGATTCCATTATTCACGAGGCTGCCAGAAAACACATCCTCCACTGCCAAGTATGAACTCAGCACGTCACATGTTTACAGAAGCCTCTTCCCCTCCACACCTTCCTAGCCTTGGCCTCCTACTCCCCAGGACTTCTCCAATGAACTCGTGCCTACAGCTGCTAGCTCATATCTAAAAGAGTGGTTTTTCACTCCTTCCTCTTTGATTTTTTCTTAACTGCCCTTAATCACAAGGCGTTTCACCATCTGCTTTTCTGTCTGTTATTAGGAATACATATTCATTCATTTTAATTTTAGTCATCCTTCAAACTTACATTAAACATCAACTGTTCTCAGGACTTGTGCTAGGCTCTCAATATACAAAGACAGAAAAGTGCAGTTCTTCACTGTGAACTGCCAGGAGTACCTTAAAGTGATACTGTCTGCTCTACTCAGTTATCAGGCCCCTGAGAAGATGGGCTTGGAGAAACTGGCATCTCCCCGGGAATCTGATGTCTGGAGAAAGAAAAGGTTGAAGCTTGGTGTCAGCTGCAGAAGGAATTCCTCTCTTAGGGAGATATTTCACGACTGTGGGGAGTTCTGACAACTTGTCAGGCTACCTTGCAGGAAAGATTGGATGCAAGACAATGATGAGTCATTGACATGTGGGACCAGATCCTAACCAGGACTGCTCAGCTTTGCAAACCTCTTGCTCTCTGGTTAAACCTAAAACTCACATCAGGACCTCAAAGCTGTACTTGCTGGGGAAGGGCCACCAGGGCTCTTTATTTGTTCATCTTCCCAATCCAGCCACATTGAATAAATCTCCTTTCTTTGCTTTTCCCTAGTACCTTTCTTCTTTCCACTATTACATTTTCTCATCCTCATCCTCCTCCTTCTCCTCCTCCTCCTTCTTCTTCTTCCTCTTCCTCTTCTTCCTCTTCCTCCTCCTCCTTCTCCTCCTTCTGGGTCCTCCTCCTCTTCTTCTTTCTCTTCTTCTCTTTCTTCTTGTTCTTATTCATCAACAAAACAATTTAATAAATAAAACTATCTAAATATTTTAGTCAACATCATTATAGTAATAAAGACAGAAAACATATCCTTTCAAGAATTGTGACAAGCAAGTCCCATGAACTGCTGAGATACAGCTAAATGTGATTCACAATATGAAGTCTTATCTTCAAAGTCCTGGAAAAGCTAGATGTAGATTGTCCTGCTAGTGAACAAGAATAATGAAACTATCCATCTTAGAAATGCTTCTCCTTCAGAAATGATAACTCTTCAGGCTCTCCAGAACTGATATTTGATAATTTTTGAATCGGGAAGAGAATGTCTGAGCTTGTTTGTACACACTTGTGTTGACATTAAGCATGCCTTCTAGGATTACAAACACATGTGTTATTATTAATATTTTGGATCTCTGGTGGACACTTTATAAACAAGTGCCATTGACTTTGTTTCCTTAGAGACATTAAAGACATGACCAAAAGCCCCATAGTTACCAGCCTGGAGTGAACCTTCAGTCAGCAGTATTACTCAAGGATAAGCTTCTCACTTTGTTATGACTGATTCAAGTTCTCAGCTTGCCTCCATTTAATATACTGTTAGCTATAGGTTGTTGCACATAGCCTTTATTATTTTGAGGTACTCTCTATCTGTTCCTACTGTCTCCAAAACTTTTGTTATGAATGCATGTTAAATTTAGTCAAATGACATTTCTCCATTGAATAGAGATGATGGTGTAGTTCTGACCTTAGGTTTGTTTATATGACTGATAACATTTATTGATGTACATACATATGTTGAACCAACCTTGCATTTCTGACATAAGGCCAACTTTGTCGTGATGTTTGATCTTCTCCATGTGTTCAGACAGATGGGTGGACAAGTTGAACAGAATACAGGATCCACAAATAAACTGACAGTGCTTTAGCCACCTATGTTTGGACAAAGGCGGCCAAAACATGAAATGGACAAAAAGACAGGCTAATTAATAAATGGCGCTGAAAAACTGGATATCCACCGACACAAGAGTGAATTAGATCTATATTTTTCATCCTGTATGAAAATCAACTCATCAGAGTGTACCAAAGACTTTAATTTAAAACATAAAGTGCTGAGACTGCTAGGGGAAAGTGGAGACTGTTGCATAAGATATCAGGTTAGGCCAGAACTTTCTGATCAGAACTCCTATCACAGGAACTCACCCCAAGAATCAGTAGATGGGTCTACACAAATTAAAACAGTTCTGCATGGCAAAAGAAACTATCATCAGAGCCTACAGAATAGGAGAGAGTCTTTGGTAGCTATATGTCAAATGGGGAATGCATTAGTTTGCTTTCTATGGCTGTGATAAACACCATGACCAAAAGCAATGTGGGGAAGAAAAGGCTTATTCCAGCTTGGATCTTGTAGTCTGCCATAAAGAGAAGTCAGGGTAAGAACTCAAGGCAGAAATTGAAGCAAAGGCCATGGAGTCATGCTTCTTACTGGCTTACTCCTCATGGCTTGCTAAGCATGCATTTTTATATAACCCAAGAGCATATGTCCAGGGGTAGTACTGCCCACAGCGGTCTGGGTCTCTGACCTCAATTATTAATCAAGAAAACATCCCATAGACTCACCTACAAGTCAATTTGATGAAGGCATTTTCTCAGTTGAAGTTCTCTCTTCCTAGATGACTTTAGCTTGTGTCAAGTTGACAAAAGAATCCAGCCAGCACAGGGAGCTAAAATATCCAGCATTTACAAAGAAGTTTTTTAGGTACCAAGGAATCTAAACTGCCAATCAACAAATAGGCTAATGAAATGAATAATTCTTAAAAAAAAAAGAAACATAAACTACTGTAAGGTATTTTTAAAAGATCAACACCCTTATCCATCAGGAAAATGGAAATTAAAACTACTTTGAGATAGATACCTCAGCCCAGTTAGAATGGCTATCATCAAGAAACCTGAGAACAAATGTTGGAGAGGATATATGGAAAGAGGAGCACTTATTCATTGCTAATGATAGTTTGAATTACTACAGGCATTACAGAAATCAGTAGGGAAGTTCCTCAAATAATTAAAAATGCAACAAACATGGCCCAGCTATTCCATTCCTGGTCCTTTACCCAAAGGACTCCATACCCTTCCGCAGAGAGACATGCACACACTGCTGCATTATCCACAACATCAAGGAGATGGGACCAGCCTCCCTGTCCCTCAACAAAAGAATAGAAAATGGCAATATGGCACATATACACTGTAGACTATTATTCAGCTGCAAAGAATAGGGAATCATGACATCTTCGGTAAAGTGGATGGATCTGGAAAGCATAATATTAAGTGAGATCTGAACTCAGAAGGACAAAAACTATATATTCTCTCTCATATGCAGATCATATAATGTATGTGTACATATATACATAGATATGTATGTATAAGTGTGGATAAAGGCCACCACTCCCTTGGAATGCTCAGTAGGGAAGGTTTTAGGCTACCAACAAACTGGTACCCAAGGAAGCTCTTAGCAGTAGCCCACATGGGTAACCTGCAGGTCACCTTTCCACTCCTAATTGCCATTCAGAAATAGTTTGGGAGCAACAAGGGACAGATGCTTTCTTTCTTGACGAGTTGCGTGCTAAGCATACCAATTTAGAGGTGATAATAATCATCCAAACATAAATATTTTGCCTTCAAATAGCAATCTGGCTTCCATTTGAGTTTTTAGGGAACACAGGTGACCTAATTTTACTTTCAAGGTGACAGGTGGAATCTTCCAAATTGTCTGAGCAGAATAAAAAAGAACAGCACCAATGTCCTCCGTCTTCAGGGACAACTCACAGCACAGCTAATCCAAGAAATATTGTTTGTAAGTGTGTCACAAGTGAAGTGTTGTGGAATAGTATTTTAAGTATTTTAAGGAATAGTATTTTAAGGTGTATTACTTCTGTTTGTGTTGCATTTGTTTAACTCTGTGAAGCTGTGTTATTGTGCCTGTCTAAAACACCTGATTGTCTAATAAAGAACTGAATAGCCAATAGCGAGGCAGGAGAAAGGATAGGTGGGGCTAGCAGACAGAGAGAATAAGTAGAAGGAGAAATCTGGGAGTAGAAGAAAAAAAGAGCAAGAGAACATGGAGAGGAGGATGCTAGGGGCCAGCCACCCAGCCACCCAGCCACCCACCCACACAGCCACACAGCCACACAGCCACACAGCCACACAGCCACACAGCCACACAGCCACACAGCCACACAGCCACACAGCCACACAGCCACACAGCCACACAGCCACACAGCCACATGCGGAGTAAGAAGGAAAGAAAAGGTATACAGGAATAGAGAAAGATAAAAGCCCCAAGGCAAAAGATAGATTGGGGGATAATTTAGGTTAAGAAAAACTGGCTAGACACAAGTCAAGCTAAGACCAGGCATTTATAATTAAGAATAAGCCTCTGTGTGTGATTTATTTGGGAGCTGGGTGGCGGGACCTCCAGAAGAGTAAAAACAAACAACTGTGAAGGGTACAGATGACTTTGCAAGTGAAGGCAAATCACATCGTTGTTAGATGTGTCCTGTGGTGCTGGTCATTGTTTCCTCAGCTTTTAAAATCTTGCTTTTCTCTTAAACCTTAAGGCCCCTCAACAGACTTCAGAGTTACTTTCCTACTCATGTCAACTCTAGGGTGGTCAACATCACTGTTTCTACAACCCTAGAGCGATCATGACTCCCTCTGAGAAAGAAAGGAGGACACTGCATCATTGCCTTGAGGAGGGAGGTCTACCTCTTCTGTGCACGTATGAATATGCATAGCAGCTGCTTGGATGGAGTGCCATTGGCTGGGGCGCTAACAAGGGTTGAGGTGTTGCCAGACACCGGTCCAAGTCACCCGTGTCTCCAGCTGATTATGATAATTTATTTACATTGCTCTTCCTGGAGCCTTGCCGCAGTGTTGAATGGGCTAATCACTAGCACCTGTGGTAGTTTCTATTATGGGATGTACATACATTCATTGATAAAATTTTTAAAAATGCTACCTAGGTGAGTTGCATTGTGACTTTTATGTATAGCATGTAGGCTTAAGTATAGACACCTGTCAGCTTTCCTATGCTTCAAGTTGGACTGCACTGTGGGTGGGTTGGGTACCTACAACGAAATATTAAAGTGTGCACATTATTTACTCACAATATTATTTACTCATTGACTCCGTGAATTTCTATCAGATTTCTTCTTCCACATAAGGTGATCAGTTGCAGATTGGACAATGAAAGAAATATGAATTTCTATGCCCAAAGCTTTTTAAAAAAAAATCAATCATTATACTTAATAGGGAGCCTAAAAATGAAGAACGGCTTCTGCTCTGGTCTCTCATTTCGGGTCATGATTAGCAAGGGTTCTGGGGGACAATTGGAAGGAAGAACAGGGTTGAATTCAAACCTGCCCGTGTCATGCTGCCCACTGAAGGAATGGAAAGCAAAGTGGGCCTGCTGTCATCAGTTGCTGCTGTCCCTGCAGGGCGGCCTCCTGCCTGGCCTTGGATGAGACCTCCAAGTCACAGGAGTGCCCTAGTCATCACAAAGGCAATAGGGACTTCATGTGCACTGGCCGCTGGAGGAGCTGCAAGGAGTTCTTCTGACGGTTTAAATGAGCCAGGAAAGAAAAGGATAACGCAAGAGTTCGCTCACTGATGAGATTCCACGAAAGGACCAAAGCCTCGTTTGCGATAATTAGAAGCGTAGTGTCGTGTATCCACAAATAATTAAGATTTTCCTCAGGTCATGAGTTTGTCACAAATACCAAGACTGAAGGGTGGCTTTGAACCCTGAAACCCAGGAGATCTAAAACACCTGTGTCAATAGGGCTAACATGAAGGATGATTTTGAAGCCCTTTGAAAACCGAACGAACTAAAGAAAACAAAACAAAGACCTCCACTCAAAGTTCCTGTTTTACTATCGAGCATATCTGACCAGAGGAGCCAAGCTACACATTATGTGGCAAAATAAGATAAGTACAAACAGAATCATTTCAGGTCCATGTTAGGCATGGTTTTCTTAGAGAGCAAGTTCTAAGACACCCTCGGTTACCTTACTTGGCATAACTCTTTAGGCCCCAGGGAACTGATGTTTGATAATTTTTGAATCAGGAAGAGAATGACTGGGCTTGTTTGTACACAATTGTGCTGACAATAAGCATGCCTTCTAGGATTACAAACACATGTGTTGTTGTTGTTGCTATTATTTTGGATCCCTGCAGGACACTTTATAAACAAGTGCCACTGACTTTGCTTCCTTACAGAGATTAAAGGACACTTTCTGACCAAAAGCCCCATGGTTACTAGCCTGGGGTGAACCTTCAGTCAGCAGTATTACTCAAGGACAAGCTTTTGCTTTGCTGGTGATCCAGTCAAGCAGATGCAGCATTTCAGTTGACCTTTACAGAGCTATTTTAAACTGTGATAATTGCACCTTGGTTGTCTGCATTAAAAATCCATTACGTGTAAATAGAACATGTGGATGCCGCATCTATCACCAAGTCCTGTCATTTAAATGAGTTATTGATTCCGATTTCATGAGTATGTTAAATGCCATTATATGTTCATTAATTCCCCAGAATTCTTCATCAGTATTGGGAAGCACAAGGTAGATTTGATCATGGAACATGAGATAGATTGATATCATAAATTGAGGATGTATTTTATACTGATTAACATTTACAAATATAGCACTCCATTAGCTATCATTCCAAGACCTTAAAATTTCTAAAAATTATAATAACTATAAGCAAAATTTAGACTATCTTGAAATCATTTGGCAGCAACATCTAGCCTAAGCTTTATATCTGATACTTATGGTACTTTGTTTACTTGATATAAATACTATCAAATATTCCTATAGGCACATTAATGTATCTGATTAGAAGATATTGCATTGGAGTTGTCATATAGTATAAAGGACATTTCATTGGAATGAAAAATGTACGAATGTTGAAATATTTTGGCCTAAAGTTCTCAACTGAAGGTTGAACTTATGTCCACTAAAATCATCCAGTCATGTTGTAACACATTCTCCTTTGAAGTCATACTTGGAAGAGATAGGCATGGAGGAGGCAGACATTGTGTCCATAAGGCAGGAAGTATCTTCTGATCACTACTCCACCAGATTCCCCTAGGATAATCACGATGTACTCCGATTGCCCAGAATTTCTCAAATTTCAGCACTCAAAGTCTTCTATCCCAGGGACAGTTCTGACCAATCGGAAACAGTTGGTCACTCTGGACTCTCCCCCAAGCCTGAAGTGTTCTGAAGTTTTCCATCTCTACTCTTTTGGTCTCTTGAGGCATACTCCCATATATTTGGGGTATCTACAGCTTCCTTGGAACACAGCTAAATCTCCAAATCCCAGGGGTTCATGAGATCCACAGATAACTACCACTGTTTCGCTTTCATCTGAAGTGACTCTCATCTTCTCCTGCCCCCGTCACAACAATTCCCATGAACGGAGGCATAGAAACTAAATAAATCTATTCCTAATGGGCATAAGAGCACCAAAAAAAAAAAAAAGTTCAAATTAGGGTGTCAGGGGCCCACTCTACCCACCTAGGCCTGCTCAGTAGGAGTGTCCTTTACCAGTTTGACATACATACTTGCAAAGGAAAGCCTTTGTTGTTATAAACTCTTTGAACAGGGAGGCTTAAGAGGATAAGGGGTTAAATGACATCATCAGCAGCACCCCCACATCCCCCCCCCCGCCCCCAGCCAGCAGTTTTTGGTAACTCCATCCAAGCAGTTTGTAAAAGTCTTGAAAGTCCAATATTGTCACTTGTCAATCTGCTTTGGTTTTCCCGAATTCAGAGGTTGTCTTTTTTTCCTCTGGGGTTTTAGGGTGAGTCTAAAACTTGACATCTTCAACCTCATGCACTTGGCACCCATGGAAAACAAAACCACAAAAGTTAAAGTAAAACCACGTTGCTCTTCTTCTCTTGTGAGGACAAAACCCTCGAAGACAGCTAGCCATAAACATTTTCAACACAAAGTTCATAGAAGATGGCTCACCTTATGTCAACTTGACACAAGCTAGAGTCATCTGAAAGGAGGAACCTCAACTGAGAAAATCCCTCCATAAGATCCAGCTGTAACGCATTTTCTTAATTGGTGATTGATGGGGAAGGCCCAGCCCATTGTGGGTGAGACTATCCTTGGGCTGGCAATCCTTCCTTCTATAAGAAAGCAGGCTGAGCAAGCCATGGGAAGCAAGCTGGTTTGCAGCACCCTCCATGGCCCCTGCCTTGTTTGAGTTCCTGTCTTGACTTCCTTCAGTGATGAACAGCAATGCTGAAGTGTAGACCAGATAAACCCTTTCCTCCCAACCTTGCTTTTTGGTCATGGTGTTTCATTGCAGCAATAGAAACCCTGACTAAGACTCTGATACTGATACCTGACAGGAGTAAGACTCCATGATCCAGATGAGCTGTAGAGGTTTTAGATGCCAAGCCAGCATCCATTGCCCCACCCCCATCCTACCAGAATCCAAAATTTGCTCAGGTCCCTGTCTTCCCCTCAGGAAGCTCTAGAGAATACAAGTTCCAGGTGGTGAGTGAATCCAGCTAATCTAACTGCCTGTGTCATCCTTCTCCCCAAGGACTGGCCAGGAATGGCCTGTGTCAGACAATTCTGGTCAATAGGACAAGAAGAAACACGTCTAGAAAAATCTTTTCCGTATTTAAGAAAGACACAGGAAAGCAACCTCATCCTTGCAACTCAAGGGAGTGAAGACAGATGAGTTGGCTCCAAACACCACTGGCAGCTACTCAAAAACCCAAAAGGAGACTCTCGCCAGGGAAGCAGGTGGGCTGACTGCAGCTCTTCATGTATCCCTTGTCTCCTCCAAAGGCAATCCCCCAGTCTCAACCTCAGCTCTGTAGCAGACCACCTTCAGTAGCCTCTCCTCACTCTCTGCCTCCATTCCTAGGGACTAAGCAGATCTCGGTGAAACACCCTGATTTCTTCCTTCCTGTGGACCCTCTCAGCAACTCCAACCCAAACCCATCCCCATTCCCTAGTGTCAGCTTCCAATACCTAGAAACACATTTTACCTGGAACCCCAGTGGCCATACCTAGCAGGATCCCAGAAGAATTTCCTACCAGACACAGCTATCACATTCTCCTAAGAACCAGAAAGGGCAACAGAAAACAAGAAACAAAACACTCACCCAACAAAGACAAGGCCAGATATCAGCACCTAGCATTACAATCTTCCAAAACCCAGATTCCTAGACAACTGTGTAAAAGCACAATCAATAATAGCCAGGACAAGCAAGTCCATTAGATCCCAGCAACCCTACCTGCTGGCTGAATTGCACGCGCGCGCGCGCGCGCGCGCACACACACACACATACACACACACACACACACACACACACACACACACACACACACAGCCTTTATGAATATGATAGAAGTCCTTAAAGAGGGAATTAATAAATTCCTTAAAGAAATCTATGCAAACACAAACAGACAATGGAAGGAAATCAATAAAACTGTCCATGACCTGAAAGTGGAAAGAGAATCAATAAAGAAAACCCAAACTGGGGAAAATTTGTAAATTAAAAAAAAAAAAAACCTAGTAACTCAAAGAGGAACCCCAGAGGCAAGCCCCACCAACAATACAAAAGATGGAAGAGAGATTCTCAGGCATTGAAGATGTGATGGGAGAAACAGACATTTAGATCAACGAAGATATTAAATGTAAAACATTCCTGGCCCAAAACATCCAGGAAATCTGGGATACTATGAAAAGACAAAATCTAAGAATAATAGGAATAGAGGAAGGAGAAGAAACCCAAGTCATAGACACAGAAAACATTTTCAACAAAATCATAAAAGAAAATTTCACTAACCTAAGGAAGCTGTCTATCAAGGTACCAGAAGCATACAGAGCACCAAATATACTGGACCAGAAAAGAAATTTCCCTTAACACCTAATAATCAAAACACTAAATGCACAAAACAAAGAAAGAATATTAGAAGCTGCAAGGGAAACAGACCAAGTAACATATAAAGGCAGACCTATTAGAATTACCCCCAGCTTCTCAATGGAGACTCTAAAAGCCAGAATGGCCTGGACAGATGTTCTGCAGACTCTAAGAGATTACAGATGCCAGCCCAGACTACTATACCCAACAAAACTTTCAATCACAATAGGAGGAGAAAATAAGGACCATTTGAGGGGTAATTTGGAAACCTAATACAGTAGAAGCCTCCTAAAATGCATGCATATATGAAGACAATCTAAATGAAATCACTAAATAAGGGGGAGACACAGCCCCAGTTGGCTATCTCTTGTCACCAAATGAAGCTTCCAGTCCAGGAAATGGGTTATATCTAATTGAGTTGTTGGCCAAAGGCATTCTATGCGGAATCCCCAAACAACCCAGGCTGTAGCCAAGACTATAGATTACTCTCCGCAAACTAACAGCAAGGTCCCATTGATGAAGACAAGACCTACACAACTCACTGGACATGGAGAAGTGAAGCTGGAGCCCACACAGAGCCTTCACACCTATGTTCTAGAGTCTGTGGTGTCGGAGGATATTCTGTATGCTACCAAGAGAAACATAAACACCAACCCAGCAACAAACCCTTTATCTACAATGGTGTCACGTGTGTAAGACATGCTAGGGCAATGGTGGCACACTGTAGGAGTAACTAATCAATAACTGATCTGACCGAAGGCCTACTCCATGAGATAGAACCCATACCACCACTGCTTGGGTGACCAAGAACTTGAGACTAAATAGACAAGGCTTAGGGTAAAACCAAATACCACTATTCTAAAAAAAAAAAAAAAGAAAGAAAGAAAGAAAGAAAGGAAGGAAAAAAAAGTAACAATAAAATGACTTCTAATGACATTCCGCTATACTCATAGATCAGTGCCTCCCTCGGCCATCATCAGAGAAGCTTCCTCCTACAGCAGATGGTAACAAATACAGAGACCCACAACCAGACATCACGCAGAGAGTGAGAGAGACCTAGGAACACTCAGTCCTAAATGGAGTATCTCCATCAAATCCCTTTCCTTGGGCCTTAGGAAACCCAGAAGAAGAAGAAGAGGCAGAAAAGAATGTAAGCGTCAGAGGGTATGGAGGACACCAGGAAAACAAGGCCGTCCCTGTAAATCAATAGGAGCAGAAGTCTTATGAACTCACAGAGACTGAAGCAGCATTCACAGGGCCTGCAGGGATCTCCACCAGGTCCTCTGGTTATGTACAATGGCTTCCAGGCTAGTGTTTTTATGGGAATCCCAAACATGTGGATGGGTGGACCTCTGTTTCTTACATCTTCCCTTGGGTTCTTCTCCTGCTGTTCATTTGTTTTGTCCTACTCGAGCATCTTAGTTTTTGTTTTATCTTATTATATTTTAGTCTATTATTATCCCCCAGAAGCCTGTTTGTTTTCTAGTGAGAGACAGAAAGGGAGTGGATCCAGATGGGAAAAGAGATGGGGAGGGGGCGACAGGGATGGTTAGAAGGAGGGGAAACCATAAGTCAGGATATATTATGTGAGAGAAAAAAAAAACACCTCTCATTTTCAATGAAAGCAAAAAAAGAAAGGAAGGAAGGAAAAGAAAGAAAGAAAAAAGAAGGAAAGAAAGAAAAAGAAAAAAATCAAAGCCCCAAAGGAGCTCACCTGACTGACATCCCCAGGAGAATGGACAGAGGACATGGATGGATCTGTGGCAGAAGTTATTGTGTAACTAGACCAGCCAGTTCTGAAGCCTGTGTGTAAACTCCCATTGCCTATTCCCTCCAACCTGGTGGGGCTGGCTTTCTGTTCCTTGGAGCCAAATGCAATTAACAGACAGAATCATCCTCTTCATGCTCCATGTCAGACTTTTTTTTTTTTTTTTTTTTTTTTTGGTTTTTCGAGACAGGGTTTCTCTGTGTAGCTTTGCGCCTTTCCTGGGACTCACTTGGTAGTCCAGGCTGGCCTCGAACTCACAGAGATCCACCTGGCTCTGCCTCCCGAGTGCTGGGATTAAAGGCGTGCGCCACCACCGCCCGGCCCCATGTCAGACTTTTTACAAGGGAAGAAATAAAGATCCAGAGAGGCAGCCTGTGCTACAGAGGTCTCTCAATCGTGAACTGATGAGGATTTATAAGTGGTACAGAATAAGCTGGAGAAGTAGTTCTCTGCTAGAGCCGGGCAGCAAAGCCATGACCAGGCTGTGACTTAGATGTCTTGTAGGAGGGGTTCCCTTAACAGCCCTGTTGATAATCCCCAGAGTTCTGTTCCCTTTTAAAAACAGACTCAGAAATCTATTTTTTGGTATGTGTAATACTGTTTTGATATATGTATTATTTAGGCAAGGGTAACTAACCCTCTCCCAGTTGAGGGTCAGCCCAGGAAGCTAATTTCTCCTTGGAGCTTCAAGCTATCAAACCAAAGCACGCATAAAGCAGAAGCCAGCAACCCAAACTAGAGAGAGTCTGGACTCATGGCTTCAGGTCTCCTGAATGAATGATTACCCTCCTTGCATCTCTCCTGAGACCATGAAGCTTCCCGGAAGCTGAAACCATCTTGCGTTCACACAGCCACTCCCATCTCCAGACTTGCAGGGGTCCCCCAGGCTCTCTCCAGTTTCCATGTGTTTCTCTCCCCTTCTAGAATCGTCTGCTCCTGCCACTTTCTGCCCTATCCAGTACAGACGGCTGCAGCTGTGGCTAGCAATGAGACGGGCAGAGGAGTGACCCACAGCCCCAGACCCTCAGTCTCAGGTGTCATTTTAACAACTGCCTCCCCAGGGCTGATGGGGTACCCGTCTGTCAGCTGGACACTTTTTCCAAAGCAATGACACTGAGAGTTTCTTTGCAGAAAATCGAAAAGCATCCATTACATCCTCAGCCCCCAACCACGGATACTTCATGTTACAGCGCAATTAATCGAAGTCTCTGCATTCATGCCTGTGACTGACCATGCTGCTTCCCACCTGCCTTTGGGAGAGGCAGGCCTCTTTCAGGACCTACCATTTATTTATATCACGTCTTTAAATGTTTAATGTTAATGAACTGGCAATTTTCATCGAAAATAGCTTCCCCCTGCCCCAGTTTGTAGCAATATGTTAAGAGAAAAAACGTGTGATACTCGAGGAGAGAGACAATGTGTTCTTTCTAAGGCAGATACAGGAATCAGTGCTGTGGGGGGCCAGCATCAAGACAAGAAGCAATGGCTAGCTTTCACTCTCCACACCCTTCTTCTTCCCAGAAGGGTTTCAAAAGCTTTGTCTGGCATTCCTGGAGGGGCACTGGTTGAACAAGAGCCTGCTGCTCAGAGTAAGTGTGCATGCCAAGTGCCTTTCTCCAGCACATGCAAGCTGTGTTAATGCTGCTCCTTGCCTTTCTGTTCTCTTCCTGTCCAAAGAGTTCCCGATGGAGAAGGGGAGAGGGAGGGAGATGTGCCCTGGCAAGCATCGGCAGGAAACAGATTTCACTGGGGCTTTCGATTAGAAAGATAACCCACTTACTGGGATGGAGAAAAATCTCCCTGTGTAAAGGATATTGCCAGGTTTGGTTTCAGTGTGAAAAACAAAAATCATTCCACTTTGCTGTGGGGTGGTCTTTCTGTACCCTGTGAATGTGTGTTGCTGCCATCGGTTAATAAAGAAGCTGCTATGACCTATGGCAGGAGAGAACAGAGCCAGGTGGGGAATCCAAGCAGAGAGACAAGGAGAAGAAGGCTGGATGAGAACAGACAAAGTGAGCTCCTGCCAGGAGAAGCAAGATGTGAGAGAACAGGTAACACCATGAAGCCACGTGACAAAAGATAGATTAATAGGAATGGGTTGAGTTCACTTGTAAGAGCTAGTTAGTAATGAGCCTAAGCCATAGGCCATACAGTTTGTAACTAATATTAAGCCTCTGAGTGATTATTTTATAAGCGGCTTATAAAATAATGGACCGGGGTGGGAGAGATTCCTCTGGACCTTGGGGCTGAGTGGGACTGGAGAAACTTCCACCTACATCACTTGATCATCACAAAGAATAATAAGGAAGAAACTAAAAAAGAAAGCCATGTCCCATCCCCCATCTCCATGTGATCTCTGATACTTTTTCCTCATATGAATAGCCTCCTGTATAAAACAATGATGTACAAGGTAAAAACGAAAAATAAAACAGAGCAAACGCCCTCTGACACATGCCTCCTGCTTTCGAAACCTTATTTATAGATGTTCGGTTTTAGTTACCTACAGCAGTGGTTCTCAATCTTCCTAATGCTGCAACCCTTTAATACAGTCCTTCATGTTGCAGTGACCCTGCCCCCAACCATTTTTGTTGCTACTTCAAAACTGTAATCTTGCTACTTTTATGAATCGTAACATAAATATCTGATATGGAGGATATTTGATATATGACCCCTTTAAAAGGGTCTTTCAACCCCCAAAGGGGTCGAGTCCCACAGGTTGAGAACCACTGACCTATACACAAGAGATAATGCTGCTCGCATTTCTTTTTTCTTTCTTTCTTTCTTTCTTTCTTTCTTTCTTTCTTTCTTTCTTTCTTTCTTTCTTTCTTTCTTTCTTCCTTCCTTCCTTCCTTCCTTCCTTCCTTCCTTTCTTTCTTTCTTTTTTCTTTCTTTCTTTTTTTTTTTTTATAGCATCTAGGTAGTTCCTTTTCTGGAATTCTATCATCTGGACCTCTCCATACTGTGGCTTCACTATGTTTTATCGAGACATTTTCCTTCACTGTTGGTACTGCACTGACTGATATTTTCAGTGAACGATGGAAGGACTTCCGTATTTAGGAATTTAAGTGGTGATTGTATGAGTTACCATGACAAAATGTCTGCCATCAACAACTTAATGGAAGAAGGGCTTATTCGGCTCATGGTCTCAAAGGATTTCAGTCCTCTGTGGTTGGGGAGGAAAAGGGAGCAGCCTGGACCACGTTGATAGAAGCATAGGGCAGAACGATTTGTTCTCATTTTGGCCAATCAGGTAGCAGGGATGCTCCGCCTTCAATGATCTGCCTCTTGAAGTTCACCGATATCAGCTAGACGCCTTGTCCTAAAGATCCCATAATCCCCCAAAACAGCACCACCAGCAAACACCAAGATTTAAATGTATGAACCTGTGGAAGAGTCCATCAGACTCACACCACCATGAAGAGAATCAAGAAGCCTCCTCCATTATCATTCATGGGCTTATTCATCCACTCAGCAAGTATTTATCAGACACTTAGTATGTAGCAAACATCTTCTTAGGGGCCATAGGAAGGATAACTTCCTACACAGATCACAGCCCAAATAGAGACACACTACATCCCTGATTATGGTTACTTCTAAGATATAGCTAATGAAGGATGATACAGCCACAGAGATTAAGTGTTTAACATCCACTTGGACTTGAGGAGAAAGTGCCAGCGCAACCCACCTGTGGGAAGACTTGGGGACAGTGTATTCACAGAGAAACAGGAAGTCCGAACTTCATAGGATACTAGATTCCCAAGGAGACTGGAAGAGACGGGCTGTGGAACAAAGACATCAAATTGCTATCAGGTGATTAAGAAAGATACATAGGCTTTTCTTATTGAAATAATTTTTAGGCCTTTTTCATTCTTAATAAATGTATTTCTATGATGTCCATCAGACGAGACGATTCTCTATTAGGGGAAACAAGAATCCCTCTGAAAGGCACAGAAGAGCCAGATAGATTTCATGGTGAGCGTATTGACATGGTGGAAAGGGGCCAACACACAGTCAGGGTTTGTTTGTGCTTTTATTTCCCCCAGGGTGCCCGTTCTTAAACATCTGTCAGCACGCAACTACCGTTCCCTCCCCCACTGAAGGAACCAGAACTCATTAAAAACATCCACAACCTAATTCCTTCCAGAATTGCCTGGTGCAACCAAGTCTCCTCCCAGCAGCCCACCCCCAAGTCCCAAGGCTGTTAGGATCATCAGGTTTTAAAAGATGCACCATAAACCCAATTATACACCTGCAAAGCTCAGAGATGTGTCCCAGGACTCTTAGGTCCAGTCCTGGTGAAGACCAACAATTGGACAGGGGACTGTGGAGACTACATTTTAAGAATGTACTTCCCACAGTACAGGACCAGGAGCAAATGGTCTGTGGCTCATCACAGGCCTAAGAGACCCATGGTTACTCTGACTCATGGGCAAACCAATCCAACTGGTTTGGCCAGTTCGTGAATGAAGTCATTAGCAGCTTTGGGGCAACTGATTACAGGATGATGGTTCATTTCTTCTCTGAGGTTCAAAGAGAGGTGTTTATTATTTACTTATTTGTTTCCACAAATGGTTGTGCCGGGTCAAAGTGATGAGACAAACTCTGCCTTCACCTGACCCCCTTTCCTGCTAAGTGTCCATGATCACACTGTGGATACACCTGCAGTCAAGGGAATTTGAGTGCCAAAAGAGCAGGCCTTTGATCAGGCTGTGTCCCCAGTCACACGGGAGTCACCACCGAGGCACTGGGGAGGCATGGTTGCTCCATCTGTTTTCATTGCTCTGAGGTAGGGGGAAGGGAGTATCTGGAATTGAGTTGATTAGCCCAAGCCCGGCCGAGAGCCTGCGGTTGAGGGAATGATGGTTATGTTAGTAGCTCCTATTTAAAAGGAAAAAAAAAAAAGATAAGACATTACAATATCTTAGCAGGGCTGAAAAGCTCACATGATGATGTAAGTGCATGGATGCCAGACAGATCATGGAGTGGGAATGGGAGGGGTAAGGAGGGGTCGAGAAACAGACACATGATACCATGTTCGGAGAACAGTCAGATTCCCACTCTCCTACCAAATGACTCACTGGGACCTACTGATGGTCATACAAAGGCAAATCAGTTCTGGTTTTGAGGGTGCTATACTGAACCAACTATTATCAGTTGGTTTTGTTTTTTTGTTTTTTTGTTTTTTTTAAATTAAAGATACCACTGAAAAACTCCTAGGGGTAACCTCTCCATCCCCTTCCTGTTACAGGCCACCTCACCTTCCTCAGGGAAACTTCCCTTGCTTCAGGGTCTATGGACACACCTGGCTAGCTTCTTCCTGGTGGAAGGGAGACAGAGAATGGTGGAATTTGTTTATTTTATTATTAAGTAACATCCTAACTGCTAGGTCAAGTATACCTCCTGGTTTGTTGTGCATGGCAGGATTTCTGGGACCCAGGACTTGCACAGCTGAAGGCAGGAGACTTTCTGACAAACTGAGATGAGTTGGGCACAGTCACCTTAATGAAATGAGTCCCCATGTGTCACAGAAGGAAGGTAATCAAGGGCTGTGGAGGGATGGGATGAGTAACCTCAGAGTAGTTTAGAATTCTGTGTAGTGCTCTGTGTTTTACAATGGACTTTCATACAAATTATCTCATTTAACCTTATTAACAGTCAAAGAAGACAAAGGTATTAGTTACTTTCACGCTGCTGTGACCAAAATCCCTGAGAAGAGTTTTAAGGGACCAATTCGGTATTTAGACCCCAGTTTTAGAGGTGGTTGTCCATTGGGGTAGGGAGGCTGTGGCAGAGCAATGCACAGCATGGTGGCCACTATGGAGAAAAGAGACTGAACTCTGTATTCAGGCAGATTCAAGTTCAAATCTAGAGGTGTTGTTATGTGACCTTGGGTGTTATACCAACTTTTTTTTTTAAATCTGTAAAATGAGAATAGCACTACATACATGTGATAAATTCGTTGTTATACAATGAGATAATACAGTCAGAGTGCCCAGCACAGAGCCTTCCATGTGGTAGGCACTCACATCCTATCATTCACCGTTTCTTCTCTGGTTCAGATACTGTTCTCTGTCTGTATTTTATCTCCGTTTCCCTAGGCTGAGGTTAGGAATGCCATGTCTTCAGTTCCCTCTGCCTTGGTGTCCCTGAGAATGGCATGCAGAATAGAGAAAGCCAACCAGTGAAAAGTTTTGTTCTGTTTTCTACACAGGATTTCTCTGTGTAGCCCTGGCTGTCCTGGAACTCACTCTGTAGACCAGGCTGGCCTTGAACTCAGAGATCTGCCTGCCTCTGCTCCCCGAGTGCTGGGAGTAAACCAGTACTTTGACGGGCATCTCTATCTAGTAACTACCTTTGGCTATTTGATGATACCTCTCCTACATCAGAGGTAATCACAGCCATGACATTTATTTTTATAAACTGTAACATTTCAACTCTTTTGGAGCAACTGAAATGCTTACACAATAGAAAACTCCTCCAGGCAATCTTAGAAAAGTTGCAAGGACTCTTTCTTTATGTAAAATAATGACAGCTGGAGAGATGGCTCAGGGACTAAGAGGGGTCACTCTTCCAGAGGACCCCGATTCCCAGCCCAAGCATGGCAGCTCACAACCACCCGAAACTCCAGTCCCCAGGGAGTCAGCATCCTCTTCTTGCCTCCAAAGGCACTGCACGGTGTGATGCACAAACATACATGTAGATAAAACACCCATACACAAAAAAATGAAAACAAAGTTAAAAATAGATAAAAGAATGACATCTAGACATGCCATAGGGCACATGAAACCGCTGCATTTCAGTGTTTTTCTGGACTGCATAGTCCCCAGTTAATGCCACAACTATGTCCGCTACAGTGCATGGTAGATGTCAGAACACCCACGGGAACTCTTGCAGAAACGATGCAGCCCGTTTTCTGCCAGACTTTTTCTTCTGGGCCCAACAGTTATTAAGACATTTTACATCTGCTGCAACACTGTATTAGTTGCCAGTGTAGTCACTTTAGAATTAATTCTGATGGATTGATGTCTTCAGAGAGGAGGCCTAAAATAAACAGCTTGTATTCTAAGTCATCCAACTGTCCCTGCAGAAAATGTGACCATTCTTCCAATTGAGAAACTGCTTAAATCGAAATAAAAGCAGGACTGTGTTGCTTCTAATCGTTTCCCAACTCTTTTATGGCAGCAACTTAATATTATATTAATATTTATTGTTTTATGAGTTATGTTATGTTTTATCTTTCCTCAAATAGAAGTCATTATATAAAATTTTGGTAAATGTAGTCATGATGAAGAAACTACCAGAATTCTTATTATAGAAGCACATTCATATTTATTTGGTTATTGAAAAACAGAGACTTTCAAGGATTTTTGGTTCCAGCGGAACTAAAGTAAGCAGTTTTTATACCAGCTTTTATATACATCCTATGTTTGTGTTTTCTGATCTTTCACTAAAAATCCATTTATTACCATAAATGATAAGAAAAGACAAAAGCTGAAGTTGAGTTGTTGCTTTCTCTTTGTGTTTTCAAAATATTAATTGATCTAACTGATTTTATTGGTTTTTTTGTGTGTGTGTCTATGGTTGAAAAAATAATGTGTAGGCATAAAAGAAATCTTAAACAGGGACCATATTTTTTATAGACAGTGGAGTTCTAATCTACTATTAAGGCCCCAATGCCTCTCCCACTTCTAAATCAATATGTTAAAGCTCTCACTTGAATGTGATCCTTTGAGATGGGACCCTAAGAGTGGAAGCCCCGGGTTGGTGCGATACAGGTGCACCCACAGGAGAAGGTATCAAAGGACTTACCGTGTCTGCTGTGTACTGTTGTGGAATACTTAACTATGTAAAGATGTGTTACATTCATTTATGCTGTGGACTAGTACTTTAATTGTGTAAAGGTGTGGTACATTTGTTTCTGCTGCATTTGTTTAATTTAAATTTAATGAAAAGATGTGTTGCTGTTTCACCTTGCCTGCCTAAGGCACTTGATTGGTCCAATAAAATGGTGAATGGCCAATAGGTAGGCAGAGAAAGGATAGGTGAGGCAGAGAGAATAGATAGGAGAAGAAAAAGAGAGGAAGAGGAATGGGAAGAGAAGGGGGGAGAAAGAGAGGCATGTACTTGGGGCCAGCCAGCCAGGCAGCTGCCAGCCTGGCAGACACAGAAGAAGCAGGAAAAATAGGACTTAAGAAAGAAAAGGTAAAAGTCCCCAAGGTAAAATGTAGACAAAGAGAAACAGTTTAATTTAAGTTAAAGGAAAAAAGTTAGCCAGAAACGAGCATAAGCTAACGCTGAGCATTTGTAACTAATAAAAAGTCTCCATGTCATGATTTGGGAGCTAGTTGGTGGCCCCAAAGAAAAAAGCCTGATACGGAAGATCTACCCTTTAGAGAGATATACTACTCCACCTTCTAACACTTAGTGTGGAAGTCATCGATCCATTATCGAGGTTAGTACCCTCCTAATCTAGTCACCTCCCAAAAGCACCATCAGCTATTGGCCAAGTCTTCAACACCTGAGTGCTGCCGAACAATCTTTGTACACTGTAAATGTGCATTGCTCTCATTGTTAATAAAAAGCTGATTGGCTGATAGCTGGGCAGGAAGAGATTGGGCAAGACAGCCTGACACAAAAAGAACTCTGGAAGGAAGAAGGGCAGGGTCAGTAGTTACCAGCCAGACACAGAGGAAGCCAGATGAGGATATCGTACTGAGAAAAGGTACCAAGCCATGTGGCTAAACATAGATAAGATTTATGAGTTAACTTAGCTGTAAGAGCTAGTTAGTAATAAGCCTGAGTTATCAGCCAAGCATTTGTAAGTAATATTAAGCCTATGAGTCAATTATTTGAGAAGCAACTGCTGGGTGTTTGGGAGTTGCTGGCAGGACAGAAACTTACATATATTGGCCATCCAAAACATAACCTGGAGGCCTGGGCAAGGAGAATTTTTGTTGACTCTTTATCTAAGGAAGAGAATTGGGCTCATTCAAAGATTTAAAATACTAGAACCAGCTCTTACAAAGACATAGCCCCCAACTTCTATCTAACACCAGGGACCTGGTCCAGAGACACTTCCCATTGCCAAGTTAGATCTTATCCAGTGACAGAATGTGCTGGGAAGAAGCTGTACCAAATAAATATCTAATCTCTCATTGGCTCCAGAAGCCAGTTGAATCCACATTAGACTATGCATGTCCTTAGGGTCATTTGATTTTGAAAGGGATAGAATAGTGAGATACCATAGAGTGATAGCGTTGATTTCTGGATGAAGCTGGTGTTTGCATTTAATTTAGTAAGTAAGACAACTAAATACCTTTACATGCCATAGGCACGTGTGCTTGGCTGCCATGCTCAGCCGTGGACGTATATACATGGTAGTGGTTGTAGGTATTCTTTGGATGCTACATTAGAAAAAGAGTCAGGGTCTCTGTGTTCTTTTTCAAAGGAACTGATGATGGATTTCTATCCTAAATTGTTAACACACAGATGAACATAAAACTCAATGGGACTGAACACACAACGAAACTCATTTCTGTGTTTGGTATACTTGGAACCCCAGAATTTCATTCTAAAGCTACACTCACAAGTGAAACCAATGAGAAAAATGTGTAGTTCTAATTTTTCAAAAGAATAGAATCATAATTTTATTCTCCATTTGTGAAAATGAACTAGCAGGGAGAAGACATAGGCAAAATGACATCTTGGTGAGCAGCCAGGTATAAAATATAGGTGCTAATGGTCCATTTTAATGTTCCCAATTAAGATTTCTTTAAGATGAAAACCGATTGCTCTCTGCCATTAAATGCTTTGAACTAGATTGGAGTTTTTCCCTGCCCCTTTGTGAACACAGCAGTAGTTCCAGATTCTATAATTTCAGATGAAAAATTTGGGGTTTTAATAGCAACGTCTCGTAACCCTTTTGTCCTTCTATTGCTCCCACCCAAATCTCACACAGCAAGCCATCTGAAGAGTTTATTGAATGGCTCACCTACATTTGCACATTCTTTTTGTTCCCCCGCGTTTGTGTGCAGTCTCATAATATTCTTAAGAGCCAATTAGAGAACCATATATGGATTCGAATTACTATCCTGTGAGTGTTCTTGTGAAACCTAACACTCTTGTATTTCCCACACCCTCAGTGTCTCCAGCCTGTGCAGGAGTTATTTCAAACAAAACAAAACCTACTTATATTGAGATTGCTCTACAGGTCAATGAAGTGGTAGATAACCACTTCTCTTTTAAAAAGTGCTTCTGTAACTGTCCAAAATCACAGGTTTCACCTTGCCGTGCATGCATACCATATACTTTGATCATACTCACCCTTTTTACTATTCTTTAATTAGGTTTCTTGTGACTGCTATTGATTTGATTTTCTGCACTTTGCATACAAGAAAATACATAGAAAATATTCATCTAATTCCACCCTGAATGGCTGGATCAAGCATTCTTGTTGCCCAAACATAATATGCTAGATACATATTATGCTAGGTTTATATATATAATGTGCTAGATACATATAAGGTGTTATGATAAAAGACTTTTTAAAATATTAAACTATTGTTGCTTTTTGCTCACATGTAGGGCATCTTTGATAAGCAGGTTAATACTGTAATCTTCAGCCTGACCACCTCTCTTTAAATACAGACTCTAGCTCTTTTCTTGGATTTATTAAATTAGCCATTTTGCATCTCATGTGAAAGGGCTAATTTTTGCACATTGAAATCTTAGTTCATACGTACGGTGGGCATAGAAAACAGCAGCACCCACTCAGCTAAAAGGCACACGATTAAAATAAGGAGCAAGCAACAGAATCCAAAAGAGACAAACCTTTCTGCTCCTTCTGAAATCTCTGTCTCCTTAATATAATTCAGCTCTCTGTTTGTGGCAGTCAAGTGTTTTGAAGTCATAGATTTGGGCTCGGGAATCGTACTGAGCCCTTAAAAGCCAAATGCACGCAGTTCATTGTTGGCATGTTTACAGTAGTCTCATTCTTAACTGGCAAACAGCCCTGCAAACTGTTTTCAGCATTCGAAGAGACAAAATTTTAATAAAGAACATTTAAAATCAAATATCCTTGTTCACCATACCACACTAAAAATACTTTTTATGTATGAATGTGTGTGCCTAACTATATGTACCACATGCATGCAGTTACTCACAAAGGCCAGAGAGGGCGTCAAATTTCCTGGAACTAGAGCTACGGGTAGTTGTGAGCCAATTAATGTGGGTGTTAGGGACTAAACCTAGGCCCTCTACAAAAGCATCAAGTACTCTTAACCACTGAGCCATGTCTCCAGCTCCCCAATTGTTTTAAAGTCATTCAGTTATCTTCAAGATAGAATTTACTTTGTCTATCCCTGTTAAGAATGAAGAGTTCTCTGTTGGTTTTTCTGTCTTTTGTGTGTGTATGATGTGTGTATGGGTAGCGATTGGATTCTGGGCTTGATTCTTACTGTCTTTGTTCTCTGATCATGCACACAGGAGACTAGCTACCCCTAAACGTCTGCAGATTCTCTTCCCTCTGCCTCCCATCTCACTGGAGGACACAGAGGTCACAGGGTGTGTGACAGCCTCTGGTTTTACTTGGGACCGGGAGTGCCAAAGCTGTTATTTGAGTTCATTTCTAGCTTTAGAGCAATGGAATAGGATGGGCATCTTATTGTTATCTTTCAGGCGAGGAAACAAAGTCCTAGACAACACAGACTGTAATCTTGTGAGTGAAAGAGTCAGGCCCATTACCCCAGCATCCAGATTCGGGGCTTTGCTCTGCCTTTCACTGGGATAGGACTTCCTGTGAATGGCATGGGGTGAAAGGGAGGTGAGAAAGAATGGCGGTTAGGCAGCCCTCAGAAGGCAGCTGGACAATAGAACGTGTGGCGATATATTGTGTACCCTAATAAAGCTTGCTCCACGAATCCTCAGACTGAAAGCCTCTGAGTCCTCACCCGGAAGGGTCTCAGCTGCCTTATACGTTGCCTTAGTTCCTGTCTCCTCACACCTTATATACCTTTGTCCGCCCTACCGTCGCTTTCTGGGATTAAAGGCGTGTGTGCTTCCCAGTACTGGGAGTAAAGGTGTGTGCCACCACTGCCTGGCTCTGTTTCCAGGGTGGCCTTGAACTCACAGAGATCCAGGCGATCTCTGCCTCCCGAGTGATAGGATTAAGGGTGTGTGCCACCACTGCCTGAACTCTATGTCTAATCTAGTGGCTGGCTCTGTCCTCCGATCCTCAGGCAAGCTTTATTAGGGTACACAATATATCACCACAGGAATGCCTCTTCCCAAACCTTTCAGACAGATCTTTCAAGGGTCTTAATTGTTCACCTCTAGTGGCGGTCCTCGGTCCTCCAGTCCCTTTGTCACAGTGCCTGTAATTTACATGAAACACCCCCACATCCCCCCAGCTAGTCCATTACTGTTCCTAAGCCAGTTAAACAAGATCTGAAGTACTGGGATCAGAAGTGCATATCCATAGTAATTAGTTAAAACTGAAAAGGCCTGCAGATTAAAGGAGCCTGCATGCCAACAGCAAATGCTTCAACTATTACTATTTACATGCAGACCCAGAGGGTTGACTAGGCGGCAGAAGGTCTTAGAAATTGTTATTAGTAAAAAAGGTGGTGTTTGCAGTAGTTGCTTGAAAGATTTGTATGGAAAAACCCTTCCTTTATATGAACGAGGTATGGGAATCTAAGCAGCACTTTGGTACTGAGCCTAGATCTAGAATGCCAATTGGCCCCAGGCTCTCCATTCGCCCACTCAGAGGAGGGCTTTGTCAGCTGATCCGCCTGGCTGATCCTGCCAACCAACTGCGTATTACATTTACCTAGGGGAGCTATCCCCAAGCAAAGTGCTTGTCAGAACACCCCAAGAATGGCAAAGAACCATGACATCACTAAGCTAATAACTTGCTGGGTGGTCCAGGCCAAGAAGCCTAGCTATACCAGAGGCCAAGGCGGTAGGATCACACGTACAAGGCCTTCCTATATTACAGAAAGAGTTCAAGGCTAACCTGGGCAAATGAATGAGGCCCTGTTTCAATAAATAAATAATAAATAAACAAATAAATGCTAAGAATCTTGGATATAGGTCAATGATAGAGTGTTTATATTGCAAACACAAAATTCTAGGTTTAATCCAAAGAGAGACAGAGGAAGACAGACAGAGAGAAAAAGAGACGGACAGAGAGGGAGGTAGGGAGGGAGGCAGAGAGGAAGACAGAGGAGAAAGAGAGAGAGAATGGGAAGGACATGGGTAAGAGTTATAGGATTGGGTTTGGTCTACATGTCAGGATCTAGTCTGAACATCTGGAAGTTGTTGGTAGGAAAGGTATGGAAGGTAGACATGTGTCTCTACTCCCTCCTGACTATCTGAGCTACTAAGTGACATATTGTATATCAACTAAGGTGGCATATGATCTTTCAAAAAACTAACTTTCTTCTACTGTCTGAGATAATAAATATATCTACAGCATTTTTTTTTTACTTACTTATTTAATATTGGAAGGGTTATCCATGATACACCATTTTTCTCTGGCTAATATTCTTTTTTGCACAGGGTCCCCATCTTGACGATGTACAGGAAATTTTTATCCAAGTACAAACCCTGGGATGAAATGTGTGAGACGCCACACCCAATTTAAGTATTTAGTATTTGCCAAGTAAACTCAAACATTGTGTGACAGTGATGAGCTAAGGGATCCAACACACATTTAACAAATGTCTGCGGAGAACCAGGCACTCTGCCACATCAGGAAAAATTAAATGTGTCCGTGGACTTTGAAAAGAACACCCCACTGGTCACCAGGAGAAGGGCTAAAGCTTGAAGCAAACTCATCCCACCCAGTCACTTGGAACAGCCATGTTAGCCAAAGACATGTCAAATACAGATTGTCTACATGCTCTTGTTAACATCTTGCTTTGTAGGGCCTTTCTTCCTCCCTCCCTCTCTTCTTCCTTCCTTCCTTCCTTCCTTCCTTCCTTCCTCCCTCCCTCCCTCCCTCCCTCCCTCCCTCGCTCCCTCCCTCCCTCCCTCTCTCTCTCTCCCCACCCCCTTGGTTGAGAGGAAAAGGAAAAGGGAAAATGAGCAGGATAAGTTGTTGAGGGCAGAAAATGTAGAGCAAGGAGATTGCTGTGTTTGCCTATGTGCTCCTGAGATCCTGTGTTGGAAAACTAGTCTCTCTGTTGTAACAATTAGAGACAACAGGGACGTTAAGAAGTGACTGGATGATGGGGACATTGCCTTCACAAATGGATTAATGCTGCTCTCGAGGGCCTGAGTTAGTTTCCTCGGGGGTGAGTTCTCCCGACCAACACTGTGAGGTTGCCCGTTGAATTTTCTGTCTTTTGCTTTCACGATGTTATATCACAAACTGCCGCCACCAGGAGCCAAACACATACCAGAGCTATGATCTTGTATTTCTAGCCACCAGATCTGAGAGTGAAAATAAACCATTGGAGCTATCGATTTTCTAATTTAAATTAATTAATGTTTAAAAATAATCAAAAATAGTACTCTCCCATCATTACATCTATGTGTCAGCAGACAGGGTCCCACAATCATAAGACATTTACGACTGTTGTATTGGGGCCCATAGGTTGTCTTCGTTAAGATTTTTATTGCTGTGAAGAGACACCATGACCACAACAACTCTTATCAGGAAAATGTGTAATTGGGGTGGCTTACAGTTTCAGAGGTTCAGTGCATTTTCAGCATGGTGGGGAGCATGGCGGCATGCAGAGGAACAATGGTGTTGGATCAGAGAGTCCTACATCTTGATAGGCAGGCAACAGGAAGTCAACTGAAACACTGGGCAATATCCTGAGCATAGGAAACCTCAAAGCCTGCCCCCACAGTGGCACACATTCTCCAACAAGGCCACACCCACTCCAACAAAGCCATACCTCCTAATAGTGCCACTCCCTATGAGATGATGGGGGCCAATAATGACATTCAAACTACCACTTAGGTCATAATATTACATTTCCACCATCACACAAGGCACTGTGGGGCAATCATGGTTTACAAGTCACTCCCCAGATTATCCTGATTTGAGAAATGGAGTAACCCTGTTCTCCTTATTGCTTGTCTGTATATATGAGTCTTATGAGTGACTAGGACCAAGAATTCTTTTTCTGGTGGGTTCTTGGTGTGATCTATCCAGAAAATCTCAGAAACCACCAACACCGCCTTACCTCACCATAGTTACCAAGCAGAAGATGAAAGGAAATTTCAATGGCCCTGATAACTTCACTTCCAATTCCCTGTTAGCAGAAACTCCAGACCCCAAGTCAGTTCTATGTCACGTCTCTAGATGTAGCTTGATGGCCACTGAATTCTACTCTCACCGAGATGTCCCGCATTGTCTACATGGTGTATGCATCCATAACTCTAAGTACCAAGGGTACCATTGGTGATAATTCTCCAGTGTTAAATATATAGAATCTGTCAATTGTTAGAACCATTGAATAAAACGTATTAAAGCTATCTATGCACCTGAGTGAATAGAAGATTTCCCCCGCTCCTCATTAAAATTCACCCTTTGTTTCCATCCTCTGGTCACGGACACCTTAGCAATATTTTTCTATCATCTATCGTGGTATAAAATATATCAACACCATCTTGACAAGGTCTGTGACTATAAATGCCAAGTACAATTGATGGAGAATGGAGGCGATCTTATTTCTAGCCACCTTCGGCTTTGTTCCCAAAGGTGTCATATGTGGTCGATAATTTAATCCCCCTCCCCCACAAAAAAATCCCTCTGAGTTCCAGAGCTTGGTGGCTTTGGGAATTTCAGAGAAGCTGCTCCTCCTTACTCTCCTCCTGCATCCCCTCCAATGAAAGACACCACCCCAAGGCTAGGTTAGAGCCTTTGAATGTTCCCCTGGGAATCCTCTGCATATCTTTGTCAGTTTCCCATAGTGTGAGTTCCCTGAAAGAAGGACAATTGTCCCCTTTGTTTCCTGCTGTGTTTCTAATACCCAGCTAGATGTTGGCAAATACAGGCATTGTAAATGCTTAGTGAGTAGATAAAATAGTGAGGCTCCACAGCCTCCATATAGGCTTCTAGAAGTCAGCTCTTCCCTCCAGGATCTTTTCTATTGTAATGTAGTCAAGGGTCTCTGTGCTGACTGACACACAATTCCCAGCTCCCCTTGTAGTTAGCTTTGGCTGTGCAACTGAGTTCTTGAGGATGCATTGTATGCAGCAGACAGGCATGTCCCTTCCTATCTGCCCAGAGAGAATGTCACTTGACCTTCATCATACTGCCCTTCACCTGCTCTGCGGACACAGTGGCACCAGTAGAGTACTAAGAAGCCCTTGATAATGGCTAAGCCCCATCGTGGAGAGGGGACTCTAGGTATCCATTTATTTATGTGTTAGATCGCTATATCAGAGTGCTGTGAACTGGGCAGCTTACGCAACAGAAATGTATTGCTTCATGGGTCTAGAGGCTAGAAGTCTAACTGAAGGTGTGCATGAGTTGGTTCCTGAGGACAGTGAGGGGAGGACATATTTCAGGCTCCAAGCATCTCGCTTAGCTTGTGAGGCCCTTTTCACTGTGCTTCCTTGGTATATATGCCTGTGTGTAGTTTTACAAGGGAAAAAAATCTTACAGGAGTGAGGGCCTCCCCTCCTTCAATATGGCCTCTTATTAACTAGATAACAATCCTGTTTCCCCAAAGCTTATGCTTTGAGGGACTGGGCCTTAGGACCTCAGCGTATGAATTTTGGGGTCCACAACAAGCTTCATGGAAGGTTATCTATCTGTGCCAGAGTTTGTACAAGGTACTTCCACGTAAAGTCTCTGAAGAGTTAGGGTTTGCGGTCATGGTGGCCAGTGTCTCTCCCTGTAGCTGAGATCATCACCTGGTCACAGTGAAGTCGACCTCGGGGCTGTAGGGGCAGTCACCTACCTGTACATAGTGGGTTTGGAAATGTAGAGATCCATTAGGTTTCAAGTATTCCCTCAGCCTCCAAATGAGAAATCCTGTCTGGACTTCTACTATTTGATGGCTGCATAGGGTGGGCCATCGTTGACAGGTGACCTTCAGTTAAGTGGTGGCAAAAGAACAGGCCTGGAGTTGGATTAATGAACATTGTATTTTTCTCCAAGTTCTTGTTCAGTAGTTGATAGAAATATCTTTCCCCATACTTGGGTTTATGGTGGAGGATTAATCAATTGCATGAAGATTAATCGATCTTCATAATTAGCACCAGGTCGACCTAAAGTAGATGCTCAGTGAATAGTTCTGTAAAAATAAATGTTCAGAGGCCGATTTCTTATCTGGGAACTGAGACCTCGGGCTTCTTCATTGGTATTCAGTGTCTGAGGAAGCAGGGTGTGACATTCACACCTGTAAAATAAACCTGCGTGTGATACTTGAAGGAATGGCCGCAAGAAGAGGAACAATGGGTGTCCTGATGACTCGGAGAGGCATCGGATGATTTTAACCCAATAGGAAGAATTCTGTCACTCAGAGCTTCCTTTCCAATGTTCTCTGTGCTTAACTGCCTCGAACCCTGTTGTGGATGGAGGGGCTGTTCTCTGAACACATGGCACTCGGAAAAGTCCAGCATGCTTTTCCTTCCTTTTCTCCCTTAATAACTAGTAGGGATGTTGCCCTTCTGGCCTCTGTGTTCAACCTCAACTTGCTCTGGGCCCCTTCTTCCTCCTGTAGCCTCCCTCTACTCTTCCGGCTTCCTCTGAACGACATTGAACCACTGAACCACGGTGCATGCACAATGCTCCCCCATGCTAGCTCCTTGCCCTGACCTCCCAGTGCTCTGCCTAGACTTAGTACTTTCCTCGTGGCCGCTTACCTTGGGGAGCTGGATTAGGGCACCAAGCGCTACCACCCCAGCCCCACTTGGAGTTTATCACTCCTTCACCATGCAGCACAAGAACACATGCTCCTGGGAAGGCGAGGCCATCTGGCGCCACTTTCAATCGCATCCTTAATTGCGACACAAATGGGGGAAGGAACTAATTTTAGCATTTCTATCATTAAACAACCCACAATTTAGCAGCAGGAGTTAGTCTCGCTTAATCTGGCTTGGAAGCCTTGTTCTGCCCTTTCCTGGCTGTTTGAACTTGGAAAAGGTTAGTTGTCCATTCTGAGCCTCAAGATCTTAGAGAATGGGCGTGCAAGTGAGTGTGCAAACTGAGTGGCATAGCATACAGAAAATCATTAAAACATACACCACACACACACACAGAAAGAGAGGGAGAGGGAGAGAGAGAGGAGAGAGAGAGAGAATAAACAAGTGAAATATGTGAATAGAAGCACTTTTAACTTTTCTACTGTGGCTAGGGTTCTCCCTGAGGTAGACAGGATTAAGTGCTGCTATGTTCTTCGTATAGTCACACACAACATAGCAACCGCTCCATCATTGTTGGAACACATATGTAGCAGTAGTCAGACAAGTTCACAGTGAAGCTGAGAAAATTCCCGTTGCCTCACAGCACGATGCCTTACACACACTTTTGTGGTGATGCAGGTGTGAAGGATGCACATTGTGTATCGTGCGTGCGTGCGTGCGTGCGTGCGTGCGTGCGTGTGTGTGTGTGTGTGTGTGTCTGTGTCTGTGTGTGTGTCTGTCTGTGTGTGTCAGGGTTCTCTAGAGTAACAGGACTTATAGAATTAATCTCTCTCTTTCTCTCCCATATATATGATTAATTGGAACGATTTACAGGCTGCAGTCCAGCTAATCCAACAATGGCTCGTTGTGAACAGAAAGTCCAAGAATCCAGTAGTGACTCAGTACACGAGGCTGGGTGTCTCAGCTGGTCTTCAGCACATGCTGGAATCCCAAAGAAGTGGGCTCCAATGCCAGTGAAGGAATGGATAGATGTGCTAGCAAGGTGAGGGCCAGAAGGCCAAGAACAAAAGCTCCCTTCTTCTATGTCCCTATATAGACTTCCGTGCTCTGCCCACAGCAGCTTCAGGCATCCCACATTTACCGTATCCCTGGATTGCATCAAAAGGCCATGCCAAGTGACCGGCCTTTGCCCATCTAGGTTTGTGTACTGACACTCCATGATGTCAGCACAATGATGGGAGAGCACAAGTACCCATTTCTCAGAATACCCCCATCTCTAGATAAGGCACAACTGTGCTGAAGAAAGACTCAGTCAAGCTATATTCCTTATGATGTGGCAACGGTGGGTGTGGCTAGAGTTTTCCTGCCTGGCTCACCATCAGGACAAATCTCTGTCACCCGCCAGTCCCACAGCCGCTCAGACCCAACCAAGTAAACACAGAGACTTATATTGCTTACAAACTGTATGGCCATGGCAGGCTTCTTGCTAACTGTTCTTATATCTTAAATTAATCCATTTCCACAAATCTATACCCTGCCATGTGGCTCGTGGCTTACCGGTACTTTACATCTCCCTTGTCCTGGAGGTGGCTCCAGGCAGTCTCCTGCCTTCTTGTTCTTTAATTTCTCCTCTCCGTTAGTCCCGCCTATACTTCCTGCCTAGCCACTGGCCAATCAGGTTTTATTTATTGACCAATCAGAGCAACACACTTGCCATACAGACCATCCCCCAGCACTGCCAAAGTGCAGACCATCTCAGACACCTACACTCAGGCCCGTGGACCTGATCATCCTCTATGCGGACCTGCTGGGTAAAGCCACAAGGAACCCAAGCACGGGCTCCCCAGGACATACAGAACAGGTGGGTGCCTGTCTTATTGGTTAAAACTCATAAAATGTATAGCTCAAACAGTGAACAGTTATGCAGACTATAGAGGTTAGTGAAGCATGTTGGATCAATATCGGCATACCAACATTCTCACAAACAGTCTATTAGTGCTAGTGAGATGGCTCAGTGGCTAAATGTGCTTGCTACTCAATCTAATGATCCCATACCACAGTGGAAGGACAGAACTGACTCCTGAAAGTCAGCCTTTAACTGCTACACTGGTACTGTAGCACATGCACACACACACACATACACACACACACACACACACACACACACACACACACACACACACGAGGCTGTCTTTGAAAACAATACTTTATCATAACTGATCGTTGTTGAAACACCTCCAAGTGGCAGGTACTAGTGTTCATTCGTCTAGAACTTCCTGGTGGGTTCTTGATCACTGACTTCGGTGTTAGACACGGCGTTGGGTTCCAGACCATTCTAGTTCATGGTGGAACGCTCCTTTGGAAGTTTCAAGTCTCCTTCCATAGGAAAGCGGGCTCCTCGGGAAACGAGTAACACTGAAAAACCCTTCTGGAGAAGTTAATTCCATGGCACAAACTACAAGCTTTAGAAGTCTAGAGAAAACAGAATATACTCTCTACCAGAAAACCCAAAAGTTCTAAATATCTGATCACCAGGATGTCCACCAGCAAAATCTATATTTTTGTTTGTTCTGTTTTTCATCCAGTTTTGAGAGGAGTATAGTCACTTTCTCATCAACCATTATTTTCTTTTAATTCCAAAATATAAGGATAGGTGATACTCAAACTTGGCATGCAGCTGAAGACAGCCTTGAACTCTTGGCTCCCCCCTCTACAGCCCCAAGTGCTGGAATTACAGGACTCTACCACCACACCTGGTCAAAGGACTCATTCTTGACCTGAAAGGAAAGGGAAGATAAGCAGTAGTCTGAGCCAGCTTCAGTGTTGGGCTGGATGCTGTCTGCCTCCCGAGCCGGGGAAACCGGCGAGTGTCGAACATTGAGACATCAATGAAATGCCATTCAGATGGTTGCCAGCCTGAAGAAGGCTAGCACAGACTCCATGAAGGGTTCAGACAAGGAAAATGGGTTTGTTTGAGATCAGTTGAAAATAGCACTACGCTTATGTGCACATAGGCTTTTCCGATTTATTTTGGTCGTTCTAAAAATCATTATGATCTTATAGAGAACTTCTGGTAAATTTGGCATTCTTGGGGAATGAAATGACGGTTCTGCACAAGAACTTAACGCTGATTCTCACAGAATTTACACAAGTGGTTTATCAAAAAATAGAAATTAAAGATTGCATATTTAGAATTTCATAGGAGAGTGCTGAAATAACATTGCCTTGGGAGCCAGGAGCACTGGGACTCGTGGTACAAAGGCTACTTTTATTCCAAAATTAGGTCTGAAAAATCAAACTTCCTGAAACATAAAGTCAAAAGGTTGTGAAGTTCAAATGCTGGCAGACTGCGCAGGACACAGGTACACTGCAGCAAATTTCATTTTAAATCTTGGAAGGGGAGAGAAGGCATTTGACTCTAATTTCTCTTTCTTCCCTCCTCTCTCTCTCTCTCTCTCTCTCTCTCTCTCTCTCTCTCTCTCTCTCTCTCTCTCTCTCTCACACACACACACACACACACACACACACATACACACACAACTAGAGTCTTTTGAGCAGTAAGTAAAGTTTTATAAGCAAACAAACAAACAAACACATAAGACTATAGAAGAAAATCTTTCCTCGGGAACTGCCTTCCCGGAATTCTCAGGGGAGCTTAAAACATTCCGTGTGATCCTAACTGCTGCCAATTCCTAGAAAAAAATTTTTGGTTTTAAGAAATAAACTCAGGAAAGCAGAGCCTGAATCTGCTGGGGAGAAAGCAATGGTGTGCTGAGCAATCTTTCAGCATAGAAGTCCTGTGGTTGATGCTCCACCTATTCTGACCTGCGACCTTGCATTCACCCTGCCCAGGAGCATCCTCCATTTTCAGGGGAAAGCGCAGGCAGGCATATGTGCCCAATGGCACATGCTGTTACAGGGCTAATGACTTGAATCTTGACCATCTAATGCCGTGGCTTCAGCCTCATTAATGTCCCGATGCTTTCTCAGTTCCAGTTTGATATTCAGACTCTCCATCGGCCACGCAAGCGGAGGAGAAAATGTTATATTCCCCACTGTCTCATTCTCTGACGCTTGTTATTATTACAAAGAGATTTCATGCTCAAAGTTAAGAGCCCCTCTTGGGTAATTTAAGGGATATCATATCCTTGTCTGAAGTCTTTTTCTTTTCCAGAATCTTTGAAAGTGCCGTGTTAGACTTCCTACGGTCCACAGCATCCTCCACGCTTCAAGTCAAACGATTCTTTTGACTTAGTTCCTCTCTTTCAATGAGGAAATTCTTTATTCGTCATTAAGACCATGGTGTCAATAATTAATCGTTTACCTTTTCCCTTCCCAGAAAAGGCTGGCATAGTCCCAAATGCTCAAAAAGGAAAGACATACTGTGTGGGTGACAACCCATGGGAACCGACTGCAAAAGGCATCTAGGAAATCACGGAACAAAGAAAGCACATAGCAAACTAGTTTCAGTGTTAGGATACAAATGATTCACTGTCAAAGGCATTCACGCTTGGGTGGGGGAGGGGAGCCCTTAGTTTTGTCTAGCTTTAGGTAGACATAACACTAATGAAATTAGTGAGATTCCAGGGAGTGAGTGGACTGGAAACGTATACCAGTAAGCTCAGAAGAGAAGGAACCCTACCAACAGAGAGCGGGATGGCCCAGATAGGCTGGGAACCCTGGAGGTCTCGTCACGTTGACGCCCTCACACCTGCCTGATGTGGAGATCAGCAGCTCATCCACCTGGATCTTATTAAACACAGCCATTGATGATACCTATGCTTTGGAAGAGGCCATAAAAGCCAATTATTTCTTAAGTAGAGATCATTTCACAGACAAAAGGGAAACCCATGTTAGTGTAGGGGTCACTAGCCCAGGAAGAAGTACTGAACTTAAAAAAAGAAAACCTGTGTTGGTCATTAATTTGTACACTCAAAGCTAGGAAGCTTAATTGAAAAGTATTTGTATTAATCCTTCGATCATTGCCTATATGCATGTATTTTGATCACATTCACCCCCACTACCCTCTCTTATCCACCCCCACCCCCCACCAGCCCTTTTCCTTCCCAACAAGCCTCCATTACTTCTTTCACGTCTTTCCTTCATGACCCATTGAATTTAGTTAGGGTCGCTTTATGGGAGTGTGTGCAGAGGGTTATTTAATTGACTGTGGGCCACTTAGATGGCTACTCGGCCGAAGAAGGTGACTTCTCTCCCCAGCAGCCATTCACTGCCCATAGCTCCTAAGGAAAGGGCGGGGGCTCGGGAGCCCCTCAACCACCCATGCTGGAATGTCGCGAGCTTGGTCTTGAACAGATCCTGCCTGGCATGTAACCACGGCGTCTGTGAGCTTGTGAGCGCAATGGCCCATGTTGTGTCCAGAAGACAGCATTTCCCAGCACCCCTCCTATCCCCTGGCTCTTATATTCTGCCCCCTCATCGGTGATGCTCACTGAGTTGCGTGTATGCGTGCGTGCGCATGCACGCGCGCACACACACAGGCTGTCAATATCTCCTTTAGACTCTACAGCCACTTACTAGCGTTTTTCCCAGTTGTGAATCTCTGCGTGAGCCACTCACTACCTCCTGCAAAGAGCTTTCAACCAACCAAGGTTGAAAGCAGCACCAGTCTACGGCTGTAAGTACAAAGAAGAAGACAATTTGACAGTAGACAACTTAATTTCTAACCTCATTTTCCTCCCCTATGAAAGCGGGTTATTAATCATGTAAGCTACTTAACTCCGAGAGTTTTTACACACATTAGCTAGACTGGTTGGTTTGCCATAGTGATTCACTGGAGGGACCCAGGGGAAGCGGCCAGCAAAGAGAGAGGCAGATAGTAGAGCCAGCAACTTGAGCCCAAAGGCGAAACCCTTCTGCACAAGGGCAACTCCTTGCTTTCTTTCATTTTTTGAAAATCTCTTAGTATAACTATTATATTTCTTTACCTAGCTCTGTTAGATTTCCATGAAGCTGCTATAATTTGCACAATCATTTTTTTTAAAAAGTGCTTCCTTGATCCGAAGATCTTTAAGGTGCGTGTGCCATGGTGGATTAATATCAAGGTTGTAATTTATCCAGCTTAGCTAGAGGGAACATCGGGTAAATTCGAACAAAACACCCGGGAATGGCCAAGGACAGCATTCATTTAGTAAGACTAGCTGGATTAGGTCTTGCCTGTTGATTCCTCACCAAATTTAAAGACAGATGAGTCAAAGCAAAAGAGATAACCCTGCAAGACCAGCCAACAAAGAGACATTTCCCCAGCCCAGAGCAGCACCCAGTTTTTGATAAAACTGATCGATAATATTGAGGCTAGCTCCTTCAGTCCTGACAGATGGAGACTTAAAGCTAAGAATCTCCTCTTCCATGTCTTCCCCTGGGCTAAATGGCCATGTATTTCTTGACTGCTTCCTTAAATGATCTCACACAGCATGTAGCTGTCTAGAGGAGGCTGGTGTGGCTGTACTGATGGGAAGCTGACTCTGTGACTTGGACATTCACGACGCTGGTTTAGGATGCAAGGATGTAAGTCAGCAGCAACCGTGGTGCCTACTGGAGCTAGGGCTAAACCCGCATGGTTCTGCTCCCATAGTTGAGCAACTGGCTCAGACTCAGCTCGTTATGGCTGACTCAGAATCTTCAAAGGCATCAGGAAGGAGAGTGACTTCCAAGCTAAGCACTGAGTTTAACAGGAAACTGCTCTATACTTGCTTCTTTCTTCTGCGTCTTACATACCTCAGTTTTGTTTTCTTTTGATTTAGGAGGGCACTGGGTGGTGAGGTGGCTTGTGAGAGATGTTAGGGGTTCATCCTATGGCCTTTGTTCAAGGAAGAGAGGGAGGAAGGGAGGGAGGGAAGGAGGGAGGGAGGGAGGGAGGGAGGGAGGGAGGGAGGGAGGGAGGGAGGGAGGGAGGAAGAAAGGAAACTTCATGTCCATCCCAAGAAATCAAAGACTAAACTAGAATTACCATCATGTGCCAGGTTCTGATTCCTGGGAGAGGAGCCTTTTACAAACAAGATGTTTAAAAGCGCCACGGTGTAGAGCAGGATGAGGAAGAATCTTTGGGAGGAAAGAACTGCTCACTTCCGTTCACTAAGCAAATGCTTCTAGGAAAGTACCCTTCGAGAGAAGGAAGCACAGGTCCCTGGGGGGGTGGATGCTGTTTTCTTCAGGATCCCACACATTGTTCAGCATCACGGGCTCAAGATTTGACATGTCCTGGTCTACCTGAGCAGAGATTGGAACCACCACATAGTTTTGGCTTTGAAGGGATGCTTTGGGCAATTTGGTGTTTTCATTTTATCCTAAGCTGGCTGTGGGATGAGGACTTGCAGAAGACGGGGGAAACACCCATGGGGGACATGTTGAACTCATTGAGTACCACTGCCTCAGGATGGAATGAAACTCTGAAAAAGTGGGCTTCCCCAACTTTTAAGAACTAAGACTTAATTAAAATAAACAGGAAAAAAGAAAAGAAAAGAAAGCACTCACGGTTATTAAAATAGCCAATATCATTTCCCTCTTGTTTTGAAGTTAAACTGCTTGCTTGAAAAGATAAAAAAAATTACTTAAGGAAAAAAAAAAAAAGGTGTGCACTGTTTATTTATTTGTTTGAAGCCTGACATTAAGGCAGGATATCTTGAACAAAATACTCTGAAGAATGGATATAAACCTGGGGAGGGGTTCTGTTCTTCCTTTGTTTCCAGCGTGTCTTATTCATGTAACTCCGTGGTGGGTGACAAATTAACATCGTGGCCTTCCACACTTCCTAGCAAGGTTGCTTGCTGACACATTCAGTTCAGATCCCTCCACATACCTTACCTTTCCTTGATGACTTACGGTACTCAAAAGATTGATGTTTACCTATTATCCAACCTTTAAGGCTGGGCCCACCTTCAAGGCCGCAGTTAAGTCAGTTTGGTCAATAATTTGGCAAAGGTTAAAGTATCCAACAGCCAGTGCCAGAGAGCCTGCCACTGATTCATTTTACCTAGAGGACTAACGGGCTACCTTGGTGTCTAGGAACGTGAGGGCTGTTTTTAGTTGAGGTGGTGTATACCATGTCCCTACCACGTTTTTTAATACACGTGCATTGTGTCACATTGGATATGGCATATGTACTTGTTAGGATGGGTACACGCACACACACAGAGACGGGCATCAGTTCTCTTTCCTTGATCAGAGTTGGCTGCCTAGGCAGTGAGCTATTTGGGAATCCCCCTGTCTCCACTCTGAGCTCCTGCACCGGGATTATAGGTGAGCACTCCCATGTCAGGCTTTATGCTTGCACTCTGGAGATCCAAACATGGGCTGTCATGTTTGCACAGCGGGCACTTGGCCAACCGAGCCACCTCCCCGGCCTCCCTGTGTCCTTTGTATTCTTCGCACACCGTCGACTACATCGAAGGATTCCACTTCTGATTTTGCAGCTTATGCGTACTATAAGCTTATTTTTATTCTATTTTAAAGTGATGGGGTAGGTGAGGTAGGGTGGCAAGATGGCTTAGCCTCTAAGGGTACCGACTGCCAAGCCCAAGGGCCTCAGTTTAATTCTTGAGATCCACATGGTGGAACCAGAGGACCAACTCCTTCAGGATGTGCTCAGACCTCCACAGCCCCCAACTACTCCTCAATGGAGAAATTAATGTAAACAACAATAATGATTTTGAAAATCTGCATATAGAAAATAGAAAAAAGACATATATCCAGCAAGGAATTTATGCTAAAGTTGAAATACAAGTGGTTATTTGTTATGAATGTTATGTATGAAACCCTAAGAAAAATTCTCGAGTCTTCACCATTTAAAATTAATCATCATTGTCAGCTAATTGTCTTTCTGTCTGGTTTTACTTCTATCACATATGTGTATTTGTGTTACCCAAGACCAGCCCCTGAACTTTGTTTTATTCTGAACCAAATGCATCAATTATGTTATCAATATTTTCCCATATCCTTATTTTTGTAGAGTTATATTTAGTATTATATCATAAATTTCTAGATGTAAAACATTTAACCCTTTTTTATTGAAAGATACATTTTTTTTCTTTATTTAAAATAATAATGAGCTGGGTCTGGTGCGCACGCCTTTAATCCCAGCACTTGAGACAGAGCCAGGCAGATATCTGAATTCAAGGCCAGCATGGTCTACAGAGTAAGTTCTAGGACAGCCATGGCTGTTACACAGAAAAACCCTGTCTCAAACAACAACAACAACAACAATAATAGTTATTGTCAGGTTCAGTGTTCTGTGCTTGGAATCCCAACTATTTGGGAGGCTGAGGCAGGAGGATTACTTGAACCTAGGAGTTGGAGACTAGCTTCACAGTTTCTAGTTAGTTAATTAATTAATGCTACAATTAGACTTCTTTCTGCATTATTTCCTAAATAAATATTCCTGGGTGTAAAACACAAGGCCAAGGTATAGGATCTCATTTCTGCTCATCTTCTCCACCCAGCAGCACCATGGGAGAATCCCTGTTCCCATGGCCAATGACTTTGAGACTCTGTCTCAGGAAAGTCCAATAGTCTTACTCAAATATTCTTTCTTTGGGTTTCTTCCTGGATATTAATTTTTCAACACCTCACAATTGCTTTTCATTTCCTTGGTCACCCATGTAGTTAAAACGTTTTTCTCAGCACCATTAGCCATTTGTAATTGTCTTACATAAGACACTGTCCTCAGTTTTCTTTTAAAATAGCCTTGCAGGTGACTCTCTCTTTTGGTTGATGACAAAACTCTTCTAGAAGCAGTTCTGATACATTTACAAGTTCCCTTTTGATTGGGTAGAAAACTGATAAGAGCTGAGAGCAAATGTCTCCCATGCCGACACACTCCCAGGGCCCACACAGCATCTGACTGCAAGGTGCATCCACATTTTACAGGCCCGTCATGTAGCTGTGATGATGAATTTTGTACCACAACTTGAGTCTTTGCTATGAAAACTTACTTTAAAACAGTGCTTTAAAGAAAAAATTAAATGATTTTACTTTTCTTTGACTTAATCTTAGGACAGTCTTCTAGAATTAAGCTGGTCAGATATTTTTAAGAAAATCCTACTCATGGTTAAATGCATTCCTATGTGCCAAGACTTCTTGGTTAAGAAACATTAGATCAATTTCAGACTTACTGGATGGGGCTTCATTTGGTGCAGAAGTCACACACACACACACACACACACACACACACACACACACACACACTCCAGTGTTTAAGGAATGTGAGAAAGGAAACTGCCAATTCAGAAAGATAACCTTCTTGTTTGCTAAGAGATTGTCCCCCAGGTGGCGATTATCTATTCAAATATTAGGTGGATCCCTTCCAACGTTCCCGAGCACACCCACCTCTGCAAACTCCCTCTGTTCACGCCCTCAGTTCTTCTTATTTCCTGGGCTCCAGCCACATGGCCTCTGGGCTATACCTGGGTGTCCTCCTCATAAAACATCCATGAGGCAAAGCCTTCCAATGCCACCCTTTCAGTGAGGTCTACCCCACTACCCGAATGAAAATCGCAACTTGCAGGCAAAGCAAGAAAACAACAGTCAGCAAACAAAGGCCTCAAAACTGCTTTCTCCTCTTGGGTTCTCCATGCAGGTCACTCCTGGTCAGTGAAATACACCTGACTTCCCCCTACAACAAATGACTTTTCAGGGGACACCAATAGGGTGTCCTATAACTCAGCTCAGTGCTGACACTAATTGAAGTTACTGTAGACCCTGTAGGTTTCTAATTCAGTCCCATGAGACTCCTTCTGCTTCAAATGCCAATCAAGGTTGTGACCTGTATTTCTGACTAGCTGGTTATATATCAGAAGTCCCCATGATCTTGCGCTTTGGTTCATTAATTTGCTGGGGAGGCTCACTGACTCAGACAAACATTTTATTCGTGTTTATCTATTGCAAAGGATACAGAGAAACAGCCAGATGAAGGCATCTACCATACAAGATGTGTGAAAGGCTTAGAGATTTCTGCCTTTTCTATGCAGGACATCGTCTTAATACTTCATGTATTCAGTAGCTTATAACCTCCCTGAACTCTGTAATTCAGTGACTTTTATGGAGCCATCATAGATTATTAATCAAATAATATATATTTATCTATCTTTTATCTATTTATCTATCATCTACCTATCTATTATCTATTTATGTGTCATTTATCTATATCTATTATCATCTATCATCTACCTATATACCTATCTATTATCTATCTATTTATGTATCATCTATTATCTATCATCTATCTATATCTATTTATCATCTATCTATCTATCATCTATCTACCTATTACTATTTATGTATCATCTATCTATCATCTATTTATCTATATCTATCTTTCTATCTATCTATCTACCTAGCTATCTATGCATCTACCTACCTACCTATCAATCTATCTAATTATGTATCTATCTACCTGTTGTGTTTTTAAAATGACTAAAAGGAGTCACACCATACAACAGAGCCTGTGTGGGAAGTTTATTGGCGGGGGGGGGGGGGGGGGAGAAGGGGCAGAGAAAGAGGCAGAGACCGGCCCCTGGGAATGAGAGTGAAGGAAGAGAAAGAGACAGGAGGTAGGCAAGGCCTGCCTTTTATAAGGAAACAGTGAATGCGCACAGGGGCTGCTCTTAGTAGCAGCAGCTGAGGATATATCCTGTCAGGACCCTAAGGGCAGGCCCATACAGATGCCTAAATGCTAACATCCTCCCTTTTGTTTATTATAAAAAGGTGAGGAGCTAGAAAGGGGTAGCAGGTAAGGCAGGGATGAGGATGCTTTGTTCCTGAGACTGCTTCCTGATGACCTGAAGGGCATTGATCATCTTTGGGGCACCTGAGAAAACTAGGGTGCTGTCCATGTCCTGGGGTGGCTGGCTGTTTCACTTCACTGTCCAGCCTCTGTGGAACTGTCCAGGGCTGCTTGGACCTGGCAAGATGCTGTTCAGGTGGATCCAAGTTGACTCCCTGGAGCTCACGAGGAATCGTGATGAGGTCACCAGCCAAGATGGAAGAGAGCCACGTGGTTGCTGTTAATAGTTACACAAACATACACACAGAATTAAACAGGAGTGGATAAATCGAAAGGGAGAATGGGTGTGTTCTGAGCAGAACAAAGCTGGCTTCTCCATCTCTGATTCACATGTTGCAGCAAACAGAACTTTTAGAGAGGAAGAGCAGACAGACACAAGCAGATCTCGGAGCAATGAAAAAGAAAGAAAGTGGAGAATTCTTTCTCAGTTCCCCAACTGCCTGGTCCAAAGAATGGTCAGTGAGTCTCCAAAAGACATACCAATGGGAACGAGGAGGTGTATGACCCAGTTCCCAAGGATGAAGCAGAGAGAAGAAGATCCAAAGGTCTGAATGTTCTGGTGTCCCTGAGATCCAGGGAGGATCAGATTAAGTGGGCACAAGCCGTTCAGTACGTCTTCATACAAGAACAGGGGCCGTGGGCTAAGAGCCGGAGAGAGACACAAGTCGCCTGGTACCAGGACTTTGAGAAAAGCCAGAAGGCGAGGAGAGGCCTGGGCTGGAGAAATGAAGTCTCACATTGAGGGGAATGGTCAGAGGCAGGTGGCCCCACCAGAGACTCAATAGTTGGTACTGAATGGAAGGCGAAGCTGTCAGTGAATGAGAAAGCAGATCGGCTGTGGGTAGAGCAGGCAGATAAGGTCCTAGTGTGAAAAAGGTACCTTTGGTCGCCTCTGCCAAGGTATGCCACTAAATAAACACACCACACAGGACAGAGGTAGTGCAAGAGGTTTATTGGGAGGGGGAGAGCCAAATTGAAAACAGTGAAAGGCTGCATCAGAGTGGGGACTTCAGAGAGGCAGGCAGACGAGAGGCAAGAGGAAATTAGAGACCAAGAGAGGAGCAAGAGGCGAGAGAAGAGACCAAGGGAGCGAGCTCTGCCTGGCGGGCACTTTTAAGGGTGCACATGCTGTGGAAAAGGACCTGGAGACAGGCAATGATGTAACTGTAGATGTAACTAACCATCTTATTAAATAAGAAACACAGAAACAATGTAAAAGAGAAAGCCGAGAGGTCAGAGCTCAGAGCTAAAATCTCACCCTTCCGCCTGCGGTGTCCCAGCTTCCTGAAAAGAGACCTATTTCCTGTCTGTTCCTCTATTTATAGTATTTTGTTCTTCCTTCTCATTGGTTGTAAACCCAAACAGTGACTGCCTCGTCACTGTCTGAATGTACAGCCCCCTAGGTCTTAAAGGCATATGTCTCCAATGCTGGCTGTATCCCTGAACACACAGAGATCTATGGGATTAAAGGCATGTGCCACCACCGCCACACTCTTGCTATGGCTCTAATAGCTCTGACCCCCGGACAACTTTATTTATTAACATACATTCAAAATCACATTTCAGTACAATTAGATTACCACCACATTTCCCCTTTTCTATTTTAATAAAAAGAAAAAAAAGCAAAAGGTTATAACTAACAAAAGAAAAACTATATACAAAAGTACAATAACTATATACAATATATACAAGTAATAAATACCTAACCAGGTATTTGACAAATCAGAGAAATAATTCCATTATCTATCCTATTTTGGTAAATCTAAGATGTATCTAATGCACTTTCTATCCTAATTAATTTTCAACTATAACTAACTAATCTTCAACCATAACTAACTAATCTTCAACTCCCTCAGAGACCCAAGAAGGGAATAATATTAGCTAACAAAAATAAAAACAGGAAGTGCATGCAAGCAACTTCCAAAAAATTTGTGAGTTGACAGAAACAGCCAGCTGCCTGGGCAGTCACCTGAGGTTTCTCCGCAGTGTTGGGGCATCATCTTCAGCCTATAGGCTTAGTGTATCTGACAGACTCATTTGTGATGTAGGATGTACACAAGGTCAACAGTTCAACCTCACATTGGGTGAGAGCAGTCTACGTACCAGAAACACCTGAATTCCACTAGTGTCATGTCATGATTCAGGATTTTAAATTCTGGAAATTGTTGACAGTTTTTTAATTCAGCTGTTCATTCTTCTTGGCTGTGTATATATGGCTTCATCTCAGCATCCCCTTCCTCTCCACATCCCTATTAAATGCTAGTCTACTTTCAAGAGGCATGAGCTTTTAGCTGCTGTTCCATTGCACAACAGAAGTCATTGGCCCTCTGCCTGTTAAGCTGCCTTCAAAGAAAAGGGCACCGGACCTTTTCCGGATGCGAAGGCCACTTCAGGGATGGGGCCATATTGTCCTGGCCTCAGAAGATGCCTTTTGATAAAGCCATAACCACACTTGTTTTGGCAAGAATCAGTAGTCCCTTGTTTCGTGTTCTGTCTGTCCATTTTGTCCTGTTGATTCGAGGATACTTTGTTGTCCAGTGGCTAACTTTTGTCACAATGAAAGTTGACTCCATATGCAGTTTCTTCAATGCCCATATTTTCTCTGAAGTAGATTGGTACTGCCAGGAGCCGACATGTCTCAAAAAAGAAAAATTTTCTAAGTTATTAAAACATTTTAAATGCCATATTCTGTAGATCTCTGAAGGGTTTGAAGATGACCTGTCTAAAACATCTCTGCTCAATTTTTAAAACATATCTAATATGACTACAAGTTCTATTGTAGTGTTTAACTACTAACTTTCATTTCTTTATATCCTAATAGTTGGTAATAATAACATTCAAGGATCAGAAATTTGCAATATATTTGTTAAATGAATGGTATGAATACAATTAGAAATATACATATAGCATTTTCTAACAATATCAGTTTCAAATTTGTATACAATATAAAACAATTCAATCCAATGTAAAGTATTTAAAATTAGTAATTGTCTTTTTCTTTTCTTTCTTTCTTTTCCTTCCTTTTTTTTTAAAAAAAATAAGAACCTTAAATCTAATCTCCTTTGCTTAGCCTTTTTCCTAACCCTTGACAACAACTTGTAACCAACCCCCCTAAATACTGAAAATTATCCCAGACCCAAAACCCATTAAAAAGACCAAAAAACCACCCGCCTCACACCACCTCTTTGGGAATGTGGGCGTCGTATTCTTAAAATTGCTTCCTGCTGGGTATGGGCGAAGTTTTCTTTATCCTGAAAGAAAAATTTTAGGTTAATTGTCAAATTCTAGGAAAGGTAACTATATCCTTCATTATCCAGCCAAAGTATAATGTATAATGCCAAAGTTCAGGGTTTATCTCAAGTCCTTATTCAAGTAGTCTTTGAGACTGGATCATCTCAGCTAGTCATCTCAAAATTGCACTGAGCACCTTGTAGTTCAAAGCTGATCTGTGGATGATGTTTGTCAGCTTAATGATATTATTATTGCCCACATGGAATTGTTGTTGTTGTGGGGCCCCATCTTCTTTCTGGAGACTTCAGTTGATGTTAGGCCTGGCCATGATTTCCTGCAGAAAACTGATAAGAGACTCGAACACAAAAACATATATATGCAGCTAGCCTTTTTTCTAGAATTAGTTAGTACTCTATATGACCATTCATATCTTAACAAAGTTTAAAATGTATATATATATATATATATATATTAATCTTGTAAATTTTGATATAAAATTTATACTTTAAGAAAAGTTTAAAGAATCAGAATAGAATCAAAAGAGTTGAGATTAGTAATAGAATAGTCCCTTAATTAATTTTGCCTTTGTGCTGTACCATAGCAGAAGATGGCTCTTTTATTCTGGCATGATACAGGGAGTTTGCATTTTCCTTTTAACAACATGCTTGAGTTTAAAGAAGGAGAGAGCCATTCTCCAACTCCAAAGTCAGCTTTAAATTTTAATTGAACTAGGACTATTAGAAGACCAATAGTGTTAAATCTTTAGAGAAAAGCAGAAACAAATATTTAGGAAGACATAAAATTTTTTAGATAATATATACTCATACACCGTTTCATTCTGTTTCTTGGGATAGATGATTTGTCCCTTTTCTTCAGTTGTCTCATTTGTCCAGTGTTCTTCAAATTCCTTAACCTTCATTCTCCTAAAAGACAAAAACAAAAACCTTTCCCCAAGACTAATTTTGGGGATGTTTCCTTTTGACAAGTTATTATCTGATTAAATGAAAAGGCATGTGTTATTGATACAAGTTAGTTTAAATTGGATGTTCATGCTGGTTGATGAACTATCACCTCCGCTAATTAAGAGGTCTCTCTTCTTCAAATCGAACCTTTATCAATTTTGATGGTACCCACAGCTTATCTTCTCCTGTAGAAACAAAAGCAAAACCTCGTCCCCAATGTAATACATACCCTGGTTTCCATTCTGAGGTCAGCACATCCTTAAAGTATATAGGCTGATTTAATTCTGTAGTTTTTTCTATTATCCAATGTCTCTCTGCAGCTGTTGTTCCTTTCTCATTGGCATTCAGAAAATTCAAAGTTAGAAGAGCATTATGCAGTCTATTTCTGGGAGTTTTTGTTACCCATTTCTGTTTATTTAGCATATCCTTTAGAGTTCTGTTTGATCTTTCTATAACTGCTTGACCTGTAGGATTATGTGGTATGCCTGTAATATGCTTTATATTGTAATAAGCAAAAAACTGTTTCATTTTAACAGAGACATATGATAGAGCATTGTCAGTTTTGATTTGTGCAGGTATACCCATGATGGCCATAACTTCTAGCAAATGAGTGATTACAGAATCAGCTTTTTCAGAACTCAAAGCAGTTGCCCATTGAAATCCTGAATAAGTATCGATGATGTGGTGTACATATTTTAATTTTCCAAATTCTGCAAAGTGAAACACGTCCATCTGCCAGATTTCGTTTCTCTGAGTACCCTTTGGGTTACATCCTGCTGGTAATGGCGTTTGATTGTAGAAGGAACAAGTAGGACATTTCTTTACTATTTCTTTGGCTTGTTGCTAGGTTATGGAAAAATCCTTTTTTAAACCTTTACTATTGACATGATGTTTTTTATGAAATTCTGAGGCCTCCAGCACATTTCCTATCAATAATTTATCAATCTCATCATTGCCTTGTGCTAGAGGCCCGCCTAGCTCAGTCGGTAGAGCATGAGACTCTTAATCTCAGGGTCGTGGGTTCGTGCCCCACGTTGGGTGCCAGATGTGGATGTAACTAACCGTCTTATTAAATAAGAAACACAGAAACAATGTAAAAGAGAAAGCCGAGAGGTCAGAGCTCAGAGCTAAAATCTCACCCTTCCGCCTGCGGTGTCCCAGCTTCCTGAAAAGAGACCTATTTCCTGTCTGTTCCTCTATTTATAGTATTTTGTTCTTCCTTCTCATTGGTTGTAAACCCAAACAGTGACTGCCTCGTCACTGTCTGAATGTACAGCCCCCTAGGTCTTAAAGGCATATGTCTCCAATGCTGGCTGTATCCCTGAACACACAGAGATCTATGGGATTAAAGGCGTGTGCCACCACCGCCACACTCTTGCTATGGCTCTAATAGCTCTGACCCCCGGACAACTTTATTTATTAACATACATTCAAAATCACATTTCAGTACAATTAGATTACCACCACATGTAACTGCTTGGGCAGAGAATGGGCAAGGGGAGATGCAGCTTAACAGAGAGGCCCAGCTGCAGGCTTCGGAGCCAGCAGGAGCTGGGTAGAGCAGGAAGAAAGAACAGAGAGAAGGGCCTGGAAAAAGCTTGAAAACAGGGCACCCTCTTCCGTCTATTGGATCGCTGGCGGAAGTTGCAAAGGTCCCGTGAAATACCGGGATATGGTATGCCAGGAAGCGACCTTTTGGATTGATATCTAAGGGGTATTGGGGCAAAGGCAGATACATTTAGCCCTTAAGATGGGTGGTAGGCGCATTTTCTATGAGTGAGACAGAGAAGATCCAAGGGCTGGAATCTCTAGTGTCCCAGAAATTCAGCGAGGACCAAAGAGGAGGTACAGGCTGCTGAGTGGATTGTCATCCAGAACAGCAGGGGCGGATGGGCTAAGAGCCCCCGTGAGACTCAGTCACCTGGTACCAGGACTTTGGAGAAAAGCCAGAAGACGAGGACTGTGCTTGAGAAATAAATGAAGCCTCGCTCGTGGGGAATGGCTGGAGGTGGGGAAGGGGAGAGGTGGCTTACCAATCGTCCGTGTTGGACGGAGAGTCCCAGCGATCCATCGGGTGAGAAAGCACGGCTGTCGAGGGCAGACCAGGTCCCAGGGTCTGGCACATCTCAGACTGCCGGGAGAGCCTATCAGAGTCACAGCACGAAATGCTGTATTTTTAGAAAGGCGGGAAGGAGTCACAACATACAGCAGGGCCCACGTGGGAGGTTTATTGAGGGGAGAGGAGAGAAGGGGTAGAGACCGGTCCCTAGGGATAAGAGTGAAGGAAGAGAAAAGGAAACAGATGGAAGATGGGCAAGGCCCGCCTTTTATAAGGAAATGTAGCAAATGCACACAGGGGTGCTCTTAGTGACTGTAGCTGAGGATATATCCCGTCAGGACCCTAAGAGCAGGCCAGTCCTGCCTACATGCTAACACTATCTATCTATCTATCTATCTATCTATCTATCTATCTATCTATCTATCTATCATCTATCTATCTATCTATCTATCTATCTACTTACTTACCTACCTACCTATCTACCTACCTATCATCTATCTATCTACCATCTATCTATCATTGATCTATCTATCTATTTACCTATCTTCTATCTGTCTGTCAATCTGTGTATCTAATCTTTTGTTCTGGAGACTATGGATAAATAAATAGTAACTAATACAGATTTGGGCACAGTAGAAGGACATAATTTTAAGGAGGAGTTTTCTGTGTTTGTTTTGTGGTTTCTAGAACTGACTTCCATTTTATTCAAATCGAAGACTCCCATGACCCTCTCCAGTAGTGAAGAGAACACGCATGCTCATTGGCATGACTGTTCAGAGAAAGACAAAATATTTGTACTGGCTACTCCTCACCAGTCTTTTACAGGGGCAAGAGGTTAGGTGGTTCCGAGTATGATGCTTTCAATCATGTCTTGGAAAAATCAAGAAATTTAATGGCAATTGCTATTCAAAGTTGTGTGGGGGAAACACCAAACAAATATAATAATGTCCAGGATTCAAATTCCCACTCTTGTGACCCATGAATGACCTAAGATTCTGTGTGTGCCCCTATGAATTCCTTACCTTCTGTAGCTGAAAGGATGAAGTTTCTGAAAATCGAATGCAGAACCTCATTGGACAACCAGATGAAGTACGAGAGAAATTAAGCTCCCAGCCTTACAGGCTATCTACCATCAAATGGCCAATGATTAGGGAAGGTAGTCTTCGGGAAGGCACTTGATAGAATTGGGGACACTGAAACTCTCAATTCTGATGAATCTTCTCTACCAGTGTAAGTGGTTCCCTTAGCCCCAGTGACAATTAAAATATAGCAACCTTTTCCTTGAGTGAAATGTCTCGGGGCCCAGTGGCATGGGGCTTGGACAGATCTCTTCTAAGGAGATGGTTAATCTGTTGTATATGGTTTCCCCTACACCTGGACATACATACAATGCCAAGCAGACATGTTTAAAATTTTGAAGCAATGTATTCCTCATTGGGGTGGGTCGTTTGGGCTCATTTACTACTGGTTTGATTGGAGCCCCAAATACAAGAAGGCTCTGCAATAGGTCCTGACTGCTGGGTAAGCTCCTTTGCCATTTGGTGGTTACCAAATTAGTGGTATTTGAAGTGTCAGTGGCAGAGAAGGACACTGTTTGGAACTCCTGGAAAATCTCTATAGGCGATTCAGTTGAGGTCTTTAGGATTTTAAAGCAAGGTGCTTGTCATCACCCATAGATAACTACTCTTTTGAGAAATAGTTTTCATCCTGCTACGGGGCATTTGAGAAATAGTTTTCTTTCTGCTATGGACCTTTAGTAGAGTCTGTTCATGACCACAGGCTACTAGGTTAATGTGTTGCTTAAACTGCCTACGAGGAATTTCGTATTATCCAAGCCATCCAACCTTAAAATTTGATGTAGAGCAATAGTCCATTATCACATTGTGTGTGTTATCAGGGCTGAGCAACTCTTAAAGATGCAAGAGAATTGTGTAAAGTAGCCTGGTCCCTACAATGCTTACCCTTGCCCTTCTCCCTCCCCTCCTGTCCATGCTGTATATAGGCTACATAGAAATGTATTTCTTCACTGGTAATGCTTTTGAAAAATCTGTTCACAGTAGACTGACAGAATGCCTAATGCAGTAGCATAGCATTCCAAGTCACGTTACCTCTGGAACTTGTTTCATGGCAAAGGACTCATGCTCATGGAATTCACTGGTCTTACCCAATAGAGCAACTAACCCAACAGAATGGGAAAGACTCAGACCCAGTGAGTTTCTAATATCTTCCTGGGCTGGGGTAAGCTTCTCTAGACTATGTTCTGGATCAGTATCCACGGCACGCTGCAGTATCTCTGATAGCCAGGACTCACAGGTCAGGGATTAAGGCTGGGCGATGACAATGTGACTACCTTTTACCCCCATTAACTGACTAGCAAAAATATTCATATTTTTTTCATATTCCTATTTACACTCTGTTAGACCAAAGGTCTCCATTCCTGGAGCAGATACTGCTCCCCATAGGAAGCACATCAGTGATCCCACTGAATTGGTGGGGTGGCTGTCACCCAGCCTCTTGGAACTCTTCATTCCCTTGAGTCAATAGGCCAAGAAGGGAATTATGATGCTTACTGTGGTGACTGACCTGACCTGACTAGAATCCCACAGTGGATTTCTGTCTGGAATACAGGTAACACCTTCTGAGACCTCTTCCTAGCACCCTCCACTGTGAGACCATTAGAAAACTGCAGTCCAATGCAGATAGACCTACAAGTGGCCCAGACCCTTCAGAAATGAAGATATGGTCACAGTCACCAGGTAAACAATGAAGTCCAGCTGGAGTTCTCATGAAGGCAAAGAGAATGCAGAATGTGTAGTAAAAGATCACTATAAATGCCAGCTAATTACCATGTAACCAACTACAAAAACAAGGGCTATAATTGTCACACATACTTCCTCCTTATTTTATTTTGAGTATGTTTGTGAGTATAGATTCATAACAAATAACTTTGTTTCCTTTTTCCTCATGGCCCCTTGTTGTGTGACTTCAGATGCCTTGACCTTATATAAACATTTGAATATTGCTCATTTAGAAACAGAGTAGGTGTTTGTTTGTTTGCTTGCTTGCTTATTTGTGACCAGACTGTTTTTGTTCTTGATTCTCAGGGTAGAATCAACAGGCTCTAGGATTTCCCTGTCTTTCCTGGGGAATGGATTAATGAATTTTTGGTTATGTGAAGTCAAGTATGATGGTAGATAACACTCCGATCTTGTTTTGGTCTTTATCTGGAGATGAAACATAATTAAGTGCATAAACCTGGGTGCCAAGTTGACAAGGGATGAATTTACAGTGTTAATCTTAATTTACCTGACTGAGCCAAGGGATGCCTGGCTCGTCAGTAAAACATCATGTGTTTGTTAGCGAGGGTGTTTTTCTAGGGTCAGCAGACTGAGGAAAAGTGCCTCTCACCAGTGTGCATGGGCCATGGGCACCAGTCTTCCTTCTAAGGAAAAGAGTCAGAAAAAAAAAGTGCAGAGAAAGATGTTTTTTTTCTTTCTACTTGAGTCATGACATCTGCCATCTCTGGATTTCACACATTGGTTCTTCTGGTTTATAGGTCTCTGACCCAGGACAAGGAATGGCACTATCAGCCTCCCTTCTGCCGGCTAGTTCTCAGGCCTCTTTTATCTCACTGGAACTGTACAAGCATCCCCCACCTCACGGGCAGACAGCAAGTCACCAGGCTCCTTAGTTTCTTGATCACAAGAGTAAATCCTCCACAAGGAATCTCATTTGATGTGGCTTAACAAATGTCCCGTGGATTCTGGTTCTCTGGAAAACGCTGTCCATTGCAACGTGTGGATGGTCTCAGCAGGGAGAGTGCTGGAAAACAGAGAGCCCCAGGTTAAGACCTGAAGGAAAAAAGAAAGAAACCAGAAGAAGGTATGGGAAAGCACACAGAAGGCATTCCAGTGAAGGGCCAGCCCACTTCAAGATCTGGTACAACGTGGCTCCTCTCTACTGCTAACATATGGTAAGGAATTTGGACTTTATCCTGAGAGCAATACGAAGCCATGGAAACATTGAAATACAGGAGTAACAGGGCCGGCTTTGCATATTAGAGCACAATTTCCTCTGATTCTCGAGGCGTGCTTTCAACTTCAGTAATCTGGAATGAACCCTAAGTATAATCACAATGCTGCCCCTTCGTGCTTTGAGGAAAAAGAGAACAGAAGGCTATGAATTTTCAAAACGTTGCTAACCTATGTTTTAAGCATGAGAAGAAGAAGTACTTCAGGGAGGTTTTATTTTTTTTTCCAATTTAATTGCAATACATTTATATGGCTCACTTAGAGCAAAATACCTAGTGAGAAAGCAAAAAAAAAAAAAAAATCCACCACATTTATAACGACATGCGGGGAGACTGTGTTTACACAGATGTGTGGCAGAGCCAACTTCACATGTGACTAGAATCCATGACCAGGTGAAGCCATGTTCTCTGTGAGCCCTGAGCCTTTCCTGTCTAAACAACAGCTGTCCTGCAACACACTGCCATCAGGGTGACAAAGTACGTGGACAGCAACCACATCCATCCTCTTTCTGTGTCCTGTGGTCTCATTAGAGCCGCTGAACTGGATGTCATAAAGGCATCCCAGGACATGGTACCTGCTGGGCCCTTATGCCATTTTTTCCCCCTAATATTACATGGTAAACTCATCACCTCTGAGATGGTAGGGAAAAAGTCATTTTCATAGGAATTTATTTATTTACTTGGGGTTAGAGCTTTGCATTTTTGGATCGATTTCCCTGTTTAGATATTATCATCAAATTTACAATGGTGCTTTTGAAAATGTTCAAGTCTTGTTACTGGAGACTGGGCCAATGCCTTTGTGGGTTGCTGGCAACTGTTCTACCACTGAGATGCAGTGCCAGTCCTTTACATTTTAAAAATTGTGTTATGAGGCAAGATCACGGGCTGCTTCGGCTGCCCTGGGAAGTTCTCTGTGGCCAAGCAGGCCTTAAGCTCGTGCTGCTCTTGTTCCAGCCTTCAGAATAACTAGAATTATAGTATATAGCACTGTTTCTCAACCTGTGGGTCACAACCCCCTTGGGGGGGTCACCTAAGGTCACATGAGAAAACACAGATGTTTACATGACGATTTATAACAGTAGCAAAACTTCAGTTAGACAGTAGCAACGAAAATAATTTTATGGTGTGGGGGAGTCACTACAACGTGAAGAACCGTATTACAGGGTCGCAGCATTAGGAAGGTTGAGAACCCCTGGGATGTAGAGTTATTTCTCCTGTGAATTCTGGTCACAACAGTGCTTTTGACTGTGCAAGTGGTAGATCTCATTATATAATTAAATTTCACTATCTTGTGTCTCCTGCTGAATGCTCTGCCTTTAATTAGAAGTTTACAAATACCTGGATTATTTAGTTCCATTTGCATACTATCTCTTCCTCCTCTCTTTCCCCTTCCTCTCATCCTGCAATCATCAAGAACCAGAACTCTAACGCTGGGTGACTTGGGCCAAAAACTAGGTCCTGCACCTTTGGGTTTGTCACCTTTCTGCTTTAGTTTCCTTGATGGACAGTGGGGAGGTTCGGATCCCCCACTGCCTGCTCTGTGGTCAGGTATAGTAGGACCATCCACAGTCACTATGCAGCGAGAGCGTGGGGTAAATTGAGCCTCAGGGTTTTCAAGAAAAGCCCGTTTGAAAAGCAAACTCCACAGGATGACTAAATGCCAGCTCTACAGGTGAGTACAAGATCTGACAACAGCTCATTTCTTGACGGAATGCAACTTTTCATGGAGTTTGTCGGAAGAGTGGACCCTTGTCCTCACTAACACATCAACGCCTAATAGAAACTTGATTATGTTGTCCATTGTTGGTCTTATTTAATAATCATTCAGGTTAAGGCAATAGGCTCTTACACCGTTTTATATTATTTCTTACACCACTTTATTTTTTCATCTTCAGAAGATGTAAGGTGCGTTAAGATAATATAGGCCCAAGAGTTGTAACATCTTACGGGAAGATGTTAAAACAAATGTGAGGGATTCTGCTGAGTTCACAGAGTAAAGACAGATCAAGAGCCATGCCCAGATCCACAGTAGCCTATGAAGGACCTTCTTAAGATGCATGAGAATCCTGTATTGAGCTGACTCAAGCGGGCAGCCGCTGAAATATCAGCTTGAGCCCCTGGTGGCATAATTCAAAGAACAAACTTTTCTTTATTCATCTATAGACATTCCACAAGCTTGGGACTGAGCAAAGGGCCTTGGTTTTGATAAACCAGAAATTATGGGTCATGTCCAAAGAATGTAAGAACTAAACATTTTTATTTTGGCTGCTCTACTTCTGAAGATTGTATAAACACATGCATGATTGGATGCATATTTTTTTTTTCCTTACAGATTTTAACTCAGGAAATAAAAGAATCTAAATAATGGCATTTCTACCTCATTTATTCATTGAATATTTATTAGGAAACTCTTATTCCCATGAACTATTCTAGTCACTGGAAAAACAGCAGGTGGGGAAAAAAGTACAGTGAGAATCCCTGTTCTGAGAAAGCCTGTATTCTAGAAGAAGACAAGGGAGCAAAGACACATGACATGCCAGATGGTGAGAGCATAAAAAGGTGTGTGTGTGTGTGTGTGTGTGTGTGTGTGTGTGTGTGTGCACATGTGTGCACTCTTCAGCAGAGTGACTAGGGACGACTACAGCAAACAGGTAACATGTAGCAAAGACGTGAAAGAAGTAAGGGCTTTTTAGAGAATGAACAGTCAAGGCAAGGGAGCTGATACAAATAAGACCCTGGGTATGTGGGTGTGGGGGTGAGTGTGACATGTTATTTTGTGTGTCTGTGTGTATTATATACATACATGTATGTGCACAGGTCTGTTCTCCCATGTCTGAGCACACGGAAGCCCGAGATTAACTTTGGGAGTCATCCTCTATGACTTTCCAAGTTAAATTTTAAGATATGGTCTTTCCATCACTGAACCTAGCGTTTGCCTCTTTGGCTAGAGCTGACTGGCCAGTGAGCCTCAAGGATCTCCCCTCCTTCTCCTTGATCCCCTCCTCCCCAGAGCTGGAGTTATAAGCAAAGACTGCAACACTAGCTGTTTTATGAGTGCTGGGGGTTTGAACTCACGCTTTTGTGTTTGTAACAGCAGGTGCGCTACCCCCTGAGCCACGCGGAGTGTGGTGTTTTTGAGCGGTAATCACAAAGACCTGTGTTGCCAAAGCGCCATGCAAGGAAGGCGCTTCGCATCAGCAGGTGAAACGGGAGGATGAGAATCATCTGTGAGCCTTTCGCGACACCAAGAACTTCGGCTTTTACTCTGGCCAGTGGGAAATATCAGGGGATTTGGCGAAGCGGTGTGACAGTCATCAGAAAGAGACATCTGAAGGGGACGTGGGAAAGATGGTCCGAAGCTGAGACCCGTGGTCACTATGCTGAGAATAAAGGGAGTGATGCTGACCAGGTAAAAAGATATTTCTCATGATACAGTTGTGCGGCAGCATGACCTTCAATGATGATAATATTAGTGCTAGTGAGAAGGGAGTGAATGGTAGGATTTTTTTTAGTGTAAAATTAATAGGTTCTATAGATAGTTAGGATAGATGGATAAGAGCAAGGGGGAATAAAGAACCATGTTCTGTTATGCCCAGATCGCGGGGACCCCCCAAAAGACCACCACGGAGACTGAATCCCGCGTGTAAAAGCAAAGAGCCTTTATTATCTTCAAGCTCTGTCCTTGGTCTCTCTGCCTGTCCGATGCAGCGGTGAGGACAGAGAGCACAGAGCCCAGGTAGGGTGTTTTTTTGTTTTGTTTTTTTTTTTGTTGTTGTTGTTGTTGTTGTTGTTTTTTAATCATGATGAGGGAATCTCCAGGGTTCGGGACCCTGATTGGCTGACATTTGTCTAAGGGTATGGGGAAATGTTTGGAATATCAGTTATTTCCTCTTAGATGCAAGCCCCACTGGGTGGGGTCAGCTTATGGCTCTTCCTGGGTCCAGGTGTTGCCGGCCAGAAGCTGTGTCTGGGCCTCTAAGCCTGTCATGGCCGCTGTGTGGTCAAGCTGTTTTGGGGCCCTCCACAGTTCTACTCACTTTTCTGTGGCAGTGGTAAAACACGGACCAAAAGTTAACCTGGGGAGGAAAGGATTTATTTGGCTTACACTTCCAGGTCACAGTTCATCGCTGAAGGAAATGAGAACAGAATCTTGAGCAGTAGCTGAAGCAGAAACAGTTGCTCGCCGGCTCATGCTCAGTTAACTTCCTTCCATAGCGTAGGCTCATAGTAGGCTGGGCCCTCCCACATCTATCATCAACCAAGACAAACCCTCACAGACACCATCCCAGACCACTGTGATCTGGGAATTCCTCAACTAAAGTTCCTCCTTTCAAGGTGACTCTTGGTTGTGTCAAATGGACAAATAGAACCAACCAGCACAAACAAGGCACTTGGCCTGAATGGCTGGAACATTGGAACTTCCCTGGGCTGAGAAGGGAAACACCCTAAGGAAAAACCCTTTGGAAAGGTTGAAGTCCGGCATGTAATGCTGGCTAGGATCTGTTTAAATGCGTGCTAGATACTTATGCAGCGCTGTTGAATAAGCAGGCTATTTCAAGAGTCACTCCCGTCCGAAACGTATTCATCATCAGAGCTCTGGTCCACTGTAGTGAGACACATGGGAGTTTCTACCCCTTTCAAAACGTGTTTATGAACTTCTACAGAAACTTCAGGCCCCTAACTGCTTCCAGACAAAGCAAGCTGGTAGTGTGAGGAAGCAATGTATGCTCTTTACAGAGCCGCATGAATCCCCATAGGGCTGTCTCCAGGAGCTGCACCAGATCACCCCGGGTAGAACTCACACAGGCCGGTGCTTTTAGAGTCCCCACACCTAACTACAAAGCAAAACAGTAGTTCTTGTCACCGATATGTCTTTATAAACAAAACTGGTTTGAACACTCTCAGTGTGAATACTCAAATCAGCAGAGTTGAGAGAGTGTGTGGCGGGGGCGCGGGGCTGGGAGGATTTACATCTGCGGAACCAAAGTGAGGAGGAAATTTCATTAATGACAGAACTCATGTAAGAGGTTACAGATATGCTAGAAGAGCAGGTACCACCAAAAGCAAAGACTCCAGCACATGCAAAAACAGGAAGTGGTAGCGACTGCGGTGGAGGTGGGGATAGGGAGCCTCACATGTATGTCCTTGTTCTGAAAGATGGAAGGGAGACTAATGCGGTCAGATTTCTGCGTTGTTTCTAGAAAGAACAGAAATATGGGTGTTTACGTGAAATCTACTTTTAAAATGCGGGACTTGAGTTCATATGAACAAAAGGCCCCATTTAAGAGCGGAACAAAACATCTGCAGAAATGCTATTGATTTATAGCTTTTAACTTTCACTTTCTAAAATTGCCACTTTACATGCAAACAGTTCTAATTATTGATGGAACCGATCTATTAAATCCCTACATGGCTTTGAGAATTATTTCCCCTGCACAGGAGAAACTATTCCTTTTATATATGACCCAAAGTTTTTATTTCTATACAAAGTGCTAATATTCACATATACAGGAGTAAAAAAAGCATAATAATAATACAATACACATAATTCCTTACTTTTTCAGGATTTCTTAAAATGAAAGTTGTGAGCTTTGTTTTTTTGTGTGTGTGTGTAAAAATTTCTCAGATTATAGTTCTTTGCATAAAGCTTGTACAATATGGCAGATGCATGCTTGCTGACTCCAAAATAGGTTGACATTTTGAAAGATTGTCATGAAATATTTCTCCAAAGGATATTTCAGAAATCACAGAGGTTGAGGAAGAAGGACTGACTCTGACTAGATTCAGCACATGGTAGAAAGGAATTTCCTTATTATCCTGGGTGTTTTTCATAGCAAGTCATTTTCTCCGTCATTCTCTCTGGAAATCTTCACTGAAAAGAGGGAATCCAAGGTGACTGAGTAGATTTCATGGGATATTTAACCTTTATTCATTCTAATAAGTGACTGGACCCTGGTTCAGGGACACCGTGGTAACTAGTGTTAATTGTTAACTTGCTACAATCTAGACTTATCTAAGAAAGAAGTCCTAATGAGGGATTGTCTAGATTAGGTTAGATTGTGGGCATATCTGTGAGGGACTATTATGATTATGTTGATCCCAATTGGAAGACCCACCTACAGTGGGTGGCACCATTCCCTATTCAGGGGATGCTAGGGTCTGTAAGAGTGGGAGAAAGTGAGCTGAGCACTATTATGCATTTATAATTTTATTGTTTTATATTCGTGACTAGGGGTGTGATGTGAGTAACTGTTTCAAGTTTCTGCTCTCTTTACCTCCCCACATAATAAACCTGGAATTATAAGCCAAATAAATTCCTTACCCCTTAAGTTGCATTTGTCAGGATATTTTATCACAACAGGAAACAAAACAAACACAGACAGAGAGCTGGGAAGAATTCCATCTCCCTGGGAATTCAGGTCCTTTGTCTTGGGGTGGCTTCATTTCCACATTTACCTATACATTTGGAAAGCACAGTCTTTATTCTTCACGGTTCTGTTTTGCAGTAATTGAGAGAATAGATGTCCAAGTGGGGTGAGTTCTTAAAATTCTAATAGCTGAGGTGGGAGAATGACTTCTTTTTCCCCTCTAGATAAGAGCAAGGTTACATGGAATGGCAGAAGTTGCCACAGTCAAGGGATAAACTGGAGGCATCAGGATATCAACCACCTCTTCCTCACCCAAAGCCTTCACCCTGAGTGATGAGCCATGGTGAAGGCTGCAAGGGCACGGTGCAAAGTGGGGTTCCCCACCCACTGCCTGAATGGGCTGACAGGCTTGTTAAGGAGAACAGATTGTTTCAAACACATTTTTTTGCTCTTTTGCTATGCCTGTTACAGGGTGAGGTACCTATCTTTGGTAATAAATATTAGTTTAAATGAATGCGACATCTTCAGGTAGACTTGTGACTCTTGTGACAAACTAATATTTATATTATCATTCAACATTTTAAATTCTAGAGTATCAAAAGGCCAAAATGCCTTTATATTATTTGCATGTTTTTTTTAAATAGTTTATCTGTTTCTTTCCTTATTGTGTTTATTGCTGTCTATTTTATTGGCAGAATGCCTTTCTACCTCTCTTGATTTGCTAATCCTGATAGGCAATAATCTAGGAGCATCTCTGTTTACCCATAGGGTTATCAAACGATATTAAAGTCATATGTATTGTGCCCTTTCTATGTGCTAGGTTCTGTCGTGTGCATCAGAAACAGATTATATTACTTAAGCTTCATAGGAAGGCTATGATAAAGATGGTATTTTGGGAGTGAGGAACTAAGAGGGAGAAGTTGAGAAACAGGCCAATGGACATACTATTAGTCCATAGCTGAGTCACAATAGTATTTAGACCATGTGACCCTTGTACTATATTTTACACAAAGCAAAGAGATGAAGAAGTTTTTCATTAATAAGGTGCCCAGGTCGCAGTACGTGGACTTTGCAGCACCACCTGTATTTATCTAGATTTTTTAAAAGCCTTGTTTTCTTCCTCTGTGTCCTGGAGAGCTGATGCTGTCACTGGAAAGGCTGTGAAGTTGCTGCCAGCCAAATGCAGCCTGATGGATTTCTTTGGCATGTTCTAGGCTTCAGGATATTAGCATTTCCCCTGACCCATTCTTTACAATTAGTCCCTTCAGAGTTTAGACATTTTTTGCTGCCAGTTAGCTGCATGGAAAAGTCAATCTATTACTTTTTTTTCTTTTTTTAAGAAAAGAAAATCCAATGCCTTTCTCTTTTCTGTTGTCTTTCCAAGTAGAGAACATTTCGACTTGGAGGACCATCATGTTATTTGTGTGTGTGTGTGTGTGTGTGTGTGTGTGTGTGTGTGTGTGTGTGTGTAATAACTGGATTTTGGCTATTTCCTCATCTAATGGGATCTGTGTTCTCAATCCATAACAGCTTTATACCTAGTAATGATTTCATCACAAGTTTATGTCAACTGCTTTTTTTTTTTTTCCAAAGAGAGACCTGGCTTGATGACATGTCAACACACACTTTATTTCAAATATTTGAAACATACCGTTGATTCTTGAGCATTAATATTATTTTGCTAGCAATTTCCATTGTTCACCAACATTCCAACTTGAAGGTGTTTGAGTTAACTGTATAGGAAATGAACGATTCTAGGCCAGCTTTCATATTGGATTGACTACTACATTGGGCCCCTGGGTCTTCATTTTCTTATATACTGTCCTGATAATTATGATAACGAATCTTGGGTGTTAACTTGACCACATTTGGAATTCACTAAAACTCAAGCAGCTGGATACCCCTGTGAGTGATTTGTCTTAGTTGGATTCTTTGAGTTGGATGACCCACACTAAATCCAGATAATCTGAGGTCAGAAGACCGGTCCTCCATCTGGGTCACACCGTCTGGTGGCAGCCCACATAAAAAGACATGGAAAAAAGGAAGCTTTTGCATTTTGCCTGCTTGTCCTCACTCTGGCCAGCAAGTTCTTCTGGCCTGTTGCCAAGACACCCCTTCTTTGGTGTTAGAACCTACTTCTTTAGGATTCTAATATAGACTAAAAATTGACAGCTCTGCCGGGCGGTGGTGGCGCACGCCTTTAATCCCAGCACTCGGGAGGCAGAGGGAGGTGGATCTCTGTGAGTTCAAGGCCAGCCTGGGCTACCAAGTGAGTTCCAGGAAAGGCACAAAGCTACACAGAGAAACCCTGTCTCAAAAAACGAAAAACAAAAAACAAAAAAATAAAAAATAAAAAAAAAAATTGACAGCTCCTTAGGACTTCCCTGTACCAGAGAGGAACTGCTGAGATGTCTAGTCTCATGGACGGAACAACTAAAGGAGCAGTGGCCTTTCTATCAGGAGGCAGCCATTGTTGGGCTACTCAGACTATTGCCTGTAAGTCACTCTAATAAATCCCTTTTGGGTACATATGAAACTATTCTATCAGTTCTGTCAGAGAACCCTGACTGATACAATAGACCATGTGATAGAGGGAGCAATTCTGGCCAAGAGATAAGCACATTAGTGAAGGCGAATTGAGAACACACTAGAAAACAGAACCATGGAAACAGGCACACAGAAAGGATTTGACCCTGATACACTCGGGCGGGGCGTGCTGACACAGGACTTTCATTATAGGGACTTTAACTTCCTGCTTCTCGGTCATTAGGGAAGGATGAAGGTGGCATTCAGCACTGCTAAGTCAGATGAAAATTTGCAGGCAGAGAGCAGGAGACCGGGACCTGCTGGTCTCCATGCCCCACAACATCTGAACAACTAGCAACCTGGGCTGACCAGGGAAGCATGAGCCCCATTAGATTTCGCCAAACTCAAATGCACTGGCAACCAATCACAAGCAAGATCCCAAGCCGTTCAATCTGGGAGTCCTTGTCTCTAAAGTCAGGCTAATGATGGATCCGCTTCACTGACTGGCGGTAAGAATATAAGGGGTGGTTCAGGCAAACCACTTCACCCAGAGCCCCGCAAGTAAGTCGAGAATAAAGCAAGTAGGAATTCTTCCCTTAAGTATGCATGGCAATAGTCTATGATGGGTTGGGTGGGTCCACCATTCACAATGGATTAATTAGGCAAGGGAGTCCATGCTGTGTGAGAGGCAAGAGAGGAGGAAGACAGAGGGCAACCTCCTTAGTGAGGGAGCAGACACAGATCTCCAGCTAGGGGAGGAGACCAAAGCAAAGAGAGCCATTGAAAGATGAGCTCCAGGCAACGCGTACGACTAGAAAGTAGTTCAATCCCAGGATTCGATTCAATCACGTTTCTGTGTTCTGCTTTCTCACCTTTTATCTCCGACACAACCTTACCCGACACTTCATCACGCACTCATCATTCTTATAAAAAGTTTCTATAAAGCTCCTCTCATCCTCTCCCTCCTTCCCCTCATTCCCCACGTACCCCAATGTTCTTGTTCTCCCTTCTGTCAAGAACCCCCCCCCCATGACTTCTTTCCCCTCTCTGTTCTCTTAGAGTGTACTTCTACAGAGCCCGCCAGCCGCTTTATCATTTGCCTCCTCTACATCATAAGAAAGCTGTCGGTTTCTTCCTCCCCAGAGCAGTGCTCACACAGCAAGCTCCCTCTTAATCTCTTTCCCATTTCAGTTATTTTCTGCCTACCGGCAGTTCATTATTTTTTGGCTAATTTCTATTATTTGTGCCAGTTGGAGATGGCGATCTGGGGCTGTTTGTCCCCGTGTGTGCTGAATGCAAGTAAGTGCTTGCTTTAGAGTTTCTGTGTTTCAAACTTTGCTCAGAGGATGATGCTTCTGACCAATGGGTTTCTGAAGTGTCAACCCCAGGAAGATGACTGACAAGAATTAAAGACATCTTCTGTATTGGAAGTGGATTTTGATTGATCAAAGAAATATGGGGAAAATTTTAAAACTTATGTAGGGCTATAAACAATAGTTACTCAAATTATTCCGTCACTACAGATAATTTCTCTTGCTCCTGATCAATTAATTAAACACAAAGGTTTTGTTGTTGTTGTTTTTTATTCTTATTTTTCCTTCAGGCTGGAGGGGAGTGGTCTTTGCTTTTAGCTGCTGATTATAAATAAGTCAGCACACTGTCAATCTAGTCTTTAACTTGAAGAACGTAGGTATGGACAAGTGTATACTTATTTTTTTTTTAATAATTTATTTTTACTTTATGTGCATTGATGTTTTTCCTGAGGATGTCAGATCCCCTGGAACTGGAGCTACAGACAGCTGTGAGCTGCCATGTGGGTGCTGGGAATTGAACCCCAGTCCCTGGAAGAACAGTCAGTGCTTTTAAGTGCCGAGCCACCTCTCCAGCCCTGTATACTTCAGTAAAAGCAACCCTGTAAGACTCTGGTGTGTGGATTACTGTGTCAAAGGCCACGTTGGTAGAAAACACTCATTCCTGGTGCTGTGGAGACCTTCTCTGTTCAGTTGAAGCACAGGGCAAAGTTTTTCTATAATAAGGTCGTAGGAAACAACGAACTTACATTCAGTCATTTGTGTGTGAGTATGAATCTGGCAGACTATTTTTAAAGATCAGACTCATTTAGGGGAATCATAGGAATTCCCACCCCACCCTAAGTCAAAACATCATCACAGATTTGACCAACCTATGGCATGTGATTTTAAAAATTTTGGGAAATTTTGTAAAAAAAAAAAAACAAAAAAAACCTTAGGGGCCAGCAAAATGGCTCAGCAAGCAAAGGTACTTGCAGCAAAACCTGACAGTTTGAGTTCAATCTGGGGGTCCACATGATGGAAGGAGAGAGCCAATTACTACAGTTTGTCCTCCACACAGAGCCATGACACACACACTAAATAAATACTATAATAAAAAATTTAAATTTGATTTATTATCCACCATAAAATATGACATCTAACTCAATGCTCCTCTCCCACGCCTATGGCGCTGAGCATGTGGCTTCATTCTTTGTGCCTCACTGAGCATCTGTGGAGGAAGCTTGCCTTGGGCAATGGGTTAAAGATGACCATATAGACGTAAGGCACAGCACTGGAGAGTTCATTTTGTGCTGAAATGTTACTCGTGGTGATAAGGAGTTTGAGGCGATGCTGGTAGTTAGCTGGCTGGTCTGAAAACAGTAACTACATAGACTCTTGTTATGGATCTGGGGAAGGTAGTTCATCCCTCATTGCTGTAACAGCCTTGTCTTTAATGACTAATAGTATGTAATAGTATACATACATGAGATAGTCGATATAGGCAGAGTTACAAGAACAATAACATAATAAGTGTGTTGTGGTTTGGATCTGAAATGTCCCCCCACTGGGTAAAAAACTTATCCTGGGGAGATGCAGCACACATATCTACTCACCCAAGATAGGGAGCCCATGACAGATGAAAGTACAGATACCACCAAAGTCCAACTTGTTAAGCAATGCGTTTTATTGGTGCTATTTGCAGGAATATGGGTGAGGGGTTACTTACAGGAGCAGAAATGACTCAGAGACAGCTACGTCACCAAAGCCCACCCCACCACGGGTACCCGCCCACAAAGCTAGGAACCTGGAGCATAGTGCACAGACTGCAGGCAGCTCCGTAGGTTGGAGAGTCTTTCCTAGGTGCCTCAGTTGGTCTAAACCTCTTTCAGGTAGTGTGGCTGATTTTAGCTTTTTCCAGGTACCTGGTCTGGTCTCAGAGTCTTCTTTACAGCTTGGCTCTCTTCTGTCTGAGGTACTCTCGGCTTTTATTACTTGCTCTGGCAGGAAGAGACCTAATGAATCTGGCCAATTTCAGGGACTTCCTGAAGCTGTTTTGAGTGTTTGCCTTCCTGTAGGATGAAATGTTTTGATCTTGGAGGAAACCTTTTTTACCCCCTCCCCACCCCCAAAAGGTTCATGTTTTTAACACTTGAGCCTACCTATTGATGCTATTTTCGTAGGTGAAGCCTAGCTAGATGGTCAGTCATTAGGTAGGACTTTGAAGGAGATGTGTGTGTGTGTGTGTGTATGAAGGATGTATATATTATATATATAGTATATGAAGGATATATATGTGAAGGATATATATAATATATAACACACACATATATATGTGAAGGATGTATATAGTATATATATAGTATATGAAGGATATATATGTGAAGGATATATATAATATATATAACACATATACATATATATGTGAAGGATGTATATAGTATATATATAGTATATGAAGGATATATATGCGAAGGATATATATAATATATATAACACATATACATATATATGTGAAGGATGTATATATAATATGCCCAGTTCCTGGTTTCTGCCTTGCTTTTTATTTCCTGGTCCATCATCATGTGAATATCTTCTACCACATACCTCTGCCACCATGACCTGAGTTGTTGCATCACGTCTTGTTAGACTGAAACTCTGTGAATCCGTCGATCAAAACAAATTCTTTTCTCCCTTAAGTTGTCTCTGTCAAGCATTTGTCTTAGGGACACCAAGGCAATCAATACAAAGTGTCACATAAAAATAAAATACTGTGTGCTGTTGTGAGAGCACTCCGGAAGGGCCCCTTCGCCTTGGGTGTTATAGCATCTCTTTCCATCTAAACTAGTCTAAGATGCCCTTAGATTGAGGGATATTTTAGAAATCTTGGGTTATATCCCTAATGATTAGGGGGTATAGTGACCTAGACATTCCTGTGCTTTTTCAAAATGGACTTGTATTCAAAGACAGAATCAATTTGTGTCCTGTTCTGAGCGATGCAACCTGGAGCTGGAGGACCTGAGCTTGGAGTAGGATGTATCACATCCACAAGCAGTGGGAACTCTGGGGTCCAGGGTTTCCGGGGAACCAGGGTTATTCTAAGCATCTTACTCTTCCTGTATCTTCTCCATCCTGCCTTCCTTTCAGCTCTTTTAAAAACAAGATGGTTGAGGGGTGTCTTCAGAGTTTTGCATATTCTTTTTTTTTTTTTTTTTTTTTGGTTTTTTGAGACAGGGTTTCTCTGTGTAGCTTTGCACCTTTCCGGAAACTCACTTGGTAGCCCAGGCTGGCCTCGAACTCACAGAGATCCACCTGGCTCTGCCTCCTGAGTACTGGGATTAAAGGCGTGCACCACCACTGCCCAGCCCATATTCTTTTAATTATATTAACTCTTCAATTTATAATTGAACATTCTAGATACCATGTCATCCAGAAGCTAGTGCACCAATCCATTCTTTACATGACCCAGAAACCCAAAAGGGCTCCAGAATGCAGACACTATTTCTCCCTCATTTAATCTCTCATTTCCTTCTCTTAGGTCTGTGCCCAGGCTACTAGGAAAGGATGTAACTAGCAGGGCACTTTGAATTCTAAACCTTTTTTTCTTTTCTTTTCTTTGTTGGTTGTCCAGCCATAGCCACAATCCCAAGATTATTCACTGCCTATCTTGCGATTGTATCTCATGTCCGGTAACTGTGCCAGTGAGCTTTATGATACAACCCTTAGATAAGCAGGCTGAAGAAGTGTGTCAGTTCTCAAAGCATATGGCATCAGAAAACAAAGCAAAATAAAAACCACCCAGCCTCTTCAGGCCTTTCCTGGCGTCAGAATGTAGGCAGGTCTCTTGGACCCCAGAGGAAGCACCAAAATAAATGGTACTGATTTGGGTACCACCCTCAGCTCTTCCTGGAAATGGCCTCCAAACCGGTGCCTTGGCTGCAGTCTGCCTTCCATGGCAGTCAAACCGATGCACAATGTGTGCTCTACACTTGCCTTTCGTCAATGCATGGCCTGTGGACTCCGTCTATAGAGTGTGTCAACTCCTCTCCAGCGTTCAGTGTGCCTGACCTGCATGCCTTGTACCCTGCCCCTCAGTCTCTCCTTTTTTTTTTTTTGTTTTGTTTTGTTTTGTTTTTTGAGACAGGGTTTCTCTTGTGTAGCTTTGCGCCTTTCCTGGAGCTCACTTGGTAGCCCAGGCTGGCCTCGAACTCACAAAGATCCGCCTGCCTCTGCCTCCCGAGTGCTGGGATTAAAGGCATGTGCCACCACCACGCGGCCAAGTCTCTCCTTTCTTAGGTCATTGTCCATTTTAGGGATGATATAGTTGGATCTAGGTGTGTGTGTGTGTGTGTGTGTGTGTGTGTGTGTGTGTGTTCTTTGTTTTGTTTATTGAAACACTATGCTATGTAGCCTTGGCTGACCTGGAACTCACAGTATAGAGCAGGCTCGCCTTGAACTCATGGAGATCCACCTGCCCCTGCTTCCCAAGTGCTGGAATTAAGGGCTCTGTGTTGCAGGCTTTGTCTCCTTCATGGAACTATTCAAGAATGTTAGAAATGGTGGAAGCTCCACAAGGTTGGACTGGTGGGAGGTCCTCATGTCACTGGGGAATTCCCTTGAGGAAAACTCGTGACGTCAGCTCTTTCCTCTTGTGCCCTCTCACCTTCTGAGGATGACAGGGGCGGTCTTGTTCCACCACACAGAGTTGCCATGATGCTGTCCTCATCACAGGTACCAAAGTAACAGGACCATTGATCCGTGATTAAAAATGTACAAAATGGAACGAAACAACCATTTCTCCTTAGTAGCGAGTTTAGCCTGTGGATTCTGCCAGTGGTGGAGGGCTGAGTCACCGATGAGCATCTCTGTCTGTGGTCCTTACTTTTTGTCTCCATTTACTCTTTCCCTTCTGCGTGGAATGCCCATTCTTTTGCCTAGGAAAAGCCCGTCTGCCCATTTTCTTAAGCCATGATGCAATTCTCCCTCTTTGAGGAATCTACTCTGACTCCTCTAAACCCATCTTCTCTAGCCGTGTGTAGTTATCTGGTACTTAGCCTCCACAATCTACAGGGTAGAGTACTTAGAGAGGTGCTTTTTGATTTGCTCTCAGGGTAAAGTCAGATAAACCCATCCTAAACTGAAAATACCGTTAAGTCAAAAAACCACGTTAAGTCTGCCTAATCTAGGAACCCCCCAGAGCTCAGGCAAGCTGGGCCTTGAAGAATATTGGTGGGCTTACCCTTGAGAGCTCATGCCTGCTGCGGCTCACTGCTGCCACGCATTCTGCTGAGAAAATTACTCCACGTGTCGCTATCCTGGGAAAAGATACAAAAACCAAAGAGGTCAAAGTTCAGTTTCTACTGAAGTCGTATCACTTTCGCACCCTCATAAAAGTGGAAAAATCCCACACCAGGAACTGTATGAGTCATGATCAGTATCAGCCGGAACATGGCGTAACAAAACATGGCACAGTGGCTGCTTGACTGAAGGATTCTGCACAGCAGTGTAGGGCAAAGGGCCACTGATAAAAGAAAATCAAGAACTCCAGGGTTAGCGACCGCATGGAGTCCTTGCTATGTCTAGGCTTGAAGTGGGCAGGGGGATGGCAAAAGGGCGGCCCAACAAGAGCTGAGGGCTTCAGCTGAGGCCACATCCAGGGCTGGAGTGTAGCTGAGAGGTGAAATCATCACTGGACACGCACAAGGCACCAGCCTCCCTGCCTAGCACACAGAACGAATAAGATGGGAAGTGACAAGTCACTGGTGGGCTGACATGGAAGATTCAGAGAGATGGGTGGCTGACCTCATTGTCCCTAGGCCCTTTGATCTCTGGCTGGTGGTGCCTGCTGTTCCAATCTGCTGGGAGCCAGTGGGCAAGAGAGCGAGTTTGAGAGAGAGAGGGCACGTCTTCAGTGTGCAAGGGATGCGTGTGTTAATGGTGGCTTTTCTTCTCCTCTGCCCTGGAAGTTCCTCAAGAGCTGAGACCATGTCTTACACTTACATGGTTCCTAATATCTCATAATGCTTACTTAGATCAGTGAGAATTGCGGCGTGCGTGCGTGCGTGCGTGCGTGCGTGCGTGTAGAGAGAGGGGGTGGTAGAGAGTTTTGATCCTCCATCTTCCATCCTGGTTTGATGCGTCTTCCAGTACCTATCTTTCAAATCCTCATGTGTCCAGGGGAAGGTCCCGTCTCACCACGTGGCCTGTCACCTGGCTTTCTGCCTTGTTCACTTTGTCCCTTCAGCTGCCTGACTTCCTTTTTACTGTCCTCCAAATGTGCTGTGAACTGAACACCGTTGTGTCTGCTAGACTCTCTTCCGAGAGATTTACACTTTTTCCTCACCTCTTTCAAATCTACTGCCAGGTTGCCTTGACAGAAATGCCCGAGCAGTGACCCTCGGTGACACTGAACCATGTCCCTCTCTTCATTTTCCACGTAGTGCTATCCCCCACCAGACGTGATGTATGGATTGAGGGTTAAATGTATTCTCCTTATGCTAGGGCAGTGGTTCTCACTCTTCCTAACGCTGTGACCCTTTAATACAGTCCCTCATGCTGTGATGACCCCCAACCACAAGATTACTTTCATTGTTACTTCATGACTATAATCTTGCTATCGTCATAAACTTTAATGTAAATATCTGTGCTTTCTGATATTCTTAGGTGACCCCCCAGTAAAAAGTTGTTTGAGCCCCCCCCAAAGGGGCCACGACCCACAGGTTGAGAACCACCGCACTAGATCGTAAGCTGCACGAAGGAAGACTTTATCTGGTTTGTTCCAAATACCAAATCAGTACCTGACCCAGAATAATTCATATGCCTGTATACACACACACACACACACACACACACACACACACACACACACACACACACACACGACGACGACAGAACCAAAGAATCAAGTTTCATTTTTACCAGAAGTCCTGACAGTCCAAAGTTGGATGATTGCCCATAGCTGAACCTTGCCCACCCTTAGCTAAAATAAACTAGTTCCATTCAGTAAATTTTATTTAGTCTGTGCTAAGACCAGCCAGCAGCAACATCTGGTGTGAGAATGTTCCCAGACAGACTCCTTCCTCCTCACCTGTCCCTCGCTACTAGAGGCCATCGCTTCTGGTAAACGACGCCAAAGACTCAGGACACCTGAGCCATGGGACCCTTCTCCTCTCTCCTCTCTGTGAGGTAGCCGTTAGTTCCCCAACAGCAAACTCCACGCTGGTTTTCATCATTTCCGTTTCTCCTTCTGCAGGTTCGTCTCCTCCCAGGTGCAGCCGTCAGCAGAAATTCCCCGGTGCCCTGGAATCATCCTGTTCCAGGCTGGTGGCTTTAACTGCAGCCCTGGGCTTCTCTGTGGGAGGCTAGCTCCATCAGCCACGGCTCTCTGGGATGGCAGTGCTGTGGCCGGGCCCACGAGAAAGGAGAGGGGGTCCAGCTGCTGGGAGCCCCATGTAGTCACAGCTCTCCTGTTCCCCAGCGACTCTGGGACAGCTAGGCCTTCTCAGACTGGAATTTGTCTTGGTGCTGTTGAGGTAGAGGTTAAGTAGAAGTTCCTCTGGGCTGTGTCTTCCAGCCTTTTTATAAATCTCTAACGGGGCTGGAAAGATGGCTTAGTAGTCAAGGTCATTTCATATTCTTGTTTGTTTCATATTCTTGTTTCAGGTTTGGTCTCCAGCACCCCGGGGTGACTGACAAGCATCTATATAACTCCAGTTCCAGTGTGTTCAATGCATTTTTCTGATCTCCTTGGAAACCAGGCATATACATGATGCACACTCATACATGTAGGCAAAACACATATAAAACGAAATTATCTGGAAGTTTTTTTTTTCAAATCTCTCTCTCTCTCTCTCTCTCTCTCTCTCTCTCTCTCTGTGTGTGTGTGTGTGTGTGTGTGTGTGTATGTGTGTGTGTGTGTGTATGTGTGTGTGTGTGTGTGTGTGTGTACATGTGCATGCACCCCTGAATGTGTATATGTTCTCATATATGAATTAGTACAGGCATGAGCTTGCCCCAACATACATATGGAGGTTGTCTTAGTTAGGATTTCTATTCCTGCAACAAAACACCATGACCAAAGAGCAAGTTGGGGAGGAAAGGGTTTATTAGGTTTACACTTCAGAGTTGCTGTTCATCACTGAAGGAAGTCAGGACAGGAACTCACACAGGGCAGGATCCTAGAGGAGGAGCTGAAGCAGAGGCCATGGGCAGGTGCTGCTTACTGGCTTGCTTCCCATGGCTTGCAACCACCTTCTTATAGTACCCAGGACCAACACCCCAGTGATGGCCCCACACAGCATGGGCTGGGCTCTCCCACATGGATCACTAAATGAGAAAATGCCTTACAGCTGGATCTCAAGGAGGCATTTCCTCAGCTGAGGTTCCTTCCTCTGATGACTCTAGCGTGTGTCAAGTTGACACACAAAACCAGCCAGTACAGAGGTCAAAGGGCAGCTCCTTGGGTCATCCTTGACTTCTACGTTGTTTAAGACCAGGTCTTTTGTTGTTTGGTACTGCACAAGCTAGATTAGCTGGCCATGCACTTCTATCAAGATCCCTCTGTCTCCACCTCCCATCTCCATCTAAGAGTGCTGGGATGACAGATGTCCTTCTGTGTCCATCTTTGTGTGGATCCCGAAGATCTAAACACAAGTCCGCAGGCTTGACCAGCAAGTTCTTCATCCTTTGAACCATCTCCCAGGTCCTTGGTGGGCCCTTTATCAATGCACCTGTACTTCTAGGACATGGCTTTCTCTCTTTCCCCCATGTTGTTGGTTAAGGTCCCATTGCGGTGACAAATTACCTTAGGTGAACAGTTTATAAGGAAGAAGAAGTTATTTAAGCTCAGTGTTAGAGAGGGCTCAGTCTGTAGTTGTTTGTGGGGTGGGGCTGTCTGTGGTGAGATGTTATACCACAGTGAGAAGTATGTCATAGAACAAAACTCCCCACCTCTAAGTTTGGGAAGCAGACAGATGTGAGAGGGGACTGGAGTCTCAACATCCACTCACAGGACACGCCCATGTCTTAAAGGTCCCACCATCTCCCAATAGTGCTTACTGCCCCAACATAGCATTACGTATCTTCTCTCTCCTACCGGACAATTGAACTCTAAACAGGGTTCTGGCGGCCATGACTATTTGCTTAAATGTGTAACCTTCTGTCTTAGCCCACTCAAGGTGCTATAGCAAAATACCAGAAACTTGATAGCCTTAAGAAAGCACTGAAATTTATTTCTCACAGATCCAGAAGCTGGAAAATCCAGATGGACGAGCCGGTAGATTTAGTGTTTGGTGAGGGCCTGTTTTCTGATTCACAGATGGTACCGCTCACTATAAACCCACCTAGTGGAAAGGCTACAAGCTTCCCGGAATCTCTTGTGTCAAGGCACTATTCCCAATCTTGAGGGAATTGAGTGCCTGCTCTTGGGATTGAATCGTCCCCTAGAGACCAGCCTCCCGAACAGTCATTTTGTTGGCTAGGATCAGTACATCCACATTCTGGGGTGATAGAAACATTTAGACTTTAGCAACCCACCACTAATGGGGTCAACATATGCTAGTTGATTACTATTGTTTGCTTAAATGGATAAAGGAATGTGGTCCTAACAGATTATCAGACTGAAATCTAGCTCACTACATCTGATGAGTCCTTATGTCTTCTATGCCTAGCATATACTAAGTTCTTTGAAAATGCTTCTGGGATAAAGGGATTAAATGAGAGCCGGTAGTTGGAAGCCATTTTCTTGCTCATTCCACAAGTTGTTTCCTGTGATCAGTATTTTTCCCAGTACAAAATCAACTGCTTTCTACAGCTGCCGTTCTAAGTTCCTGTGAGTCCCTCTCTCTGCTCTTGCCAATACCTGCCTACCTGCTGGTAATTTGGCTTTCGAGATTATGAACATTCCAGAACACACAGAGGATCTACAATGGGCAAAAGCCAAAAAAAACCAAAAAACAAAAAACAAAAAAAACCCCCAAAACCAAACCAAAACAAAACAAAAACAGGGCTGCTAACTGAATGGAGCCCCTGAGAGGGCTACTGTCCAAAGTCAAATCAGCTCTGGTCTGGTTGCAGGTTATGAAAATTAAGTACGAGTTATAGCATTCAATGAAGAGGAACATTCATCATATGATTATATAGTATAATTACTACAGATACAGTTTGGGGAAAGTATCTCCCAGAATTTCCCAGTTTCTCCTTTCTCCAAAGCCTACATTTCTATTGGGCAGTCATCAACGCTCAGGTCACCAGCACATAACAGAATGAGGGAAATCCAAGCTATTTTAGAAGTCAGTAAGAATTAATATGGTTTTCAAAAGTGGGCCATTTATAATCAAAATAGCTAAAAATTAGGTTGGCTGCAAATTTCCCTTAAGCATGCACACACACACTCACACATGGACATGGACATGGCATGGACAAACACACACACACACACACACACACACACACACACACACACACACTCCATTGAAATCATGTTTGTCCTGCCATATAAAATAATATCCTAAACTTGGCCTATTTGGTGTAGAGCAGTAATTCCAATTACTCAAGAGCACAAGCTTAAGGCTTGCGTGACTGGAGTGAGTTCAAGGCCAGCCTCTGCAGCTGAGCAAGACTCTGTCTCAAAATAAAAAGTTAAAACAACAACAATAGCAAAGTAGACAAAAAAAAAAAAAGCAACCCGGATCAGTGTATAGATCAGTTGTAGGAGTGTTTGCCCAATATGCATCTGGCCCTAGGCTCAATGACCAGAACTGCAAAATGTTTAAACATATTACTATCTATCTATCTATCTATCTATCTATCTATCTATCTATCTATCTATCTATCTTCTAATTGTCATCTATCTATCTATATCTATGTTCCTATGATTTAATGGTCAGGGAACCCCAGAGGCACCCCAAACAACACAGGCCATTGTCACTGTCCATGGTTGCCTACCAGAACTAGAGAGTAAGAAGAGCTTATTGCTGGAGACACAGCACACTTGAGTGTAGGATATAATCATGGTGGAACTGACCTGAAAATATCTTCCCTGCTGGCTAGCTAGGGGATAAAGGTGCTAGAGGGTTCTATACAGATCACTGGAGGAGAAGAGCCATCAGTGACATTACACAATAATGAATTCTGCAGGCTACAGTACCAATCTGCCAGGGACGGTGTGTCTACTGGTGCAACAGAGGCCTGAAGGTTATGGGGGGTTACTGCCCTTGCTTGTAATGGATTTGAGACCTGCTCCATTGTGAGGAATCCATTCCTGTTATTGTTAACTGGCCCAAAAGACTGTGGCTTGGGGGAACCTACTTCCCAAGGGGAATCTCCTACTACTAATTATCATGATAAATTGAGGAATTGTCAAACTGCTTCTGAGTGGTTATATTTGCATACATAGGGTAGTGCGGTTGAGTCCTTGCCCTGAAACACTTCACATCAGTGATCTGCCGTTAATCCAACAACTGAGTGCTGTGAATAAGTGACTCTACTCAGTAGCCACTTAGCTCTAAATGGGGTGTCTATATTGATCCCATCCCTCCCCCGACAAGGCTTAGACGACATCTTGGAAGATAGGGCGGAAAGACTGGAAGAGCTGGAGGGTTGGGAGGAAGACTGTGAAATGCTGTTTGCTAGACATGGCTGCGTGACATGGCCATGGCACCCACAAGCTGTCTGCTGGACATGACATGGCCATGGCACCCATGAGCCATCTGCCGGACATGATGTGGCTGTTATGCCCAGATCGTAGGGACCCCCAGAAGACCACCATGGAGACCAAATCCCGCATGTAAAAGCAAAGAGCCTTTATTATCTTCAGGCTCTGAACTTGGTCTTTCTGTCTGTTTGACACAGTGGTAAGAACAGAGAGCCCAGAGCCCAGGCAGGGTGGGTGTTTGTTTGTTTGTTTGTTTGTTTGTTTTAATCATAGCAGAGGTTGGAGTGAGGGGCTTTCCAGGGTTCAGGATCCTGAATGGCTGACATTGGTCTAGGGGTATAGGGAATGTTTGGAATGTCAGGTATTTCCTCTTAGATACAGGCCCCACTGGGTGGGGTCTGTCAGAAGCTGTATCTGGGTCTCCAAGCCTGTCATGGCAGCTGTGTGGTCAGGCTGTCTTGGGGCCCCCCACATGGCCATTGCACCCATGAACTGTCTACTGGACATGGCATGGTCATTACACCCATGAGTTGCCTCCTGGACATGACATGGTCATTGCACCCACAAGCTGTCTGCTGGACACGATATGGCCATTGTACCCATGAGCTGTCTCTTGGACATGGCATGGCCATTGCACCCATGAGTCGTCTCCTGGACACAATGTGGCCATTGCACATGTGAGCTGTCTGCTGAACATGGCATGGTCATTGCATCCATGAGCTGTCTGCCGGACATGACGTGGCCATTGCATCCATGAACTCACGGGATCTCTGTTACCTGCACAAGACCACACCAGACAGGAGCAGTCAGCATTCTTACAGACAGGGCTAGTTGGATTCACTGGGTTAAGGAAAACAGAACAAAAGCACATAAGGAGGTCAGGAGGGAGGAGGACATTATTGGGAGTTGCTGGGGGTGGATGAGTGAGAGACAGCTGGGATGGGGTGTGTGTGGGGGAGAGGATGAGGAGAGCTGGGGTGGATATGATCAATACCGTTTGCAGTGTGAAACTGTCAAAGAATAAAAGATAGTGCAAAGTTCACTAAGCATGGCGTATATACTTTTCTTTAATTAAAATTAATAATTTTGTTTCTTTGTAAAAATGTGTTCCTTTTTCCTTATTTTTAATCTACAAATATATTATTAATTTGGAAATCAAGCTACAGCCTACTGTACTTGAGTATTTATTTATAAAAAAGCAATGGTGTTTGAAACATTGTATGGATAATTTGATGCTGAAATTGATATTTAATTTTGAACATCAGTAGTATGGAGTACTCAACAAAGGTAAAGAAATAATTGTTTGGAAAGACGAAGGGAGGGGGAAGCTGTGTGCGCTTTCTTGAAAGCCAGCCGAGTGTGGGAGAATAACAGTGAAAACACACAGAGAGTCTCAGATACATTGTAGCCTTGTTTCTGCTACTTAGTAGCCTTTTTCTGGTAGTTAATTCTGAACTCGACACAAGCTCTCCCTGGTGGGTTTGAACGTAGATAGTCTCTTGTGATAAGTACAGGGAGGGATTTCTTGCTGGGGGAAATTTAGGTCATGATTCATTTAAAGGTGCCAAGTTAAGCATGAGCCGGTTATTAATACACTACCGTGGCTCTACTTTCTTGGGAAAGACTCCAAGAAGGAAGGAAGAAAGAAAAGAAGTTAAGGAACTTAGTCCGTTTGCATGTCTCTGCGTCTCTGTCTGTATCTCTCCTGTCTGTTTCTCCTTCTCTCCGAAGGTGGAATTCTCTTTGCCAAAGGTTTCCACATCCCCCGTGCCCTCCCCTTATTGCTCCGCAGGAGCCCCAGAGCCTGCGAGGCTCACACTGTACCGGGGAACGGTTCTTTTGGCATTTGTATCAAGCTGAGGTGATCTTTGTGGGAGGTTGCTATGACAATTTGCAAACAGCAGAGCCCATGGAACTCTGCAGGAGGTAGCTCCCCCTACACTGAGGTCTGCACTAGTTGGGGCCTGCACTCTTAGTCCATCCAGGGACCTGGAGACGCGAGGAACAGGACAGAAAAGAATGGACACATGGACTCCAGGAGCGCTTCAGAAACTAGGCACCTCCCAGGGAGGAAATGCATGCAAGGTGGCCCAACTTTCTTCCCTGTCTGTAGGATTTGTGGCGCTTTCCCCTCCATACCTGACGGTTGAAGTGGGCAGCCATGCACAAGTATGCCATCCATATACACGACAAAGCACAGGTGTGAGACGGGGAAGCCAATTTTTGTTTTTCCTGGGGGAAAGAGGCTGTAGACCACAAATGAGAAGGGCGGGGGGAATTTTCCACGTGTCTGGGAAGGAAAAGGGAAAAAAGATACCTTTTAAACCTCGGAGGATGAGAGGAGGCAGAGGTGCCCTACCCTTGCAGCCGAGAGCTGAAAGGAAGGTGTGCGGTGTCTCTCCCAGTGGCGACGCTGGGGAAAGGCTTGAAGTTGTAAGGAAATGGGAGGTGTCTCTGATGTTTATTTTTGCCTAGCAACCCACAGCCAACTGCTACCCCAGCTGCGGTCCACAGGCGCCCGTCTGACTCCCCTTGTCCTAGCGACTGGAGGGCAGCGGTCACCCGGTGTCAAGTGAATCAGGGAGGGCGTGCGTGGCCGAGATGGAGGTGGAAGGGCAGCCCCTTCCTTCGTCCATGCTTGGGTCACCAGGCTCAGCCGCAGTCCCTCCTCGGGGCCTGACTTTCCGAGGTGACCCCTCATACAACTAAGTTCTCTCTAGGTTGAACTGGGGAGAGGGGGCTGGCTGAGCCACTGGGACGGGTGGGGGGCGGCAGGGGTGGAGGGGGGCACAGTATTGTCTGGGAGCAGCCATTGGGAGCGGTGTTTAGGGGTGTGATGGGAGAAGGAGGGGTCTCTGCAGCAATTTCGGGAGGAGGCTGGCGGCGGTAGGTTGCGCGGTAGAGTCGGGAGGGGCGTCGCAGGGGCGCGGGGGACCCGGGGAGCGGGCAGATGGCCGCAGGGGCGGCGGAGGGCGAGCGGGCGCCGCAGTTTTCCCGGGAGCGGAGGGCGGCTCTGCTGCGGAAGATCGGAGGGGGAGGGACTCCCGGGGTGGCGGGTGGGGGTGGGGTGGCGGCGAGCCTGTGTGGCTGGGGCCGGGGTGGGGGGGTGGGGGGAGGGAAGAGGGCGGGGGGAGTCCGGGGCGGGGCCTCGGCGGGGGCGGGGCTGGCCTTTCTCGGGCGCGCGAGCCGCGGGGGCGAGCGTGGTGGGGGGGGGGACGGGAGAGGGAGGCGAGCGTGTGCGCGGGCGGGCGCGCGCGGGCCCGGGAGGAGGCTCCCGAGCGAGTGGGTCCCGGCGGCCGCAGCCTGCTCCCCGCGGCCCCGATGTGAGGGAGTCGGGGAGGCCAGCGGTGCGGCAGGGGGAGGGCGAGGCATGTGCACGGGCCGGGGGGTTCAGCAGCCGCCCGAGGACGAGGGGGACGGCGGCGGCGAGGAGGAGAGCGGGGGGCTCGCGGCGGCGGCGGGCCCGGGCCGAGGGGATGCAGCGGACTGCGTGTGTCTGGCTGTAGCGGGCGCGAGGAGGCGACGAGGCGCGGGGGACCCGCGTGAGGGGCGACCAGGAGGCGGCGGCGGCGGCGGCGGCGACGAGTAGCGGCGGGACCGGCGGCGAGGGCAGCCCTGCCATGCACGTTCCTCTCCCGCGGCCATGTTAGCCAGGAAACCTTCGGCCGCCGCTCCTGCCGCCTACCCGACCGGTAAGGGCTCCGGGACCCTGGCGGCGGCACGGGGCACGGGCTGTGCGCGTTGGTGCCCCGGGGAGCCCTGGACCCGGCGGGTTGGGCGAGGGGCGCCCGGAGCGCGGGGCCCCGGCGCTGCGCCCTCTCGGTTGGCTCGCCCTCCCCTCCCCCGGCCCCGGCGACGTGGGCCACGGAGCTCCGGCCCAGCGCTGCTCCCAGCCGGGTCGCGAACTTAACTTTGCAGCTGGCGGGTGCGCGCCGGGGAGCCGCGTCCCGGACCCCCCTCGCTTCCCGCACGCTGCCGGCTTTTCCCGGGCTGGGTGTCTCCTTCCATCTTCTCCCGGGGGGAAGAAAAAAAAGGGGGTTCGCTGCCCACCGGGGCGGGGACGGGGGCGAGGGGGGTCTGGGTGGCTCTCTTCCCCCACCCTGACCCTCTTTTGTCTCCTCCCGCGCGTGGCTCCCAGGCCGAGGAGGGGACACCGCCGTTCGCCAGCTTCAGGCTTCCCCGGGGATCGGCGCGGGGGCTCCCCGAAGCGGAGTGGGGACCGGCCCACCCTCTCCCATCGCCCTGCCGCCTCTCCGGGCCAGCAACGCTGCCACCGCAGCCCACACGGTGAGACCCGGCTCCGGGGAGGGTGCCAGGCAGATCCTGGGCTTGTGGGGTCCTGACTGTGGGAAGAGAGGGCCGAGTGCTCCACGCCCCTGGCAGGGGCCTGTCCTCGACGCCGCCCTCTGCAACTTGGGCGAGCCCCGAGCTGCTGCCACAAAGGAGATTCGTGGCGTGGGCCCCTCGCTTCCCTCTGGAGCCCGCCCACCCCAGAGCTCCTTTTCCTGGGAACTTCCTCCTTGCGGCTTTCCTCCCCCCCCCCCCCTCTTTTTTCATCTCTGCTTCCCAGAGTTCCCTTCCCCCCCCCCCCCCCGACCCGGTAAACATCTCCTCCCAACCCCAGGGGTAGTGGATATTTATAGAAACATATGTGTTAGGGGACATCTAGGCCACCCTGCCCGGAAAATCGATCCCCCAAAGAGCCTCCGAGGCCTGGCTCCAGCCAGCAGGGAGCACCCGCCAATGGTCCCCCGCGTGTGGAAGCATGTTTTATGAGAGCTACAGGTTTGAGCACAGCAGAAATTGTAATTAACCTGAACAAAAATAAGAGCCACGGCAGTAGTCAAAACAAAACAACCCACCCCTGTAGGATTCTCAACATGGATATTACTCAAAAGGAAAGGGCGAGCTGTGCTGTGTAGGTGGCCGGAGAAGGGCACCTGACCAGGGCTGTGGTCCCCCGAGGCCCCGGTGGGGAAGGAGAGCCAAGGCTGGGACTGGCGGCTGCAGAGACTGGATCCGACTTCACCATGTACCTTTTCTCGGCTCCTAGAGATGGCCTTTGGATGGTGACCTCCAGCCTAGAGGAGGTGTCCGCTCTGAGAAGGTGACGGTTTCAGAGGTCTCTTTCCCAAAGGCTCTTTGACAGTGTGAGCACCCTAGCATGGGTCTGCGTGAGGTTGCTTGCAGGATGGACGATTTTGTGGTTTAAGTGAAAGTTGCTTGGAAGCACCATGTGTGGCCTGCAGGGAGCATCTCTGGGGGTCATGTGTGACTGAAACTTGTTTATCACGGGGGACTTGATGAGAGGAAAGACCTCAGTTGTGGTTCGAGACATAGTAGAGAGGTAGAGCAGTTTCATTGAACACGTTTTGTTTGTTAGCTCTCATTTTGCGTTTCTTTCTCGGTGTGTCTATCCTAGGGGCTGGGAATTCATTACACGGGGTTAGACTATTGCTGGGAAAGAGAAAGCCTACAGGTAGGAGGGATGTTATTGTCACAGGGGCATCCCTAGTAAGGAACCACCATGGCTTTTAGAGGTTTGGATTTGCTGTTGTTTGGGCTGGTTTAGAATCACCTGACAGTTTGGAAAATACAACATCCATTTTTTTCCCCTCTCCTAACGTGTTGATGTTGATCACGTGACATGATGTGACAGGAAAGATGACTTGGTTTGCCTCTGAGTCCCAGTTTTGGTTTAAGGATGACCTTTACCTGATGAGAACTTCTTTGCCATGTGGAAATATGTATTAAAACCGGGAGAAGACAAAGTTGCCAGTAGCAGAGTAGCCTGCGGGAGACACCGGGAAGGTATTTCTCAGGAGGGATGCCAGTGTTTTGCTGCGGCCTGTGTGTGGTGTGGCTGTTGTTAACTGGAGGGTAAATTTCGGCCGTTCTGCATCATTGGATGCCTGGTTCCGAAAGTGAGGCTTTGTGCTTCCCATGTTGTTGGTTTTGACTTGGTTTGTGGAACAGTGCGGTTTGCCCAGATCAAGGGCATTCAGGACCACAGAGTTTATCTGGTTCTCCTGCAGTTTGACCTGAGGATTCGGACTCCACAGGTTCACTGAGCTGTCAGGAGTAGGTAGCCAACTCAAATATGTGCTACAGAGTTGCACACCGTCCTGCCTCTGAGTTTAATGTGTACTGCTTGGGACTAGTTCTGGGAACCGGTGTTGGCCTTGTTGTAAATGCTAGCGTCTTTGCAGGTGTATGTTCCCATGGCTTCTACACTTTCAGAAGTGTTTGCATGTTTATTTCCAGAGCAGTTACATCTGGAACTGTTGGGAAATGAGGAGTGAGAAGAAAGGGCACTAAGTGAAAAATGATTTATCATAGGAGCTTGCTCATCTTTGCTTTTAAGCACATGATAGGATTATGAACTTTGGAATTTTCCACGGTAGTTTCTTTTCTGCTTCTTGTGTGACTTTTATACTGCAGTAATTTAGTTTAGGCCAATTTGTCCTAAAAGTAAAACCAATAAGTATCTTGATTCTTGTTAGTTTTTTTTCCCTTATAATAGTATGTGGCAGATAACAAAATATTTATTTTAAGATCTTTTCATTTCTATAAATTCCAAAATATTGGTATATACTTTTATAACTTTGAATATTTAAATTACTATCAATTTTTTTTGTTGTGGTTGTTTTGTTTGTTTTTGTTGTTGTTGTTGTTTTAAGCTCAACTTTATTCCCAGAACACCCCCAAAATTTCTAAGGTGACTTTGGGAGGTTTTAAAACACCCAGAAGTCATAGCACACAGAAGCACGCGTTGCTTGCCATTTTGTTTGGTATTACAAGAGAAAAAGTGGCCAACTTCTAAGACTTCTGTTCATGCAGAATTTTCGATACTAGAATAGCTCATGATTAGAGGAGGGGTTTGTGGATCTCTCCACTTTAACACATCCGGTTGTAGGTATTTAAACCACTGGGATCTTTTCAGCTTGTAGTCTTAAATGTGGCACGTTGTACCACATTAGCAAATAGGCCGGACCCATGGTTTCTGGCTTCAAAAGGCTGAAGTAGGAGCGAAGGGTCTTCAAGGTCCTTAAGTTTATGATATGGTCCTAGCATCTCTGGCTTTTCTGGACATCCCTCCTATTAGGTATCAATTTTGTGCATTTGATTTTGGCTGTGATTTCAGGGTCCTGCACTGTTCGGGGCCCCAAATCCCCTCTTTTACTGGAAGCTTCAAGTCAATATCTTCAACTCCTGGAATGTGTAAGGCTCTTGGGTGTTGTAAGATGTCTGCTACAGGTGCTTTTTAACCAGCCATCCTTGGCCTTGGAGGCCCGGCGAGATCTTATGACTTGGGCCTCTGGGGATATTTCCCAACTCCCTCAGTGTTGACTTCATGTTTTGAAGATGCAAACACTGTTGCAGAAGAGTGACTTGAAGGGACACTCTTGACTCTCTGCTTCTAGTCGGGAGATACTCGGTGTTTACTGTGTACCCGAGTTAACGGGGACTTTAGAAAAATAAAGAGGTGACCACCACCACCCTCACCCCAGTAATTTCTTGCAGCCAGATGGGTGCGCTTTTTTTCAAAACTGAGTGAGGTGAAGCATTAATGATGAGACAGTACACTGTAGGCACAGAGGGAGATGTTTAATAGATCGGAGGAGGTGAGAGTTCTGGGCATTGAGGAGTGAGTAGGAGTTTGTCATCCAAACAGTGGAAAGAAGGAGATTCGAAGCAGCGTGAGAAAAGGATAGTAGCCGTAGCTGTCACTTGCTAAGTGCTATGCCACACACTTTACACACACACAAGGCCTCTACTCTTCCCAGTGGCCCTAACGAGGTAGCTTGGAACCTTTCCGAACACAAGGACAGTGCGGTTCAGAGAGATAAGGTAGATCACCCAAGGTCACAGAGTAACCGGCAGAGCCGGATTCATTTCATGTGTGAGAAATATCCGGGCTCTTATCAAACCGACTTCATCCACAAGAGAGGGGTGTGAAAGTGCGTGGTGTCCCTGGGTCCCGGGGGTTCAGCCTTGTTCCTCTTAGGGGTGTACCAATGTGTAGATCAGACTGGGAGAGCTCTGGCGAGATGGGCTCTCACTGCATGCTGTGGTGGTGGGATGTGGCCATGGGCACAAGCAAGAGCAGTCTCAGATGGACAATATGTACATTCCAACTCAAGAAGTAGTGTGGAGAAAGACTTGAGGAGTTTGCGTGCGTGCGTGCGTGCGTGCGTGCATGCGTCTGCCTGCCTGCCTGCATATCTGCCTCAGTTGTCCCAGTGAAAACAGCAATATAAGGTAAAATATAACCGATAGGGCCTGAGTGAGTGGGCACAGGAGGCTTCATGATAGTGTGGGAAGAGGGTGGATGCTGAGAGTGTTTTCCAGGTATATACACTGCCAGGGATTCCTAGGTATTCAGCCATGGGGAGAGGAGGTTTTTCTTTTTCTTTCTTTCTTTTTTATTTTTTTGATTTTTAAGTTGAGGATTATGACAGCAAGAAAGCATGGTTTTATAGAGAGACGTTATGAGTGTGTTTGTTCGAGTTGCCTGTGGAAGTGGAAACGCGTTAGCAGTTGGGCATGGGGCCTGAGTCCAGGAGGTATGGATGGGCAGGTCTGCAAAAGGACACAGAGGAGACTGCAGCCAACGATGGGTGCTCCTGATAGCCCAGCTGTGCTCAGGAGCGACCAGGAAACAGGAGCAGAAAGTCAAGAGAATGGAAGCTTATGACTCCTGCCAGCAGGAGTCATGGCTGATACTCGAGAGAGAGAGCTGGTGGACCAATTGATGGGCAAGCTCTTTAGTTCTGGTCACTGAAACATTTGAAATAATTTTTTTTTTAGTTTATGCAAAAGTTGATTGCAGTAACCTAAATCAGAGTAAATTCTCGATGCTCAAAAAGTTTTATTTTGCTAACATTTTAAGAATCTTTAAAATCCCAAGGTTGGTTTTGTGCTTCGTAAGTTAGTTGTATAGATCTGGGTTATGTGGGTTCTTCTTCTGAAGTACCCTCCATCTTGCCCTGAGGAGAGGGATTTCTTTTTTTAATTTAATTTTATTTAAATATAACATTTCTTTCATTTATTTTACATACCGGCCACAGTCGTGTGTGTGTGTATGTGTGTGTGTGTGTGTGTGTGTGTGTGTGTGTGTGTGTGTGTGTGTGTGTCTTGCCCCGCCCCCCAGGCAAGAGAGAGATTTCAAATCTGGAGTCCTTTCACTGAGCACAGAGGTGAATGAGGCTTTGGAAGGAAAAGCAGTGGCCAGATAAGAGCATGATGGAGCACTCAGCCACCCAGCACTTGAGAGGCCGGTGGCAATGGAAAGATTGATTTTTTTTTTCCTTTCCCTAAGGCTAGCCTGTGCTAGCAAGTTCTTGGCTAACTCTGGCATCTTAAAAATATGGAAAAGGGGAGAAAAGGACAGAGAAAAGGGAAGGAGGGAAGGAGAGAAAGAACAGTCAACAAGTTGGAACTACTTTTACATATGCTCAAGGCTTTTCCAGTGTCTTTTATGGACTTCCTTGCTTTTGAAGTAGAAAAGATACTAACTACTATATAGAGGAATATAAAGTCACCTTACCTGGAGGTATCATCTCCGAGTTCAATAAAAGAAATCTGCCAGAAGTCTCTCTGAGAAATACAATTCTGGATCCTGTGAAGTCAGAGTCGGGCCCAGGAACTGGCTTCTCTCTCTTGTAGAAGGGAGCAGAGCCTCGCTCCATAGATGGCCATTATGCTTGCTGCTTGTCAGTTAAAAAAGGGGGGGGGGGCAAGATTATGGCCTGCTAGTAAGGAAGGTTTGGAACCTCGTTTTCTAATCCAGGGGTTCCCAAAGCATTTCTTGAATCACTGTGCTACTCTCCCTCACCTCTTTCTTACGGGAGTCTGGATACCCCCAAACAGAGGACTGAGCCCCGATGGCAAAAGACTTGTCTTACTTACTGTAAACTCCCAATGGGTAGGGCTCCTGCCGCTTTTAACTAAGCCCCTCATTAGCGCTGGCTGGGTGGGTGAGGTGGATGTAGATGACAAGTTGATTCTTTGTGACTGCAAGGAAAAGTTTCCCCAGAAGGCTGCTGGAAGGAAATCCCGGCCGATTCAGGTTAGGAGAATGGGGGGATCGACCTTTGCCCTCTCAGTTTTGTTTAGACAGGACTATTCTGGGATGGAGTGTATGCCAGAAATAGAAATTGCCACTTTGTATTTGTAGTGGTTACTGTTTCCTTTGCTCTGAGCAAATACCTGGTCACGAACCAACTGAGAAGGAGGAAGAGTGCGTTCTGGCTGACGGTTTAAGCAGGGTCACACTGTCGTGGTGGTAAAGGCACGGTGGCAGGAACCCGAGGCGGCTGTCACATTGCTCTTCAGGGAGGAAGCAGGAAGAGATGAGGACTGGTGCCCGGCTCACTTTGTTTATTCAGTCCGGGACCCCAGCCCATGGAACAGTGCCGACCGTGTTTAGGTTGGATTGCCCTGCCTCAGTTTGCCCAGTCTGAAACTCTTTAGGAGACATGCTCAGAGAGGTTTTGCCCCCCCTCCCCCCAGGAAGTTCTAGATGCTGTCAAGGTGGCAGTATTTACGTCATGTTATTCTTTGTTGGAAAGCTGAGGATCCCAGCAGCCTGAAGAAGTAGAAATACGTGCGTGGGTACCTGGCCGTGGACCAGAGGCCCAAACTGAATGGCAGTTGTTCAGCTTGTTGGACAGAATGACCTTAACTGATGGAAGTCAGTGACACCCAGAAACTGTACAGAAAGAAAACAGGTCTGAAGTTTGCCGGGTAACTAGGACACACGTATCTATGGGAGACTCTGTCAATAGAAGCTTATTTTGTTTGTCACTGTGTGAGTTCCAGGGTTAATTAGAACTTCCGGGGAAGAAGGAAGCGTCAAGTGTTTCTGGAGGAGCTCCAGATATATACGAGGTGGGGAGTGCTGGACAGGTGTAACGCCCCATCCTTTATTTATAGAAATAAAGAATGCCTCGAAGTGTGGAAGACACCGTGGTCTGGGCGTGGGCAACGGTGTAGATGGCATTTGCTCGTGCTTTACCTGTTTCATTTCCAGATCTGATATGGCTTAAAACACCTGCCATGTGCCAGGCCTCTTATTAAACACTAGGTGCAGAATGGTAACGTGAAGGCCTGACCCCTGCCTCCAGGAGAACTTACTGCTAGGACCAAGGCTCTGTAGCTGTGGCATTCCCAGGACTGCCCTGTGTTTCCTAACCTTGCCCGACCCACGATTGTCCGTCCTTCTTCTTGACTGGCATGCCTATAAGCATCCTATTCATTCTCCCTGCCGGTATATTCATGGGACTTCTTGGGGACACAGCACTTTCCATTGACTAAAACTGATGGTGGCTGTGGGTTCCTGCCAAACTGGGAGTCGGGTGATGAGGACTGGTTTCTGACATCGCGTGGGGGGGGGGGTTGGGAGCGGGGGGGCAGGGCCCCCTTCCTTTCTGTTGATGCTTTCTCGTCTGAATTCCAGATTGGCGGCGGCGGCGGTAAGCACACCATGAATGACCACCTCCACATCAGCAGCCACAGCCACGGACAGATCCAGGTTCAGCAGCTCTTCGAAGACAACAGTAACAAGAGGACAGTGCTCACGACACAGCCCAATGGGCTGACGGCCGTGGGCAAGGCCGGCTTGCCTGTGGTGCCAGAGAGGCAGCTGGAGAGCATCCACAGACGGCAGGGGAGTTCCACCTCTCTGAAGTCCATGGAAGGCATGGGGAAGGTGAAAGCCACGCCCATGACCCCCGAACAAGCGATGAAGCAATACATGCAAAAACTCACAGCCTTCGAACACCATGAGATTTTTAGCTACCCCGAAATATATTTCTTGGGTCCAAATGCGAAGAAGCGCCAAGGCATGACAGGCGGGCCCAACAACGGTGGTTACGATGATGACCAGGGGTCCTATGTGCAGGTGCCCCATGATCACGTGGCTTACAGGTACGAGGTCCTCAAGGTCATTGGGAAGGGGAGCTTTGGGCAGGTGGTCAAGGCCTATGACCACAAAGTCCACCAGCACGTGGCCCTGAAGATGGTCCGGAACGAGAAGCGCTTCCACCGGCAGGCGGCGGAGGAGATCCGGATCTTGGAGCACCTACGGAAGCAGGATAAGGACAACACCATGAACGTCATCCACATGCTGGAGAATTTTACCTTCCGCAACCACATCTGCATGACGTTCGAGCTGCTGAGCATGAACCTCTATGAGCTCATCAAGAAGAATAAGTTCCAGGGCTTCAGCCTGCCTCTGGTGCGCAAGTTTGCCCACTCGATCCTACAGTGCTTGGATGCTTTGCACAAAAACAGAATAATCCACTGTGACCTTAAGCCCGAGAACATTTTGTTAAAGCAGCAGGGGAGAAGCAGTATTAAAGTGATTGACTTTGGCTCCAGTTGTTACGAGCACCAGCGTGTCTACACGTACATCCAGTCACGCTTTTACCGGGCCCCGGAAGTGATCCTTGGGGCCAGGTACGGCATGCCCATTGATATGTGGAGCCTGGGTTGCATCCTCGCGGAACTCCTGACGGGTTATCCCCTCTTGCCTGGGGAGGATGAAGGGGACCAGCTAGCTTGTATGATTGAGCTTTTGGGCATGCCCTCCCAGAAACTCCTGGATGCGTCCAAACGAGCCAAAAATTTCGTGAGCTCCAAGGGTTATCCCCGATACTGCACTGTCACGACGCTTTCGGACGGCTCTGTGGTCCTCAATGGAGGCCGCTCCCGGAGAGGGAAACTGAGGGGTCCACCGGAGAGCAGAGAGTGGGGGAACGCACTGAAGGGATGCGATGATCCTCTTTTCCTTGACTTCTTAAAACAGTGTTTGGAGTGGGATCCCGCGGTCCGCATGACCCCGGGCCAGGCTTTGCGGCACCCTTGGCTCAGGAGGCGCTTGCCAAAGCCTCCGACCGGGGAGAAGACGGCGGTGAAGAGGGTCACGGACGGCACTGGTGCTATCACGTCCATTTCCAAGTTACCTCCACCTTCCAGCTCGGCTTCCAAGCTGAGGACTAATTTGGCACAGATGACAGATGCCAATGGGAATATTCAGCAGAGGACAGTGTTGCCAAAACTCGTTAGCTGAGCTCCAGTCCCCTGATGCTGGCAAGCTGAGAAACGCGTTGTAGCTGAGCCTTATTGGGTTGGAAAGTGTAGCTCAGACCTGTTTTTATTTGCTCAAAAACTCGACTTATTTGTATCTTTTCAGCACTTGATGTAAGACAGTTTGTTTTGTTTTTATAAATACATGGGGACAATGCTTTAAGTTTTTATACTTTCTGAAACCTTTTTTTTTTTTTTATTTTTTTTTTTTGCCCCCTTCCTTGTGTTCTAAAAGTAAGATGAGCCTTACTGTAGTTCGTGGCAGAGTGATCGTATCAGTGGCAGGCCATTGATTTCTTCATGACTGACACCCACTTACAGATTGGTCACGCATATTCACTATGTTTTCATGGTTCGTCCTCTACGCTCCCCAGGGAGGTGGCCCCCAGGGGCCCTCCCGCGCTCCGGGTTCACCCAAGAGCATGAGCACGCCTTGCCTCCATTTTCCCTCAGTTAACCTGGGTCAGAGTGGAGGTGGAGGAAGAAGGGTCCCGGTGAAAAATCTCTAAGAAAAACTGCACCTTAGAGATGGTCTTTTTTCCTTAAGGTGTGTTCAAACAATCACAGAATAGATTGCCCAGGTCTAAGCCCGCCCACTTAACATTCTGAAGTTCTTAAGCCACCAAGCAGCATTTAGGGGATGGATGGAAACTGAGATGTGTGAATTCCTCCCAAGGCTCTGGGAAGTCGGCAAGCTGTCATAATCAGGAAGCCTTCTGATTATAGAATTGCTTTTTCGCCTAATTTTAGGACTTTTCCCCCCACTGTTCCCCGCTTCCCCTTCTCTGTCCCTGTCCCTCCTTTATCACACCTCTGTCGCCTGCATTTCGTGCGTCTTCTTCCTTCAGCTGTCTATCCCAGACTGTTAATGCAGAGAGCCATTGCGGCTGCCGTTATGTCCGGAGTGTCATACCCCAGTTTCCAAAAGAACAGCGGCCTAGCTGCCTAAGGTAGGGATGTGAATAGTTCCGAAGGAGACTTAGCCGGCCGGAGTGCGTTCACCCTGTAGGCGCCACTGAGGTTCCCTTAGCCTGGGAAAGCATCAACTCTTTCGTTAGAAAGAAAAGGGGTTTTGAAAAATCCTCCTGGTGAAGAGAAGTCACTGTGGCCGCTCCGCTGGGCCAGTTTTAACAACACAGTGAAAGGAGGAGGAATTCAACCTCCAGGTAAATGGTTTGACTTATCCTTTGATTCGTTAGAAGAGCCACGGAAACCGCATCCCTCTCTTCAGTTTTACGTTCTTTTTGCATTGCGCGGGGTGTTTTTGTGGGGATGATGACACTTTTCCTGAAAGTAACTGAGAGTTAGGTAAAAGAATATTTTCTTCGCTGAATAATAATTATTTTCACAGTGAAAATTTCAGTATTTTATCACTAATGGATGAACAGTGATATATATCAATTTCAAGGCACGTGGAAAGAATTTTTTTAGTATGTGCAATTTAATAGAGAAAGATTTCTGCCTGTTTGGACAATAGGTTTTGGATAGTAAAAATTAGGATAAATAATCTTTTATATGCACAGATATTATTGTATTGCCTGTAAATCGATTTACAAGTACTTAAAGCATGGTCCCCAGTGAGGCCAAGAAAGTTTCCGGTTAAGTTTTTTTTTTTTTTTTAATTCTATGTGTTCTCTTATTTTAAAAAAACAAAAAGCAAAAAAACAAAACAAAAAAAAAGTGTCATTTTGAATAAAACATTTTTCTTATCTTGAGGCTTTGCCAGTTGATGGTGGAAAAATATGCTCAGGAATTATTTCAAATATTTGCCAAAAATGAGTAATAAGATTAGTTTATTAATAAGTTATCGATATCGCTGTTTGCTTTACTATTTGAGGATGCCATTGGTAAATTAATTTGTACCTTCTGTACTTAGCAACGATAGCTTAGTTCCCTAGTCAAATTCTTTAGCATACTATACACATTTCTGTGTAATCTGTGAAGTGCAATAATATGTCAGTAGGTTACATCTTAAATGATGCTCATGTGACAGTACCCCCCAAATCAGTGGCTTCTAGGACTTAAAAATTTGTGTATTTATTTTTTAAAAAATTGGCGTAAAGGCATGAGAAATAAGGTTTGGTCTGGGGACTTTTGTAAAAAACTACGAGTCTCTTAACGATGGCTAGTGTCTTTAGGTCATTACAGTTATTCTAAAAGCTACAAAAGCTGTTTTCCCCTCCATGGCTCCTGCTCTGTTCCCACGATCACTTAGTTGTGAGCCTGAGTCCGCTCTTAATAACTCCCCTGTAACACAGCTATACTCGCCACAGTGGACTAAACCTGCTTGTCTTCCCCCCACCACACAAAACTGGTTCTTCTGAGGCCAGCAGAACATTCATGAGGAGCTTTATCCACAAATGCAACCGGAAACTTTGAAGCCAAACTACAACGTGCAGTGCTACAGGGCTTTTCTTTCTTTCTCGCTGTCTTTTTTTCTTCCCCCCCAGCCACGGTGAAATTTCCTTTAATTCCTAAAAGCCGACGTGTTTCAGCATTCACTGATACAGCTGCTTTGAGAAGAATCCTATTTAATTATTGTGTCTCAAATGAAACCTGTTGCCTCTTCGTGATCTTCAAACCTAAATAAAGGGCTCTGATAGGCTACTAGGAGTCGGCTTGGAAACGGTCCTTGGTCTCACAGGTTACCATTGTCTAGGGATGTCTGAGCTGTTTTTGGATTTAGGAGTAGCACCGTGTCGTCTCGTCTTTGGTTGCAGTCTCTTTGGGCTCCGTTTCTTGCACAGCCAGGGTGTTCTTAGCACAACCGTGGAACACCGCGTGGTGCAGGACAGTGTGGATTAACATCTTACAGGAGAAATGTGCTCTTAGTGTTAACAATGTGCCTTTTGTTCTGAATGCCATGTTGTAGGGCATGCATTTTTTTGGCCTCTCTAACTCTTTGAACTAGAGGTAGTAAGGATGGAAGCCACCTCTGCAAAGATAACATCTGTCTTAAATATCTAGATTTATAGGCCTTAATAGAAACCATAAGGCGTGAATCGTCATTGGGCGCTGAGCAAGATAACCATGGGTTAGTTACACCAGGAATTCCGGTGTTTGAGGGGTTAAAGATGGTCTTTGTTGTCTCTGAACATCAGACTGATTTTTTAAATGATATTTTTTTTTGTTATGCTAACACTAGATAAAAAAAAATCAACTGTATTTGTAAAAATTTACCTCAAACCATTTAATTTTATAGTGTGATTAATCCCAGGGCATTTGGTATGAACCAAAGTGCATTCCTTTTTTTATATACCTGGCTGTAGTAAGGATGGCCAGGGATTTTTACAATTTGGGTGCAAGGCACTTAAGCCACTTTTAAACTTACTGGGTGGTGTGGAGTCACGTTAAATGGCTCCATCAGAACGTTAGGAAACGCTGTAGGCATCAGTAGCATTGGGCCATATTGGAATCTTAAAAGCGCAAACTATTTTGAGGAGAACATTCGTTTTTTTGTAATTTTTTTTTTCCATCAAGAATATTTCTGGTAAGCAGAAGATTTTTAAAATAAAAATCAACTGATTTGGTTGGCAAAGGTTTTAATATCGCCCAACCTAATGCTGTGGTAGCATTTTAAAAAACAAAAGTATTTGTGGACTCTTTTGTTTTTAGGGGCTTGTACATCTCTCCGCTATGGACATATATAAAAGTCATTGTAATTAAACTCCGCTCAACTGCTACAGTTATGTCTAGGCAGTGGCTTGGGTTTCTATCGAGCAACAACTTAGACACGTGACTGTAATAATGCTGCAACTGTGTGTACTGAAAATATGTGAAAACGTTTGAATGTGGACTGTGTATATATGTATGTACAAACTTCTGTGAGATGCTGCTGTCACCACTAAACGTGGAACGTGTTCTAGTGGGTTTGAATCCTAGTGGCCAGTTCTGATACTGTATGTATTGTACAGAGGATGGCGGGAGGAAGACTGTTTAGTGAATATTTGTTAAATTTTATTGTTGTGGCCAGAGATAATTTCAGAATAAAATTTTAATGTCCTACCTTAACTTTTCTCCCCTTTTCTAACTATAACTTAACTCCTCATCTGCTTCTGGTACAATTTATTCCTGGTTTGTTAACCCTGGAGAGACGTGAGCATGTCTTGAGACGTTAAAATGGTCCATTTCTGCTGATCTGTTCACCTGCTGTGGCCTATTTCTTCACTATAAATGTGCAAATTTTGAGTTGTTTTTTTTAAATGAGATTTTAAGAAGAAATTCCTACTAAATCTGAGCTCTCAAGATATTCTACTTATCGGTAGTAATTTTGTGTTAGTTTTTCTTTCTACTACAATCTGTATATATCAGAGCTTCAAATCTTTTTCTCCCTCAAGCTTGCAGTTAGCAAAGGGGGTGGGGGGTAGGGTGGGATGGGATGCTCAGTTCCTCCCTGATAGCCTTCATCCTTTCCAGTGTACAGTTCTGGTTGGCTGTTCCCAGATGTTCTTGGGTGGACCCCAAGCTTTCAAATATGCATGCTTTTCCTGGTTCTATCTGTGGTGTTGTCTGTGGGGGTTTTTGGTGGCTCCTGACATAGGACTGGGTCAGGAAATAAGGCTTGCTAACTGCAGCTAACTCTAAATGTGTCAAGCTGAGTTAACTCCAAACTAAAGAGTTTACTTACCAATGGCAACAAACGAGGCGATCTGTCAGACGTGGCTGGGACATAAATGTAGATCAGTGTTTCCCTTGTGGCAAGAGCCACCTCACACCTTGTTTACGTCCCTGCTGCTGAAGAATTCGGTGGCTTCCCGTATCTTATCCATAGGAAGTGGATTTGCTGGAAGAAGGGGGTGTGAGATTCCGAAGCCCAGATTTTGTCCTCACACACCATGCAGAGGTTTTCATAGTCGCTTCTCTTGCTGCGCAGAGTTCACATCCGGTGTGAAAACACAACAATCAGAAGAGTAACTGACCAACCCAGAGCCAAACAAAACGGAAATGTCTAAGTGATGGGCCTGCTGCGGATGGAAGCCCAGGCAGACCCATAGTGCCCTTGTCCAACCCAGGAAAGACCAGTGTCCACTCTTGCATCAAATCTTTCTGAACTCTGAAGTCGATTAATGCTGTATTCTGTTTGAGTCCCTCTAATCATTTACCTTTTGGAATCAGCAGCTATAAAAAAAAATAAGTATTCAGAAATGAGGGACTTCAAAATTGCTTTCAAAGCAGCCCTAGAGAACGTTCCTTGTTCGCATCAATATGGGTCTTTCCAAGAAGGTGGGACTTTGATTACTTTGGTGTTTTGGGGAGGGCTTTAGAAGGAACCCCAAACCACAGGTATTGGTGGCTTTATTTCCTTTTTTTTTTTTAAGTTTGAATTACATTGCTCTTCCTTCAGACTTTATGCAGATAAAACTCTTGTCACTGGTGGTTTATAAGTCCCTCCCAAAAGAAAGTTTGACTGCTGTGTTGGGTATACATGAGAAAATTGTGTCTTCATGCAAAGTGGTTAGTGTCTTTGGTTTCACTTCGACTTAACTGATTGGCTGTAATCCTTAGTAACTGTGAAGCAGACAGGAATTGTCATTTTCTCGCATCTCAAGGAAGTTTAGTACGTACTTCAAGAGTGAGTGTGACTCTCTGGAGTGTTAACTGACTATACCAAGGGCATGCAGAGATGTACTGTAATTGCAATGGGTTTGGCAGAGCGTAGGAACATTGCTCCCTGCAAAGGAGAGATCCCAGTGTCATATGGGCATCATCCATATACATTCCTTTGAGCTATAATTATCCTCAATTCTGAAGAAAATGAAATGACTGATGTCAGGCTGTAAAAAGAGAAATAGGTCTAAAGTGAAGAAGTTTAGAAAGAAGAAAGGGGTTTTTACTAGCTATCAATTTCCAATTAAATCTTTTCCATTGAGAAACCGCAAAAAAAAAAATTGATGACTATAACATTTTAGTCTCTAGGTAAGTCTGTAAATTTAGATGCAACTGCACACACCCATTAATTTGCAGGAGAGTCGCATGCGGCCATTTGTGGGAAAGGTGACTAGCTCTGTTCTTATTTCCTGTGTTCTTAAAATGTTTCTTACATTTGAGTGTATGAAAATATTTTTGACACATTACTTCTCAGGGAATTAAAAAACTACACTGATTGTAGCAGTAGGTAAGTCTCCTAAATTCAGATTTGCTCAGGTTCTCTACCCTTTGCCTCCATATTTAAGTAAATATAGTATGTTTAACAGGGAAATATATAAATATAAACATCTCAGATACAGTTTTAAAACACCAAATTGTAAATAAATCAGTTTTGACAAACTAAAGGATTGTGTCTTTCCTTCCTTTCTATTAAAGGTTACTTACCTCCTACATTTAAGAAGATTTAAATAAAGAGACCATTTCTTCATGGGAAAAAATGAAGTATTCTTTATAAAACCAAGGCCCATGAAAATATCATTTAATAAAAATTCTGAATATTTAGTTGTTTAGGAGCAATCTCGGTGTGTAAGTGATTATAATCAGACTTAGTAAATACGCATATGATTAAATTGGGCCTAATTTGTCATCCTTTTCTCTGAAAGTCAGTACCTTACTTAATTTCTCCTTTCCCAAGAATTAAAATCTTTGGACTTCCGGCCTAAGTTTGCTTAAATTGAACAAGAAACACATTGACGCCATAGAATCTCTTTTAACATCTGTTTTAGACTGCGTTCATTTGCCAAGATCGCCCTAAATGCCTACGTGTGAGGTTGGGTCATAGCACTAGAAATGAAAAGTATTGAACAGAAACAGACCTGGATCCCGTCTTCAGAGAGTTGCTAGACTGACTGTGAAGGCAAGCCTAATACAAATAATTACATGAATGAAGGACTACAAATGTAGTCAAGTGTGAAAGAGAAGCACGTGGCAGTGAGTGTGTGCACAACCGCAGAGCAGTTGTGTTGGGTTGCACTGTGTTGTGTGGTGTTGTGTAGGTCATGAGTGGCTTCTCTAGGAAATGGCCTTTTCTGAGGAAGCAAGAACAGGGTCGGGAGAAGGAAGTGATCAAACAGCTAAAGGAAGGTCCTTGTGGAGGCATTCCGGAAAAGGAGAAACTTGGTGTGAAATGGAGCTGTAGTGGTTGCGTGCCCGACCAGGCCAAGCTTGTAGATGACGTTGAAAGTTTGACATCCTTTGTCTCAGGTACAAGGAAGTGACCAACGGATTTTTTTTTAAGATTTATTTATTTATTATGTGTACAGCATGTTTGCCTGCAGGCCAGAAGAGGACGCAAGATCTCACTACAGATGGTTGTGAGCCACCATGTGGTTGCTGGGAATTGAACTCAGGACCTCTGGAAGAGCAGACAGTGCTCTTAACTGCTGAGCCATCTCTCCAACCTTGACCAACAGATTTTTTAAGGGGAAAAAAAAAAAAAAAAAGATGCCACAAGCAAACTGGCTCTCCCTGGCTGTCTGTAGAAGACTGAAGGAAGGAAGGAAAAACAGACGAAGAAAGGCCACTTGAAAGTATTGATAAGAACTGACAGGGGTTGGGTGTGGAGATATCTGCAGAAGACAAGTGGATAGGAAGACTATGAAAAGAGAAAGAGCAGGTGTTAGTGTATGAAAAACAGCTGTGGGTATTTTAGGTTTGCTTCGAGGAATCGAAGGGAATTGTAATGCCCTATTTGTTCAGAGCGAATTGGAGATTAATGTGTTTGGTTAAACTGGGAAGGACCGATGAACTATCGTTTGCTAAAGACTTGAAGCCTTGGAGTGAAATCCCACTTACTAATTCATGGGAAACACGTTGAGGAACTTCCAGATTTAAGAGATGATTTAACATACACACACAGGCGTAGGGAAAGGTTGTAGAGACCAGCCAAGCCAAATTCTCCAACAAACAGCCATAATGTCCCTGGTTAGGGTACCTCTCCTGCTTCTCCTTTCTCTCCTAGAAATTAAACATTCTAGAGATGGAACTGAATAGTGCAGATCCATGTTCCCTGAATATCTGAAGCTGTCGGTTATACGGAACGAACCCTGCATAGACAAAGTTCTTCACAGACTTGCGGTAAAGTTTAATTTATTAATTTGGTTTGGAAAGAGATGACTAATAGCTAATAATGAACTAGAATGATATACAGTGATAAAATGATCAGGGTCAGTACTTTTGTCATTGAGGCTATATAAATAAAGGTCACTTGAACACCGGTCTTGTGGATCTGATAACCAAAGTGGCTACATCTGAAACACGTTTGATGTGTAGAGCATGTATACCTTGGACGTAACAGACGTATCACGTCCTAGGTGGTATAGTATGAGATCTCACACTACTCAGAGTGATATACAGTTTAAAATGTATTAATTATTTCTGAGATTTCCCGTTTAGTATTTCCAGCCTGTAATTGAGAGCCTGATGGTAACTGGCACCGTGGGAAGAGAAACCTCAAATAAGGTTTGCTAGAGAAACTTTAAGGATGGAACATGGTAGTTGTATGTGGTGTGTCTGGTTTACCAAAACAGTAATAATGAGGAAAGAAGGAAGTAGCTTGCTGATCTCAAGCATTTGATGTTTTCCTTGGAAGGTCATTTGTGTTGTTGCTGGATAAAAAGCTTCAAAAGGGTTTTGTTTTTTTTTCCAGCCAGGTCTCAGTGGAATTCAGATGGGTACAGAGCTAAGAGGCAGTTTGAGAGAAGAGAATTGTTCTCACAGAGGTGGGTATTGTTCATCGTCCAACATGTATGGAGCTACAGTATAATTTGGGGCCTAACCTAGACAAAGCAGGGGAGTGAAGCATAAGTCTATGGGAAGGTGCATATCACCATCCTGTGGTTTCTTCAAATGTGCAGTGTCCCAGGCACTTACAAGTGCCATCTGTCTGGAAGGCACAAAATTGGGCAAGGTGGTACTGCCGAAGCCCACCCTCGCATCTCCTTCCCTCCACCTGGGAAGAAGATCTCAGTGCTCGGTGAGCGGAAGTGAGATGAGAGAGAAAGCATCCTCCTCGACCACTTCCTTCCCTCACCGCTCCCGGGCACACCGTGTCCCGGGCACAGAACACAAGTGTTGTCTGTAGATAACGCTGTAGTCTTGAAGGTGGGTGACTAACAGGTAATCGATAGAATGTCAGCTGTGAGAAGCACAGGAAAGCAACAGGGAGTAGATGCTGGGAGGAAGGTAAAGGTCCCTTGGGAGATGATGCTTTGTACAGGATGTGCCATTCTGCAGGATGTAAAAACTCAGCCTGGGAAGAGGGCTCTCCAGGAGCCCTCTCTAGGACCTGATGGACCTCTTGTGCCTGGATGGTCCAAAGTGGGAAGTGGGGGCAGGCAAAGCCAGACTGTGAACCGGGCTCCCCAGACTGTGGTGAGGCCCCAGAGTCGATTGTGATTATACCAGAAAGCCATTGGAACAATTAACATAGTTGTTTAAGCAGCCCTTCTGGATCCTCATGGAGAAAACTTAGAAGAGAACCATGAGCAAGTCGGTGCTGACGTTCTCTCCTTCATGAGGATGGAGCATCGTTTGTGCCTCATCGTTTGAGGAAGAATTTGATAGACAGATATAAAAATGTTTCCAGATCACAGGTTTTACTCTCAAAGAGAGGAAAGGTGCGGGGAAGACCAGGTCATTCACAAGAGGCTTAGTGGCTTTTACCTTAAGAATTTGAGAAGCCTCTGGAACTTCAAGTTCCACAGATCTAATTAAACATAGAAAGGACATTTCTAGTCAATAAGAAAGACAGTAAGAAGTTAAAAAGTAAAAAAAAAAAAAAAAGTTAAAAAGTAGACAAAAATCTGGTCTTAAAAGTTACATGAGAAATCAATCAAAAGGTTTTGTTGTGAATCAAAGCAATGTAAATTAAGCCATGGGTTTATTTTTCATCAATAATCGAAGAAACATCCATGATTAGTGTGTCCAAAAAGAACATGGTGGCGCAATCTACTCATTAGATGAGGCAGGGGCTAAAATTAGCAGAACCTTCTGGAAGGCACCTTGACAATTTGCCCTAGAGCTTTAAAAACTTACCGTTGTATTTGCCTGCCAATTGACCTCAAGAATGTGTCATCAGAGGAAGTCCATGATGTTCGCAGAATTTGTGTACAGAATAATCACATCAAGTAGCACAAACCTGGGAAAACACTAGTGTGCATCAACCAAGGATTGCTTACTAAATTACACTTCAGTTAAGTTTTTATGCAATTAGAAGCAAACAAATTTAAAAAAAAAACACTCAAACTAACAACACACACTCCACCTGAAATAAGACACAAGACTGACCGTTCTCCTTGCCAAAAAGTAGGGGCAGAGAGTTGTCATCCGTACAAAGATTAGAAAGAAGGATATCATTATGACGAGGAGCCAGGATGGTTAACCTTGTTTGTCAACTCTCTTGGATTCAAAATCACCATGGAAACAAATCTCTGAGCATGGCTGTGGTGGAGTTTCTAGACTGGGTTGATTTTAGGGGGAAGACCCTTTAAAATGTGGGTGGCACTATTCCAAGGGCCTGAATAGTGCCCTATTCCTGGACTGAATATAAGGGGGCAAGTGGGATGGTAGCAGTCTTTCCTGCTCCTTGACTGTGGAGACAGTCTACTCCACCATCTTGTGTTCCTGACTGCATGTCCTCCCTGCCCTGAGGGACGACACCATTCACTTGTGACCCAAAGTAAATCCTTCCTCCCTTAAATGTTCCTTGGTAGGCATTTGTTCACAGCAGTAGGAGAAGTAACTCATATAGTATCTGTTTTTCATTATCTTATTTTTCACAATGAGCATTCATATTTTATTCTTTAAAAAAACTTATTGCATTTGTTTGTCAAAGATAATGCAGTAGAAGTCAATAACGTGGTGGCAGATGATTATGACGTGTGGACTTTGGCATTGGTGAAGCGGCACTCTTGGTGTCTTGATGATCCATATTGGACTGTTCAGCTGTGTACTTCCTCACGCCACTTTCTGTGACCTGAAACACAGCTCTTCTTGGCTCACATGACTTTGGCTGGTTTTAAGTCTTGGCTAGACAGTACTTCTCGGCCCTGCCTGGTCCCCACTTTGGCCAGCTCACACTGACCAAGCTCTTCCTGCCATGGTCTCCCTTGTTCATGTCAATACCCATTTTCTTAGACATTTCATCATCAGGGTGGTAATTAATTGTCGATCTTTTGGTTTCATCAGGGCAAAGGACTGTCTTTTTTCTTATCATGGTACCTCTAAGGACTAGTATAGACTTTAGGGCAGAACAGGTTTTTCATATAAATCCATGAGGGAATGAATAGAGTTCTTGGAGAGGGTCCAGGAGAAGGCTGAGGAAGGCGACCATGGATACTCTCTCAGGAAATCTCAGAAATATAGAGGAAATGGAATGGACTAGCAAGAGGCTGGTGGGAACAAATAGGAGCCGGGTGCAGATCCACTCACAACCCCTGGTCATAACTGTGGGCAGATGGAGCTATGGAACCATGGAATATTTTTCTGTGTAGCCCATGGTGCTGTGGAATAATCCTCTTGTACACTGTAAAGATTTGTCACTCAAATTGGCTTAATAAAATGCTGATTGGCCAGTATCCAGGCAGGAAGTATAGGTGGGGTGACCACACTAAGGATGATGGGAAGGAGAAGGGCAGAGTCAGGAGATGGGAGCCAGCTGCCCAAGAAACAAGATGCCAGAGGGCTGGGAAAGCCACAGGACATGTGGCAATACATCGATCAATAGAAATGGGTTAATTTAAATATAAGAGCTGGTTAATAATAAGCCTGAGCTATTGGCCAAGCATTTTGTAATTAATATAAGCATTTGTGTGTTTAGTTGGGATGGGGCAGTTGGGACGAAAAGCTCCATTTATACAATGGTAAACCAGAGTGTGATACCACCCACTTCAACTCCTCAGGGGTTTCTCCTCACACTGAGGAGAAAATGCACGATTCATTTGACACAGGCTTCAAAGCCCTTTGCTGTTTGGCTCCCGTTTCTAGTCTCATTTGGTTCTCCCTGATCGTCTGGCTCAGTGTGTTCCAGCCACAGCTGTCTTCTGTGAGTTCCCTGCATGTTTCATCTCATTTCTACTTCTGGAGCTCCATGCTTCCTGTTCCCTCTGCTGACGCTTACCTCTCCAGTCTTTATGTGGTTTATGTCTTACCGTTTAGCCTGAGATTAGACACAGCTCCCTTTCTCCAAGCCCACCTATCACATCGCCATTAAAACAAAACAAAACAAAAAAAACCAACCAACCAAACAACAACAACAACAAAAAAACACCCATCAATATCTGGAAAAAAAAATCTTGTTTGTCTGTTTGGCAGTTATCATTTCTCTCTTACATTAAGTTTGTTGTGCTACTTTTCCTCCTTAGATGTGGGGGGAAAAACCTCCAGATATAATACCAACGAAAGACCAAAGAAATGATTCAACACAAGTCTAGCTTCTAGGTGAATCAATGAATTTTATTGGGGTTACTTATAGACACATGAGTGAGGGGGTTTATGTACAAGAGTGCGACTAAGTCAAAGACAGCTACATCGCTAGACGCCTACACCCATGTGGGAGACTACTTACAGAGGTTGCATCCCCAGGATCTCCCTGCTCAACTTGCAGGTGGCTTCATGGGAGAGTCTCTTCTGCCCCTCCCAATTGTTTACTGCTTATGCAATCTTGAGATGGGGCTTTATGAATCTGCTGAGCTCTGTGTACTTCCTGAGCCTTGTACGTTTCCTTAGCTTTCCGGGTCTCATAAACTTCACCCTCACTCCGAGCATGAAGACTTCTATTGGAAGAAATATGATAAACAACAAGATGTCAACAATATTTTGGGGTGTTTGGTTGACTATTTCCTACTGCCTTAGCAGTACTGACATGTCGTAGGTACTCCTATTTATAACCGAGGGCCATGTGTATTTGGAGGAAATGAGGCTAGGGAGAAGTTAGAAATTAGCAATGTTGTGTGTTTACAAAGGCAAATAGATATTCTTTCTAAAGCCAGTCTTTGAATGCTTGGCATCGACTACCTAGAATCCTCCATTGGCATTTACTCGGGGTTCAGTAGGAAATCATGCTGTGATTGATTAGTAATATCTGCCCTGGGTAAAGAAATGGGGAGCTGTAGAGATGTCTCTGTTTTTCTGTATTTCAGTATGTCTTGCTTGGATTCTAATCTTGACACCTGGAAGGTGATCAAGACATTGCTGAGATGAGCTGTTAGTTAAGATTTAATTAAGTAGATTGCTCCTCTCCTCCCTTTTTCTTTTGGAGCCAACACAACACCAGGAACATAATGTATTCATCTCAGTGTAATGTATTAATTCTCTAATATCGCATTTGCCTTGCATGCTTATGGATCTGGAAGGACAGGAAAAGGACACAGAGCATTTCCTTTCATCATAAACTTCTTACATTTATATTCTCAGCGCTTTACTTTGTGAGTGGCCTGCAGTAAGCGCAGCCCCATAGCCACAACAAGGTGGACGGAGGCTACAGTGGAGTTGTATTCATGTTTCCGATCATTGCTGTCTTCTTTCAGCCTGGGCATCTGCATCTCCCACCCCCTGAGTTACTTATTGCCTCTTGAAAACAGTAAGGCCTGCAAACCAAGGTGGTCACATCCCTTTGTGTCCCAACTCAACAAGTAAATGATGAGCTGATTTAACCCAAGGACCTTCACCAACGAGCAGAAGTGACTATAAAGATAAAAGCTTTCCCTCTCTCTAGACTTGTCCTGAGCACATTCCTCGGTGAGAAACAGCACACTGGGCTTGTTTCCTATCTCCTTCATGCATCAAGCTATCTTGAAATGTGGATTTGAAAACCCAGCATAGAGTGCTTGACCCATGGGCCCCGGAGCAGGATCTGCTCAGCATACGCCATTTATTAGTGTTTGGATTAATCTCTGGGCACCCATGACTCACTCCAGAAGTGCAATGGTCATAGACCTGTGGTCCAGAGGGCTTGGCACCGTGGCCACTTCCGCCATCCTCTCTGAGTAAGTGCTGCTATTGATTGTGCCCTGAGCATAAGCCAGAGATGGTTGGATCTCTTCTCGGAAGTGGTTCAAGCTTCCATTATCGCCACTCGGAGGGCGAGCAGAATGCAATTGTCCTAGGCAACATCTCTCCTCTTTCCAGTCACCTCACCAAGGTCAATCTCTCTGTTGTTTCCTTATTTGACTCCAGCAGCATAAGGCACCACTGGGATTCTGCTACAGACGCCTTATTATTATACAGTCCTTCTTAGCCTCCGGAGCCTGTGGGTATTATTGGGTTATGCACTGTACATATTTGAACCATGTCTCACCAACCTCCTATGTTGAAGTCCCCACCCCCAATGTGGCTGTGTTTAGAGACAGGCCCCTCTCACGAAAGGGGTAACATGCTCACAAGCTTTGGTTTCTTTCCAAGAAAAGGACAGACACCAGAGCGCAGGCACTCACAGGAAATCCCCGTGAAGATACTGCGGTGGCTGCTGTCTGTAAACAGAGGAGGCAAACCCCACAGAAACCAACTGCAGAACCACCATGAGGCAAACTTCTCTTGTTCAAACTCCCAGTGGCATTTGATTATGGAGGCCGGAGCTGAGATGAAAACACACAACAGAGGATTACAGTGGCAGACGGGATGAGGACAAGGAATCAGATGGAATGGGGATGTTCTCCTGGGTTTCCCAGGTGGGCCTAAGGGTCCATAAAAGTAGAAGGGGCTAGAAGGGAGGCATCCATCCCTGCTGACACCTCAGTCCCAATCTGGTTGAGCACAGGGAACAGATCTAGAGGAAGAGATCCAGCAGAATGCATATATAATTAGGCAGTCATTAGACTGAGTTACAGGGTCAGTGGCTGTGTAATCTACAATTGTTTTGTAGAGGACGCAGAGCAGAAAAGCCAGGAGCTACTCAGCCTACGACAATGGAAGCCTCGGAGCATCCGGAAGCAATGGCGAAGGCCCAGACTGAGCCAAGAGCCTAGAAACTTCACCCCGAGTTGCTGGCATGAGCCCGCCTTCAAAGGCAGAAGAGTGAGGAGTGCAATGAATGCCCCGTGAGCTGGCAGCATCGGAGAACACACCTAGTTTAGAAGAGTTTCCCACCTCCTCACTTCTACCTTTTGTCGCAGCCTATCACACAGCGCTGCTCATAGTCAGGGAGAGCCTCTCTGCTCAGGTCTGCGGACTGACTCAATGCCTCTTCCCCGAAAGCACCATCACAATCACACACACTTGGAAGTGTGCTGTACTCACTCTGCAGGTGTCCCCCTGCCCCGTCACGGGAGACTGACGGACAAACTAGTGTCACACTTCTAACCTCTAGAACTAGAAGATAATCAGTGTGCGTCGTTTCAAAAGCCTCTAACGTTGGGGCAATTTAACACCTCAGTAGAAAATAGATTTTAGCCCATTAGACTGTGGTATCTGCATATTAGCACTTTGGGAGGGACGTTTAGGGCATTTGCATGTATTGAGAATTCATTTGCTCCTTCAAAACAGAAGAAAGAAAAGGAGCGCTAAGGTGCCAAATCTGAAAGCTGTCTGTCACCCACGTGGGTTCCTGCCAAGACCACACGGGGGAAATGGAGCCAAAGAGCATGGAACGCAGCACTTTCACTTTATTTTACTTTCTCCGTCCAAATGGAACTTTACACCAAGTATGAACTTATCTCTCCATTTGAATAGGATAAAAAAATCAAGATAATATAAAGCCTGCGCCCCAAAGGATTATAAAGTTAAACCCTGAGTCTCTAACAGTAGCCAGCACATGTGAGAGACAGCAGAGGGTTTGGGTGTGTTGTGTAGTATACTGAGAGAGTGTGTGTGTGTGTGTGTGTGTGTGTGTGTGTATGTGTATGTGTGTGTATGTGTATGTGTGTGTATGTGTGTGTATATGTGTGTGTATGTGTGTGTGTGCATGTGTGTATGTGTGTGCATGTGTGTGTATATGTGTGTATGTGTGTGTGTATGTGTGTATGTGTGTGTGTATGTGTGTGTATATGTGTGTGTATGTATATGTATGTGTGTGTATGTGTGTGTATGTGTGTGTGTATGTGTGTGCATGTGTGTGTATGTGTGTATGTGTGTGTGTGTGTATATGTGTGTGTGTATGTGTATGTATGTGTGTGTGTATATATGTGTGTGTGTGTATGTGTGTGTGTATATGTGTGTATATGTGTGTGTGTTGCCTGTGCATACATATGTACATCGTGGGCAGAAGCATCTACTGGGACAGGGAGTTGTGGCTTGTTCAGGGATGAGGTAATGAGAGGTGTGTTCCAGGACTCCTAGCACCTGAAGGCAGCTCCCTCTCACTGTACAGTCGGTTGTTGGAGACAGAATCTCACTCTGTACCTCAGGCTGCCCTTACTGACTGCACAGCCCAGATGGACCTTAAACTCAACAGCCCTCCTGCCTCTGCCTCCCGAGTACCGGGATGACAGGCTTGTGCCGCCATATCCAGGTTCCCTTACATGTTTGGGCGACTCAGCCTCATCATTCTCTCTGGATTTCTCAGCCTCTCCTGTCATGGTCTGTTTCTAAAGAAAGGCGCGAAGCCCTAATAGCCTGCACTGTGGAAGGCAGTGTTATCTGTGGTGCTCTCTGGAAAGGCTTTTCTTAAGACTGACCAACTTTCTAAGAACTCAGAGTTCCTAGTATTGAAGTCATCACCTCTGGGAAAGTAAAGCAGAAGAATGCGTGGTCTTGTGATTCTGATACCTGCAGCCCTTTTCAAGTCTCCAACCCTCTCTGCTACTTCTGATTCCAGCATTTGCTCAGGTGGCGGGGGGTAGGGGGGTGGGGGTGGGGGAGTGGGGGGGCTGGTGATTTGGGGGGGTGGCTTTCAATACAGGTGTTTTTAACTGTCTCTTTCATGGACACACTTTTAAAGGAACTTCAAAATACATGCGTTTAAAACTGGGTTTCAAGAAAATAATGTTATCTTTTTTAATTTATTTTTTTTTCATTTTACATACCAACCACAGTTCCCCCTCCCTCCCCTCCTCCTGCTCTCCCCCCCACTTCCCCCCTCAACCCACCCTTCAACCACTTCACAGACAGGGTAAGGCATGGGGTGTCAACAAAGCCTGGCTTATCAAGTTGAGGCAGGACCAAGCCTGCATCAAGTCCGGCTGCATCAAGGCTGAGCAAGGTATCCCACCATAGGGAATGGGCTCCAAAAAGCCAGTTCATGCAGAAAATGATGTGCTTAAGGCATGCAGGATAGACCATGTCTGTTATGCAAGCCTTCAGGCAGCTAAGGCAAGGAGATTGCTGTGAGTTCAAGACCAGCCTGGGCTACATAGCAAGATCCTGTCTCAAGCAAGTGGAAAAACACAAACGGATAATTATATCTATGTCCTTACAATAAGATGTAAATATTACAGTTATGTTCTTAAGGTTTTTTTGTTTGTTTGTTTGTTTGTTTTTGTAGTGTTTCTACTTCCCCCAGAGGTTAGAAGCGCCTGACTCTGCCAGTGGTTTTAATGATAGCATCTCCAAATGCCTTTGCTCTACACTCACTGTCTACAAATGTTACGTAAAACAACCATCTAACTGAGATGTTTCCCCCCTGTTTTTTCTATCACATGAATTTGACTTTAAGCAGAAATTTGGATGAACTGCACTAAGATTTTCTTATGGTTTTGAGTCATTTAAATGTGGATATGTGTATTTCCAAATATGACCTCACTGGAGTCTCGTGTGTTTGGATAATAATTAAACAGGGTTTAGAAGCTTCTTTAAAAAGCAGAAGAAGCAATTCCAACTGCCGCCAAGTTGCAAAAGGAACATTTGTGCAAAGAGCTCCTTGGCTGATTTTCACTGGAGGCTTCTGTGACGTTAGGCAGATGAGTTCATTATTTCTTTTGATTTCTGCCTTTGGGCAAATGAATCTGTTGTTGGGGCTTAATCATAAGAATGTTTAAATTTTTGTTCTCTGACATCAGCCATTCATCAAAACCACCTGGGTTCCAAAAATCCATATTTATGGCCCCGCTCTATTATGGTTTTGCATTATTCATCTACTAAATATTTGTTGAGAGCCTTTGTTCCTCCACTGCCTCTTAGGGATACGACTTAACACTACTAGTTCCTAGCAATTAGAAATACTAATTAGATGTGGGTCCTGCTGCCAGAAGCCTCCCGATGCAAGACTATTGTTACCCCTGGTTTACAGACAAGAAAGCTGACCCATTGGCTTCTTCATTGACTAGAGATTCCGCCAGGGGTGGGATGAGTGGAATGGGTGTCAGGAGTTGGGGAGTCGAGGACCAAGGCACTGACAAACTGGGTTCCCAGTGAACGCTTTCTTCTTGCTTTCAAACGGCCCACCTTCTTGCTGTGTCTTCATACAGCCAAGACAGGGGAGAGAGTTCTTTGGGAGAACAAGAGAGGGAAAGAGTGAAAATGGGTGATGGGAGGGAGAGGGAGAGGGACCAGGGGAGGTCTGTACCCCTGGATATATCTAAATCCTTTTTTTCTCCCAGAGATATTCAGTGCTAATCCCATCACAGGGTGTAGAAACTCTGATAGAAGAAGTGTGTGGAGGGGCCAGGGGGAGACACACATTCAGTCCACAGACGGAGGATGTAGCTAACTCACCCAAGGCCGAGTAACCAGTAAATGGAAGAGAAGGAATTGCCACTCAGGCTCTACTCCAGACTCTGTGCTTTTTCATCACTGTGTTTATAAATACTTGGTGAGTGAGGAGCTGAGTAAGTCATTGGCAATTTCCTAACTTCTCAAAACAGAGTGAAAACTTGGCCAAAGAAATGGAGCTTGTGGGGAATAAAAATCACTTGGAAAGGCATGAAAACTTGTGGCCTGGATAGCAGTACCCCATATTCCTTAGCCTCGTATTCATGTCCTATCAACAAGAACAAAGCACCCAGCCGTGCCGCATGGCTCTGCTATCATGAGAAAGACTTCTGCATGTGATCCTAGAAACGGAAACATGTGACCTAACCCGGGAGCCTATGAGGGTGACGAACATCTGCAAAACATTGAAGGGAGAGAACTAATTCTTGTGACATCTATTAATTGTTACATTTGATACACTATTGTCCTTGGGAAATGTGCGCTGTCACTGAACTCTGTTGTTCTTGGCCTATCTGAGAGGTCTGGAAATGAGGGTGCAACACTAGATGTAATTACTAAGGGTACAACATTAACCTCTGTTTCAAATTTATACGTTGCAGCACAGTGCAGTCTTTTGATCAGGGCCTTTTGACGTCTCATTTACACACACTTAAGTAAACAACCACTCTATTTTAGATCCTACATGAAGGAGCTATGTGAATAAAGAAAACCTAAAATACACTTTTATTTATATAGCACTGGATTTAATTAGAAACATCATAGGATTGTTATCCAAATGCTTTTCACAGTATGGACTGTTGTCAATCTACCTATAAGTTGTTCAGTTCAGGTCTTCCAAAAATGTGGGGAAGGAGCAGAAGGGCTGAACCACCAGGAAGGCTATATCCCAGCATGCCCCATTCCCCATTCTCTTACTACAACTTCATGGAGCCAAATGCCCCCAGAGAGTCAGAGAAATCTTGCCCTAGGAAATGGAGACTGAACTGAGCCTTGCAACCTACTCAGAGGTCCCCAGGTGAGTAAGGACAGCCAGGGCCAGTTTCAGACCAAGAGAAAGAAGTGAACGTGCATCACAGTCTGGGAGCTAAAAATAGCTAGCCCGGCTGGGCAGTGTTGGTGGATCTCTGTGAGTTCAAGGCCAGCCTGGTCTGCAGAGTGAGTTCCAGGACAGCCAGAGCTACCTGACACACAGAGAAACCCTGTCTTGAAAAACAAATGAATAGCTAGCCAGGGCAGAAGCACCTGATTCTCGAGACTCATACAGATCCAGCTGTCAAGGCAAGAGACCCCAGAGGTTACCCCATTCTGGGCATGCCAAGCACAACACAGCTGTAGATACTGGGATATTTCACATTGTCTTTGACTGGGGAAAATGAAAATGGCATGATGAAGTCATTTTCCTGAGATGGCCTCATAAATTCCAGCTAACTTTTTGTCTCTGAGTCCTCATAGCTCACATTCCAGAAATGTTACTGGCGTAGTCCATTTGCCTAGAGAGTGGAAAAGATCTTAGGCTTCTTGTGTGTAAAAGCTGGCACACACGTGGACTGAATCTGAGTCTACCATTCTGAACAAAAGTCGAGTGGGGGAAAGGCATTAACAAGTTTGAACCTGTAGCTTTCACCCACGCAAGACCCATGAGAACATACGGGGCAGGTTTTTCCTGTATAGTGTCAAATCACTGCTGCCCTGCCTGTGAAGATTTCTCCGTACACACACACACACACACACACACACACACACACACACACACACACACACACACCTTAAACAAACAAAGAAATGGACAGTGAGAACTTCTACCAAATTCCTACAAAAAATGTCTGTTTTTTAAATACGTCTGAGAGATTTTTTTTCTACATGTGACTTTAAGAAACTGATTTTATCCTGTTCACAAATCAGCTTTTTAAGAAACCAGAGGCAGAGAATATTCCAAGAAACTACAAATATTGGGAAAATCTTTGTGATAATTGTCGATCATAACACTAATTTTGTCAAGTACTATTTTTTCTTTAATTTTTAAAACTGCATTCTCTAATGGAATAGCATCATAGCTGTGCTGTTTTAGGTTAATATACATATCTTTGTCCATGTTCCAGTAACTTTTAAATATTGTATATTCTTGAACTAAGTAGTGACTTTCTGACAATCCGGGGTGCTTATTAAAAATGTTTATTTTTGCTCATGAGAAATAAGTTGGAGCTTTGAAATCATCTTTTATGTAACTGAAAAAAATATCTAGTTAGTTCAATGCATGTTTCCATCAATGTAAGAATAATTCATTCCAAACTTAGTCCCCAACACACAGTGCCATCGGTTAACCAAATGACTACAACCAAAAGGTTCTGGGTAACTTTTGTTTATGGTGACACATCTGACTGTGGACACATTAGAAGCTTTGCCAGCATCCTAGGAGTTCTTGGGTTGAAATGCCATGTCCCCACAGTTTCACAGCTTTTAAATATGTCATCACTGTATAGCGTCTTCATAGCAGCAGCAGGTGACACAACATTAATTTTATCTGTCTGGGATGGAGAAGCAAGAGTAGCTGCTCACTGTAGATGTGTGACATGGTAGATAGGACTCGGCTTCCATGAACCAATGTGGCTTTGAATTCCTTTAGGAAGACGGAAGGTGTTCAGAGGAAAATTACCAGAGTAATACAACTGAGCTTTCCATGAGTCATGGTTAAAAAAAAAATATGTAACTCTGAAAGGATAGGAGACTATTAACCCAGCTCTCAGTATTTGAAAAACTGACAAGAAGAAGAAAAATTAAGAAATTGTTCACAGGACCCTGTGGCCCAATGGATAAGCAACACACACACACAGACACACACACAGAGACAGACAGACACACAGACAGAGACACAGAGACAGACAGACAGACAGACACACACACACACACACACAGACACAGAAACAGACAGACAGACACACACACACACACACACACACACTGCCTCAAAATAAAGAAGCAGTCATAGAGAAGCCCAGAGATACAGTGGTGACAGACAGGTATGTAGCTGTTTCTGTCATTTCTCACATCTTTTGAAGTCACTTGTTTGCACTTCCTGATTACTCATTAATGTTATTTCTTTCTCAGGTCTCTAAGGGAGTTGAAGACTATATAGTTATAGTTTTCCTTGTTCAGAAAAGAACCTCACTAAAGAGGTGTAAAGTATATAAGTTTGAAAGATATCAGAAGGTAGTTTTTGGTTGGTAATGTAAGTTAGGATAGAAAGTGAATTAGGTCTAACACTTTGGACTCACCAAAAAAATGGAGTATTTTCTCTGAATTTGTCAATTATTAATGGACTGGACATTGTTAATGTAATTCTTGACTGTATAAGTTGTAGATAGTTATTGTACTTATTGTATAGTTTTTCTTATACCCTTGTTTTATCATTTTAGACAAAAAAGGGGAAATGTAGTGATATTTTGTTGTACTCTAATAAAATTTGCCTAAAGATCAGAGGACAGAGCCAGCCATTAGATTAGATATAGAGGTCAGGCAGTGGTGGCACACATCTTTAATCCTAGCACTCTGGAGGCAGAGATCCATCTGGATCTCTGTGAGTTCAAAACCACCGGGACTGTAGGAAATTAATTCAGTCTAAAAGAAACAGAGCCAGGCAGTGGTGGCACACACCTTTAATCCCAGCACTTGAGATCTCATGCCTTTGCTACCAGTATTTGGGAAGCACACACGCCATTAATCCCAGCACTAGGAAGGTTGAGATAGGAAGTGAAATGGCTGGGTGGAGAAAGGCGTATAAGGCATGAGGAGACAGGAACTAGGCCTTTTCAGCTGAGGACTCAGAGACATTCAGTCAGAGGATTCGTGGAGTTGGCGAGGTGAGAAGTGGCTGTGGCTTGTTCCTTTGTCTCTCTGATCTTTCAGCTTTCACCCTGATATCTGGCTCTGAGTTTTTATTACAAGACCATTTAGGGTTTGTCCAACACAGGTACACATGTAACAGCCCCTCCCCACCATACACACACACACACACACACACACACACACACACACACACACACACACACAGCAGATCTGTAGAGTGAAGAGTGATAAGGACAATCCTGGGTCTTTAGAGGCAGGAACATCAGGGAACTAGAGAGGTAGACAAATGTCTTAAAATTGTAAATACCTAGGATTGTAGTGACAGATTAAATCATATTAACAAGAGAAGCCTGTAGGAGGGGCCAGGGCTACCTTTCTTGGCAATGGACCCAGAGAGACAGAGCAGCAAAAACTGGAAGAGAAGAAGGGTTTGGAAGGGATTCAACTGGAATAGCCAGGAATCATAGTCCACAATCCTTCCCCGGCGCTGCAGGCTCAGGCAGCAGCTGAGGACTTGCCTTTGAGGAGGAGCCTGGCAGGGTGAATCCCATCAGAGCAAAACCATGCCCAATTTTGCAGAAAACTGGGAGAGGGCGGAGCAGGGGCAACTCCTTCCTCTATTATTACAAAGTCTTAAAGCAAAGGTTGCGGATGGCAAGCATCCTTCCAAGTAGAGGAAAGGCCTGTGCCCAACAAAGGCAGTTAGGTGTGTTGAACAAGCTGGCCCTTCCCAGTTTAAGTAGGAATCGAAAGTCATGGATCATAAAAAGTGAGAGGGGAAAAATAAGGATGAGAAGATCAGGTGGAGAAAAACACGCAGACCCTGGAGGGAATAGGTTGTTCAGGAATAGAAACCATCTTCGAAGTAATTGCATCCAGTACCCTCAAAACTTCAGTGGAAAGCATTTGTAGAGTAAGACTTGGCGGCCAAGAAAAAGAAAAAGTAGAAACCAAATTGTTTTTTTAGAATATCAAACTAATTGTCCAAATCGGAAATTTAAGAGGCAGCCTAGGAGGAAAAAAAAAAACAACAACAACAACAACAACAAAGAGAAAAAAAATGATATCAGAAATATCCAAAAGTCTTAATATATAGAAGATGTTCAGAACAAGAATCCAGACAAAACAGCGGAGGAGACAAATTTCCAGACGTGAAGAAACAGGACTTCACGTTAGCAGAGCCCTACCTAGCCAAACTATCAATCAAGAGGGAGGCTGTATTCAGCATGCAACAACTCTCAGCATTGGCCACCTACACACAAGATCCCAAAGAGTTATTCCAGCCAAAGAGGAATCCAAGATGAAGCCACGGCCCCAAGGAGGAGTGCGTCTTTTCCAGATTTATACTGAACTGCATTTCTAGGACAACAACCGTGAGGCAGGCATGGAGAGCCACCAGTCCAAGGTGGAACTGAAAGGTGTTGGCTCTGTGAAGAATTCCTTTCAGGAGGACATGAATTTCCTCTACAAACAGGATGACTCAGAAGCCGAGTAGCCGTGTGACAAGGTAAAGGTCCTCATGATTTGGTTCATCTTAACTTTCTCAGCCCCATGCTACTTATACTATCGAAGACCCTGGCACAGAGACATCTCCTCTGTAGACTTGTTGTGACAAGGAATTCCCTACAGATGCTGTGGTGAAGAATACATTTTAAAAATAATAAATAAATAAATTTATAGACAATACCTCTAAAATGAATTGTAGTTAAAGGACAAATGCCATAGTATGCTGGAACTGAAGACTGGAGAGACAAAGGTAGTCAAACAGGAAGGGAACCAAGAGATAGTATGTCTATGTTAGAAGGGCTGGGTAAGGTTTTTAGTGTATTATTTTAAATGGTGTAATCACAACAATACATTGAGGCAGTACAGCATCCTTGCTTACAAAGGGTATACTTCTTAAGAGTAAGAATTCTTGCATTTGAAATTTTACTCCAGTTTGACAAGCTGCTTTCTAATGCCTCAGTTCTTACAGTAGGTAACTCACCAAGTTATCCTGAAAATAAAAGAATATATATATATATATATATATATATATATATATATATATATATATATATATATGTGTGTGTGTGTGTGTGTGTGTGTGTGTGCTTTTATTATATATATATATATATATATATATTATATCTCATATATATACATGGGATAGAATAATAATGTCTGGTATATGGAAGGAGATACATGAATGTTTTCAATGATGATGAAGGAAAACCAATATTAAGATTTCAATGGGCAGAATTCAGAAAACAGACATAGTATTTTTACAAAAATCTACACATACACACACACAAATCTATGATCATCTCAAGAAAAATGGATGTAAATTTGCTCAGAGTTATGAGGCAATCCTCAGAAGAAATTTTACAGAGCTATTCTTTAAAGCAACTATTACTGGAGAGCAGAACTCCAGGGAAGGAGAGGGTAAGTTTGTTCCCTACTTCTACCTTACTTTCTTATTATTTCTTTATCATTTCCAAATTCATCAAGGTATAACTGACATGTACCAAACTGTAAATGTTAAGTATTTATTGTTTCCTTTTTAATGAAGTGAAATTATATATATATCCACATCCATGTCCCCTACCTCTAATGGCTTGTATGACCCCTCCACTCGATCTCAAGTAGAGGGCCTCTTTTTATTATTATTATTATTATTATTGCTTCTGCATCTATAACTGTACTGTTTCTGGGCACACAGTGTGGCAGCACATTACGGAGGAGAGTAGAGAAGAGCTGCTCCCTTCTTGGTGGAGACAGGAAGAGGCTGGGTTCAAAGTTCATCTTCCCGGAGCATGTTCCCAGTGACCTGCATTCCACCAGGTCACACCTCCTGCCACCTGCCAAATAATATATTCAGATTCTGACCCTCAGAGCGTGACACCATTGAGATTAGAGCCATCCTTTTCCAGCTGTTGCCAGGAATGCCCTCGTAGACACACAGAGAAGTGTGCCTTCCTAATGCCCTAGTCATGTCTCAGTGTGATCCAGTCAACAACCATGATTAACAGTTAAAATAACCCAAGGCAGGACCGTATCCTTCATGATCAAGTTTCCTCAGGTCTTGAAATCACAGCCTTCCCCTCTGTCTCAGTCTCTTAGATCATGTTTTCTCTTTCTGCATAAGTAAAATATACAGCACGTACTCTTATGGCCCCCTTCTTTCTTCATCATAGCTGTTTTGAGATTAGTTCATATCATAATGTGTATTGCTCCATTGCTCACATGCATAAACACAATCAATATATTTGCCCTGTCCTGGCTAGTTTCTCTGTCGCCTTGGCACAAGCTAGAGTTAACTGAAAAGAGAACCTAGATTGAGAAAATGCCTCCATATGACTAGGATTTAGGCAAATCCATAGGGTGATATTAATTAGTTATTGATGAGGGAGGGGCCGGCCCCTTGTGGGTGGTATCTTCTCCTGGGCAGGTAGTCCTGGGTTCTATTAGGAAGTAAGCTGAGCAAGCCATGGAAGCAAGCCAGTAAGCAGCACCCCTCCATGGCCTCTGCATCAGGGACCTGCTTCCAGGCCCCTGCCTTGTTGGAATTCCTGCTCTGACTTCCTTTCATGATGGACAGTGATGTGGAAGTGTAAGCCATAACGTTTTCCTCCATAATTGCCTTTGGCCATAGTGTTTCATCACAGTAATAGAAACTATAAGAAGTACTCATTGATGATTCTTTTCTGGTTTTGTCTATTAAAAAATTAGAACCACCATAAACATTCACATACAAAGCTTTCTATGAACATAGGATTTTATTCTTTTAGATAAGTGCTTAAGAATTGGATATCTGGATCCTATGTTAGCCATATGCTTTCATTTTAAGGACACTATCTATAATAGCTATTGTTAATTGCCAACTTGACAGGTTTTAGAATTGCCTAGGAGACAAGCCTCTAGGCACACCTATAAGGGATTATTTAGTCTCTGGTTGTATCTGTTAAGAACAGTGTTGAAGGCTAGATGTGGTAGCATATGCATTTAATCCAAGTACTTGGGAGGCAGAGGCAGTTGGATCGCTATGAGTTGGAGGCCAACTTGGTCTACATAGCAAATCCCAGGCCAGCCAGAGGTGCATAGTGAGATTCTGCCTAAAATAAAATAAAATAAAATAAAATAAAATAAAATAAAATAAAATAAAAAAATGTTGATTAAATTACTTGAGGTATGAGTTGCCACATAAAAGTGGGCAGTGCCATTCCATGGACTTGGGTTCTGGATCCCAAAAAACAGAGAAGAGGAGCTGGACACAAGCATTCATCACTCTGTTTTCTGATTTTGCATGCAATGTTACCATCTGCTTCCAGTTCCCGATGCGTTGACATCCTCCACATGATGAACTGTATCCTTGAACTGCGAGTCAGAA